>NC_054378.1:60050716-60404716 GCF_017654675.1 Xenopus laevis | reverse complement strand
GGTCTTTGTGGATTTTAGGTAAAGTGTAAATTTTTGGGGCTTTTGGGTTTTGTACTGTTAAGTACTTTTTTGAATTAGATGTAATTACACCATCATCAAGCATTTTATTCAATAGACATTGTATCTTTCTCTGAATGGATGGTAAAGGGTCACATTGTAACATCTCATAAACATCTTTATCAGATAGCTGTTTCTCTAACTCAGAGACATAATAATAAGTGTCTAATATAACTATGGCGCCCCCTTTGTCAGAGGGCTTCACAGTTATATCAGTTCTCTGGCCCAATCCAACCAGTGCCTGTCTCTGTTCTTTAGTAATATTAGACATGGTCCTATACCCACCAGTACCTGTAAAGTCCAATTCTCTGATATCCTTCTGAATGTTTTTAATATACATCTCTACTGCCGGATAGGTAGTCGGCGGAACATATTGACTCTTATTGTATAACCCCCAGCTTCCAATATCAAGAGCATCCGTAGAACCTGCAACAATATCATCTTTATTAGGGTTAACAGAAAAATGTACTTTTAGTCTCAAAGCCCGAAAAAAGCGATACAAGTCAATATCCAGTTGGAATTGGTCAGGGCTAGTATCAGGACAAAAGTTCAATCCCATTGCCAATATAGATTCTTCAGCAGCAGACAGACTTTTGCCCGAGATATTATGAATTATTTGCCGATTATTTTCTTGGCACATCCCCTTTGTGGACGTTTTGGCAGACCTCCTGTGTCTGGTACCACCTCTGTGGGTCCCCCCTCTCCTGTGTTGTTTCCTGGGGTTCTGGACAAAAAATGTGAGGTGGAGGGTCTATTGGATCCATTGGACTCACTTCGGGGTATCCCATATTCCTGGTTGGGACGTTGTTTGTCAGGGTGCCCCCTATGGAAGTTTGCCTTTCTCCCAAGGGCCTCCCAATTATACACCCAACCTTTTTGGTAATCTTGGGAATCCCTATCGAATTTGGATCGCTTTTGTCTCTCCCCTTCTTTACGGTAACGATCCAATTTCAAAGCCAATTGCTTCTGAAATGCTGGAGCATCATCCTCCACATTGCCCCCTTGCATTTCCTCCTCAAGCTGGGAAATCTCTGATTTTACTACAGAGAGCTGAAAATGCTGATAGCTAATGAGCCTGATGTCATTTCCTGTTTAGATGTTTAAATGTTTGGCATGTGTTACTGACATTATCCTGTTATGCTTGAGAAAGGGCACGCTGCAGGCCCGAAACGTCGCAGGCAGAGAGATGTGCTGCCATTAACAGGTCTTGTAATGAACTTTTAACTTTAATACACTTTTTCACTTTTTGATACAACGAGTGCTGCCTTTTTCTTGTCTATTCTGTATTTGTATGGGAAGCCTACGGAAGTCTCCCTAAAGGCACTGCACCAATCACACTTGTTAAGCTGAAGATACAGTGAGTGCTGCTAAATACTTGTCTTTTGTGTATTATCCGTCAATAGCATGCACCGCAACTGATAACGAACCCTCGCGAGATGTTAGGAGGGAATGGAACACAAGCTGGAACGCAACGCGGAACGTTCGCATATACAGATGCGGAAGCGCATGCGATCGTTTCCAGCTTCGTGGGACCGACCGATTTTTTACATCAGCCAAACATGAGTCAAAAACGCAAACAGCTAGAGACTTTACAGAAACGTTCTGTTGACCTTGAGCTACATGGAGTAACACTGGCAGAATACCATAGGAAACAGTGGATACCACGTGGCTTGAGGGTAAGTCTACGCCCTACACTGTTTGGAAATAATGCTGAGTACTGTAATCACTTTGCACAAATTCTTAACAAATGCTCTACAGACATAATGGTTCTAACCCTTGAACATATTAAAAAGGAGCTCTCTGTAGTAAAATCAGAGATTTCCCAGCTTGAGGAGGAAATGCAAGGGGGCAATGTGGAGGATGATGCTCCAGCATTTCAGGAGCAATTGGCTTTGAAATTGGATCGTTACCGTAAAGAAGGGGAGAGACAAAAGCGATCCAAATTCGATAGGGATTCCCAAGATTACCAAAAAGGTTGGGTGTATAATTGGGAGGTAAACTTCCATAGGGGGCACCCTGACAAACAACGTCCCAACCAGGAATATGGGATACCCCGAAGTGAGTCCAATGGATCCAATAGACCCTCCACCTCACATTTTTTGTCCAGAACCCCAGGAAACAACACAGGAGAGGGGGGACCCGCAGAGGTGGTACCAGACACAGGAGGTCTGCCAAAACGTCCACAAAGGGGATGTGCCAAGAAAATAATCGGCAAATAATTCATAATATCTCGGGCAAAAGTCTGTCTGCTGCTGAAGAATCTATATTGGCAATGGGATTGAACTTTTGTCCTGATACTAGCCCTGACCAATTCCAACTGGATATTGACTTGTATCGCTTTTTTCGGGCTTTGAGACTAAAAGTACATTTTTCTGTTAACCCTAATAAAGATGATATTGTTGCAGGTTCTACGGATGCTCTTGATATTGGAAGCTGGGGGTTATACAATAAGAGTCAATATGTTCCTCCGACTACCTATCCGGCAGTAGAGATGTATATTAAAAACATTCAGAAGGATATCAGAGAATTGGACTTTACAGGTACTGGTGGGTATAGGACCATGTCTAATATTACTAAAGAACAGAGACAGGCACTGGTTGGATTGGGCCAGAGAACTGATATAACTGTGAAGCCCTCTGACAAAGTGGGCGCCATAGATATATTAGACACTTATTATTATGTCTCTGAGTTAGAGAAACAGCTATCTGATAAAGATGTTTATGAGATGTTACAATGTGACCCTTTACCATCCATTCAGAGAAAGATACAATGTCTATTGAATAAAATGCTCGATGATGGTGTAATTACATCTAATTCAAAAAAGTACTTAACAGTACAAAACCCAAAAGCCCCAAAAATTTACACTTTACCTAAAATCCACAAAGACCCGGTTTGCCCACCGGGTCGTCCAATAGTCTCCTCCACTGAATCTGTTTTCAATCCTTTGGCCATAATGCTGGACAAAGTCCTAGGTCCATTGGTCCGGGAAGTCCCCTCGTACATTAAAGATACAGGGCACTTCCTGGAAAATTACAAACTTTGAAAACAGAAATTACAGATGATGTACTACTGGCCACATTGGACATGGCCAGTTTGTACACATCAATTACCCATGGAGAGGGGTTTGATGCATGTGCATGGCTAATGGCGGAAAGGGCAAACTACACTGATACACATATACAATTTTTTTTGGAGGCATTGAATATTATTTTAAGATGTAATTACTTCACCTTTAAAGATCAGTTCTACTTGCAGCTCCGTGGAAACGCGATGGGGTCCAACATCGCCCCGTCATATGCAAATGCCTTTATGGCTAAACTTGAAGAACAGCATGTATATTGCAATGTAGACTACACCAGGCATGTGATTGCCTGGTGGCGCTACATTGACGATATTTTTTTGCTGTGGCGGGGTGACGCTGAGTCCCTATCGCGGTTTCACGGTTTTTTGCAAGCGATGCATCCTTCAATCTCTTTCACATTGTCTTATGATTTTGAGAAGATACAATTCTTAGATGTACTTGTTTATAGGAATTCCATGAATGGGATAGAGACATCAGTATATACAAAACCCACCGACCGTAACCAGATTCTCCATTTCCATAGTAACCATCCACCACATACAAAAAAGTCTATACCTATTAGCCAATTGATGAGGGTTGACAAAATTGTAAGCAACACTGAAGAAAGGGCGAGACAACGTCAATTAATGTGCAAAAAATTTATGGATAGGGGATACCCTGGGAAAGTGATTCAAATGGCACAAAAGAAGATTGCGAGCAATGTAACACAACAGACAGGCAGGAAGAATACAGATTCGGCTAACAAACGTATTCCGTTTGTATCTGAATTTAGTAATTCCAGTGACAACATAGGGAAAGTCTTACGCCGCCATTGGCACATTTTAAGCAAAGCTTATCCTCAAATAGGAGAATTTGTGGCTCCTCCAGTCATGTCATACAGAAGGGGTAAAACTATCGGTGGTATGGTCACTTCGTCTGAGGTTAAAACGCAACTCAAGCGGAGTGATGCCTTCCTAGGAAGGAGAAAATTAGGGATGTATCCCTGTTTGGGATGTGTACAATGTTCACATGTTATTAAAGGAGAAGCTTTCATACACCCCAGTTCGGGTGAAAAGATATCATTGAGAGGACATTTTACTTATGTGTCCAAATATGTGATATATGCGTTGACCTGCCCATGTGGTTTCATATACATTGGGGAAACCACACAGATGGTCAAGTCACGCATATCTCAACATAAATCCTCCATCAATTTGGGAAACATGAGACTACCTGTCTCCAAACATTTCCTAGAAGCTGGCCATGTAGCAGACCAATTAAAATACATGGTTCTGGAGGGAATTCCACCCCTCAAATTTGGAGGCAATAGGGAATTAAAATTAAAGCAAAGGGAGGTGTGGTGGATTCACAGGTTGAAGACACTGGCACCATCCGGGTTAAATAGGGACTATGATCTGTATTTATTTCTGTGATACAGTGTAGCAGCATGACATGAAGTAGGTGTGTTAGATTTGATTTTGGAATTCCCAGAGGTGAATTGCTTATGACTCTATGTAACAACAGGGATGGCAGAGAATGGGTTAAAAATGCTGATAGCTAATGAGCCTGATGTCATTTCCTGTTGAGATGTTTAAATGTTTGGCATGTGTTACTGACATTATCCTGTTATGCTTGAGAAAGGGCACGCTGCAGGCCCGAAACGTCGCAGGCAGAGAGATGTGCTGCCATTAACAGGTCTTGTAATGAACTTTTAACTTTAATACACTTTTTTCACTTTTTGATACAACGAGTGCTGCCTTTTTCTTGTCTATTCTGTATTTGTATGGGAAGCCTACGGAAGTCTCCCTAAAGGCGCTGCACCAACCACACTTGTTAAGCTGAAGATACAGTGAGTGCTGCTAAATACTTGTCTTTTATATATATATATATATATATATATATATATATATATATATATATATATATATATATATATATATATATATATATATATATATATATATATATATATATATATATATATAACAAGCAAGCTGGAGCACTCACTTAAAAACTTGGGCAACTGCCTGGGTGCTGGTTATATAATAATACAAATAACAACAAAAAACCGCACTCACAGGACTTAATTTAGTGCAAACAAAGTGGTTTTATTCCGACGTTTAGGCTCTAACACTCGAGCCTTCTTCAGGAAATGAACCTGAAGAAGGCTCGAGTGTTAGAGCCGAAACATTGGAATAAAACCACTTTGTTTGCACTAAATTAAGTCCTATGAGTGCGGTTTTTTGTTGTTATTTATATATATATATATATATATATATATATATATATATATATATATATTTGGTGCCAGCTTATTCCACGGCTCTGCAAATTAAAGCGACACTGGCATGTTCCTATAAAAATCATGGGAATGTGTCAGTATGAAGTAAATGCTGCATCTGGAATATTTCCCCGCAAAGCCACCCACATTCCCCACAAACCAGCGCTCACCAGACCCTCCAACACTGCTAAATGATCTTCTCAACTGTGATCCACCCCCAGCCCTGCATCACTGAAGATCAGTTAGCTGTGTCAGCCGGTCTGCTGCACACAGGTGTGTTTAAAATTATGTTTAAAAGCAAAAAGATTGAAATGACAGAAAAAGGATAACACCAAGGTATTGGGCCTTGGGTGAAGGGGTGATAGTGCAGTTGTTATTGTTAACAGTAATCTGGGATGTTATGGGTGTTTGATGGGGGAAAATCTTAAAGAGAGGTCTATTTTAAGGTAGTTTTGGGACATCCAAGCTGAGATGATAAGCTTAGGGGCACATTTACTTAGGGTCGAATATCGAGGGTTAATTAGTTGTGGAAAAAATATGAATTGGTTAGTTTGTCAAGGGAGGATATATAGAGTGAAAATAATAAAGTCCTATGACAGTCTTAAGGAATCATAAACGAGAATGTGGAATCATATGACTAAATTATTTCAAAACAAAAATGCCACATTTTATATGAAGATAAATTTTATTAAAGGAAAACTATACCCCCAAAATGAATACTTAACCAACAGATAGTTTATATCAAATTGAATGACATATTAAAGAATCTTACCAAACTGGAATTTATATTTACATAAATATTGCCCTTTTACATCTCTTGCCTTGAACCACCATTTCGTTACTCTATCTGTGCTGCCTCAGAGATCACCTGACCAGAAATACTACAACACTAACTGTAACAGGAAGAAGTGAGGAAGCAAAAGGCAGATCTCTGTCTGTTAATTGGCTCATGTGACCTAACATGTGGTTTGTATGTGTGCACAGTGAATCGTACGATCTCAGGGGGCGGCCCTTATTTTTTAAAATGGCAATTTTCTATTTATGATTACCCAGTGGCACACACTACTAGAAAAGTATATTATTATGATAATGGTTCATTTACATGAAGCAGGGTTTTACACATGAGCTGTTTTACTCAGTATCTTTTAATAGAGACCTACATTGTTTGGGGGGTATAGTTTTCCTTTAAGCATATTTATAAAATTATAGTCAGGTGATCCCACTGGTGGCTGATAAAAAGGCAACCAAGTTTGGGAGTTGTACTTTGCAAGCAGCAAGTAAGTTGCAGGTAAAACTTAGTCCCTTTGTAAAATGTATAATGAAGCAATAGAATTCTTATCAGATGCAATTTGAGTGTGGGACTGGCCAGATATGGGATGTGTCACAAATGGGCACCCTAAATCCAGAACCCAAGCTAAGCTCCCCGGTCTCGGCTCTCACTTCCGCCTATAACCGCGCCTTTCACATCGGGAGGAGCCCTCGGCTAATTGGATGCCGCCAGGTCTTATTTGAGAGAGGAGCAAAGCTAACAGTTCTGGACAAGCAAAGGGGCATGATCTTCTCACCAGGATACTGGAATGGAAGAACACCTCAGGAGGGCAGGCCAGACAACACAGCGTGGAGCAGGCAGGCTGGGCCAGCACAAGCAGAGGTGGAATAATCAGACAGGCCTGAAAGGCAGGTTTCAACATAGAAACATGAAACAAATTAAATAACAAAAACATATCGGGTAACTCGAGATTGACAACAGAGGTTGGGTTAACAATTTCCACTATAGGGTATGGACCAATAAACCTGGGCCCCCGCTTAAGAGATGGAATTTTAAGCTTGATATTCCCCGTGGATAACCAAACCAAGTCCCCAACCTAATATTTCGGTACCTCCCTATGGGGCTTATCAGCTGCTCTTTTCAGAGCAGATGTAAATGCCGAATGGGCACTATGTACCCTAGAACGAGACTTAGAATAAAACTTAACAGGAGGGAGTTTCACTATGAAAGCAGCATGATAGTGGAAGCTAGACATAAATCCTTATACTTGGACCCCCACTGAATAACCTCCCCAGTTACCCAATCCATGTGGGGGTTATGTACCTATAGCCAAGGTAACCCCAGAATTAACAGTGACGAAGAACCACCAATAACGTGAAAAGCTAATTTTTCACAGTGCATGTTGTTCACAGACATGGTTATTGCCTTGGATCTTTGAGTTACCAGACCTGACCCCAGTGGGCTTTTATCAATTGCGGAAACCTTCACAGGAGGTGTAAGGGGAATAAGGGGAATATTATACCTTTCTGGGAAGGCAGCATCTAAAACCCCAGCCCCAGAATCCACCAAGGCTGAAACTTGAACTGAACCCCCAGGGCAGGACAAAACAACAGGTAACAAATTTTTAGAGGCAAATTGGGAAGAGAAAATCTCTCTACCCAAATGGAGCTTCCCCTCTCCATCTAAGTTGTGAGGTCTCCCTGGCCTGTTTTAAGGAAATTGCCCTTATCCCCACAATATATGCACAGAACCAGGGATCGCCTTCGGGCCCTTTCCTCAGGGGATAGACGTGTAGCCCCCAATTGCATGGGTTCCCCCTAAGGACTTGGAAGCAAGGGAGTTGGAGATTCATCCTTACATATAATGGGAAGATCTTTACCCTCTTCAGCCCATCTTTCTCTTTGCCTCCTATTGATTTGGATAGCTAAGCACATAAGGTCATCCAAATTGGATGAAGGAGGGTAGTTAACCAGGCTATCTTTGACAGAGCTAGAAAGCCCCAACCGGAATTGGCTACGAAGAGCTGTATCATTCCACCCTGTCTCAACTGACCAACGGCGGAATTCTATACAGTACTCTTCAACAACACAACTCCCTTGGCGGAGTTTACGAATAGCTTCACAGCTTCATGGCACCCCTGCCTAATGTTTTTAAAAATTAGTGGTAAGCACAACTTTCTCTTGTTTGTTATAGTTTATACAGGAGCAGTGGCTAGCTCCATGTTGTAGCTCCCACCCTACCCAGTTTACCTTTTTAATTACTTTGAAACATTATTGTAACATAAAACAAATCCTTATTTAATGAATTCTGCAAAGAAGAAACATGCATTGTTGTATTGGTAGTTAAAGAGTTAATTTAAAATAAAATGGGGAAATAAAAATAAATTTTTTAAACTAAGTACAGTAAGAACTTGTTGCGGGCAATAAAAGGTATTAGTGTAATCAAATATGAAATATTTGGCTAAGGATTTCGAACAGTAGGCACTTCAGATTTAGAAGCCAAAAGTTAATGTTTTTGGAAGTTGTAGAAATACAAGTGTATCTAAGTTTTTATTTCTGCTTTATACTCTAATTACAAACAATACTATCTTATGCATCTTAGTGTAACAACTTATCTTTGTAGCATCTATAAAAAGACACCAATTTACTGAAAGATGAGTTGTACCCTTGAGCAAATTACATGCACATTTATTTCAGTTGCATGAGTTTCAAACTCATTTTCTGGTAATATCAAAAGTGTTCATATAATTAATTTCATGTCAGTTCAGCAGTAGTCAATTGAATATTTTATGATTTTGCATTAGCCTTATTTGTCTAGAATTGTGACATGATCGAGTCATTCTCTGAGGGAAACACATTAATAATTAAACCATGTCCAATGTAAAGTGCTAAAGATGACAGTGTAATTGCACATTTTTAGTATAGCAGATATGAGAATGCCCTGCCACCATTTAAATGTCATTTTTAAAATTCTGCATTGAAAACAGAAAATATAAAATTCACATATTGTCCTATAGTATACAAAAAAACAATAAATTCAGGTTATCTTCCAATTTTGGTTAAACTGTCAGTTGGAAACAATTTTTGATGAGGTCGTTTAATTCTAGCCTGTGATCTTGCTGGAGATAGTTTAAAAATATTGATTATACTGATACAAAGTAGGATTTTATGGCACAGTAGGTAGGTGTTCTACTGTGTTTCTGTGAGTTGTCTACAAATCTTCACCAAACGTTTAACACAATTTATGATTGCTTGAGACACGAAAATGTCAGTTATGAATGTTAATTATTTTGTATCATCACTGAGGTTTAGTTAAATATAACCTGGTATAAAAAAGCATAATGTTTAGTGTTCACTATTAGTGGTAGTAAGGAGAGGGGTACGGTTAAATGTCACAGTCTGAGGTCCATCCATATTGCCCAAATATAGTTTAAGGAAAACGATACCCCCAAAATGAACACTTAAGCAACAGATAGTTCATATCATATTAAGTGGCATATTAAAGAATCTTACCAAACTGGAATATATATTTGCGTAAATATTGACCTTTTACATCTCTTGCCTTGAGCCACCATTTCGTGATGGTCTGTGTGCTGTCTCAGAGATCACCTGACCAGAAATACTTCAACTCTAACTGTAACAGGAAGAAGTGTGGAAGCACAAGACACAACTCTGTCTGTTAATTGGCCCATGTGACCTAACATGTATGGTTTGTTGGTATGGTTGTGAGTACAGTGAGTCCTACGATCCCAGGGTGCGGCTCTTATTTTTTAAAATGGCAATTTTCTATTTATGATTACCCAATGGCACATACTACTAGAAAAGTATATTATTATGAAAATGGTTTATTTACATGAATCAGGATTTTACATATGAGCTGTTTTATGCAATATCTTTTTATAGAGACCTACATTGTTTGGGGGGTATAGTTTTCCTTTAAACATGCTTTGGGTGCCTCTAACTTCCAAAGGTGAGCTTCAAGAGTGGTACAGCTTTATTAATCAATCGTTGCTAGTAGTAGAGAAAGTTACCCATATCCAGTGCATAGAACGATAGTGATCAGAATCTGTTTCAGACAGAACATTTTGAATTTTTTTCTACAAATCTTTTCACTAAAACTTTGTGGGTCTTATGACTCTAACTCTGTACCATGTAAAAGATGTTGAGGTTGCATATTGAATATGATTGAATATGATGAATATTTTCATATGTATTATTATAAATTATAACCAAAATATAACCATTCCACACAAACATTTCATCCCAGTGCTAGCTGGAGCACTATTAACCTCATGTCAGTAATGTGTGGAATAACCCATTAAACTTGGTAACTAGCTGATATTGTTTCCATTATCTTTTTGAAAGCTCATTATAGTTATGTAGCATCTGGTTTATGTGTAGATCAGTTTCTTAGTTTCACTCTAGCTATTTTTTGTCAATTATTTTCAAGCCATAATTCCCACTTCCCAACTAAACCACCTTTCTAACTTGATGATTATAACTTTATAAAGGCTTTTAAGGATATTAACTAAATAATGATAGTTTGGACTGGCGGAAATGTGATGGTTAAAATTATGTTAAGGATTTTTGTGTGCTAAATAATGAACAGGGATGCCTTTGCAAATTATAACAAAATAATTAATGCAATTTTTATTAGCATTTAGATCCAGTAAATATTTTTTTTGTTGTTACATAGGCTTTTCATTTTCAAAACCTAATTTAAGTGTCCAAATCGGTGCAATACAAACCTGTTTAGATATACAATAGTTACAAATTGGGAGAGACACTGTTTAGTGTTCTAATTCACCATCAGGCCTAAACATGCAAAGAATAGTGAGGAAATAACTAAAGTCATAAATGCAGGTACTGTAAATAAAAAGTATATTTATTTCATGTGGATGCATAGAAATAACCATGCTTGGTTAAAATAAATAACTAGTGAATTGAAGATATATTGTAAGAAAAGGAAAATAAATGCTAACAGGATTAAAACAAGTGAAAATAAAGATTCAGGTACCAATGCATACACATTGGCTATGAATGCAACACATGTACAGTATGTGTAAGTAACTCCTAATTAGTTTGATGGATTCTATGCATGCAACTGAAATTTAGTTGGACAAGCCCAGTGAAAAATTTGGCAGTGCCAAGGTTTGTGGTAACATAGATTTAGAATAAAAAATAATAGGAATATTAAAGCAGTCAAGCTGACTGTGTATAATTTCAGGCCCGGGCATACAAATCCCAGACCATCAAAGGAACCAAAATTGCACATAGACTTCTGATTATAAGCAATGCATGAAAGGGAAGGCCACTCACCAACTTGAGTAAGTCCCGGGTGCACTGCCCCAGATCCGTAAGCTTGAGGCAATACAATATTCCTTGTAGAAAAAGCAGGCAAGCAGTCCAAATTGATTGAAAATTAATATTGTTATAAAAACACCATTGCTGGATGTGTTTCGTATCTACTGATACATTTTTATCGGCTCCTAAAAAAAATCAAATCATCAAATTACTCAGGTTTGGAGGTTTCTACAGTGTCTAGGCATTTAGTGCAATAATGCGAATGTGGAATATATACAGATACAGGACCTGGAGAGGGTCTTCCCCTCCAACAGGGGGGGGGGGTGGCCTGCTCTCTATGCTTTTGTGTCGTGAGATATTTTGGATTTTTAGTTTGGAGATGAAACATCCCAAGGGACTTAATAAAAGTTATGATGTCACGTGTTTTGTCCAATGTTAGGCTTGCTACGATACTTTTGAATTAAACATGCTTTTTTCAAATTATTAAATGCTTACGTTTTAAGCAACCATGTGATTTTATAGGGTTGTAAAGGATGTTGTTTTTTTTAACTTTATGCATTGTAGGTAATTTGATGATTTAATTTCCTTTATAATGACTTTTTGACTTTCTCTAAACTGGAGCTCCCACATGGCAGGCACAAAAACAACACCTGTGTCTGTACAGGGACACGTGCTAGATCCTTTCTTTCTCTACCCTCCCTTGGGCACAACTCACCCGGGATTCTTTCAGATGGGCAGGCTCATCCAGAGCTGGAACAGGCATCCACAGCAATAAAATCCATTCAGAGAAGCACACAGCTTGCTCAGCATATAAAAAGTCCATCCATCCATAAGCCTACAGTACCTCTGATCCTATACTCAGACATAAAATAATGTGCCTGGTCGAATCACTCAATGGTGACCCTTCGCTTATCTGGTATAGTTAACAAACCAACAGAATTTAGGTGGAGGTTGGATGACTCTGTCCTATCTCACCCGGCTACCTATGATGAGCTATGCAAGGAACTTGACAATTACTTTAGTACCAACAACACCCCAGATATAAGCAACTCTACGCTATGGGCAGTACACAAGGCCTATATAAGGGGGATCTTTATACAACTCAAAACTAAGTTAAAGAGGGAGAGGGAAAGAAAAATAGGCCAACAAATGGATCTTATACAAAGTTTGGAAGATCAATATAAAGCTAATTCTAACAATAATCCCCTTAAGCGCCAAGTAGAAACTTTGAGAACAGAAATAAATTTGTTGTTTGTTGACTGAAAAAGAAATCCAGAAAATGCAATGGGTGAAACAGAAATACTTTCAGAAAGTGAATAAAGTGGATACCATGTTAGCAAGACACCTTAATAATAAGTACACTCAATCTCCCTTTACTCAAATTAGAACGACATCAGGCTCTCTCACAGCAAACCCGACCCGCATAGTCCAAGAATTTGCCCACTTTTACCAAGCTCTTTATGCCCAGCAAAAAGACCCTACGCAGATAGAATTTGATAGGTTCCTTGAAAAATTAAATTTGCCACGTCTTTCTCTGCAACAAACAAAATTAATGTCAGAACCAATAGATGTAGAGGAGATAAAACAAGCCATACAACACCTAAAATTGAACAAATCTCCTGGCTCTGACGGCCTATCAAGCAAATTTTAGAAAATGTTTGCCCCTAAATTACAAACAAGGCTCCAGGCAACGTTTAATGATATAATGCAAGGAACCGGCAAATGTGACCCAGAAACCCTATCAGCACAAATTGCAGTAATGCCCAAACTGGACAAAGACACATCTGATTGCAAAACTTTTCGGCCAATTTCTATACTAAACATAGATGTGAAGTTATTTGCGAAAATTTTAGCCTCCAGGTCAAATACATTTCGCTTGCTTTTCAACCCAGATTTTACTCCTGGTCTCTCTCAAGGGAGCTTCTCATGGTGGGAGCGGAACAACCTAGACACAATATATTCTCTTACAAAACAGACATCTTTACTTACAGATTAGCAACTAAAAGATCAATACAACATTCCTGACAGGGAACTGCAAATACGCCACTATATTAAATCAATGTGGGCTGAGAAAACTTTCCCACGCCCAACCTCTTTTGAACTGATGCGCCTCCGAATTCTCCCACCCGAAAACAAAGCAATCTCAACTCTACATGACCACATGGTCCACCAGGAGGACATAAAGGAACTGCATTTTGTTCAAAAATGGGAACGGGACTTGCGTGTTTGCTATGATAATGACACATGGAGGGACATAATTCAAAATTCTATCTACAGCTCTATAAATATCTCTATAAAGGAAACGCTGCAGAAGATGCTACATCAATAGTATCTGGTCCCTACCACCCTAACAAAGTGGTACCTTTCATCTTCAACATGCTGCTTCAGGAACTGTGGGCAAATTGGCTCTTTTGTAGTGATGGGCGAATTTGCGCCGAAAAATTTGCGAATTTCACGCGAAATTTGCGAAACGGCGAAAAATTAGCGAAACGGCGCAGACGTCTCGTTTTTGACGCCAGTGTCAAAAACTGGTGCCGGCGTCAAAAACGGGCGCCAGTGTCAAAATCGAGACGCCGGCTCCGTTTCGCGAATTTTTCGCCGTTTCGCCCGTTTTTGACGCCGGAAAATTTTTGCCGTGAATTTTTGCGGGCGTTTCGCGAATTTATTCGCTGGCGGTGAATCCGCGCCTGGCAAATAAATTCGCCCATCACTACTCTTTTCTACATAGCTGGTGGTGAAAACTAAACTGGACACAGTCCTTATCTTAGAAAAACTTACCAGCTGCCGCACAGGAAAACAAAAGCGATTTAATAAAATCTGGAATGCTTTGATGGCCTATAGGAGCATACAAAATGCCTAACTTTTGCAACCCTACTAACTTTCTTACTTGAATGATGCAGATTGTAGCCTAGTCTCTGTCAGGAAATTAACCCCATAGCTAGCGATGTAAGATTTGTTGACATCCCCACTGACACTTACTGCTATATGTAATAGTTTTTCCTTCTTCACTTTCTCTTTTTCTTCCCTTTTTGTTCTTTATATATCTGCTTTTCTCTCCTGTCTATTTTTCCTTTAAAATCGTATGAAAGGTCATTGGATTTGGCCAAAAGTTGTATTTTATTATGGTTCACAGGTATAAGAGGTCAATATGAATATTGTATAATGACCAAGCGGGCTGGGTCATGTAAAAGCAATGTGTATTTCTTACCTTCTTTTATGAAAATAAAAGATTAATAGAGAAAAAAAAGAAAGTCCATCCAATCAACCCACATGGTTGAGCCTAACCCTACCCCAGGCCTGGCAGAGCTATCAAACTCTTTTTTAGCCCCTACATTTGGCAGAAGTTAAAAAGCACTCAGTCCTCAGTGAAGTAGAAAGCAGCAATGGCTGTAAGCACATGCTCTGCCTATATCAAAATAGTTGCGCAGCAAAGACACCTTGTGACATCTGCCAGAACACACTGCACAAGGACAAGGGCTCCTGCCCCTCCCTTCACTCTAGGTTCAACCTGTAGCTGGTCAGGCAGGGAGTTTCCCACCATGTGGTTCTTTTTATTAAGGAGCAGAGGGGAATTAACCCTCTGGATCCCTACAATTATGTATCAGTAGATACAAAATGTGTCAATGGTGTTTTTTAACAAAATGAAAAAAAAACTGTTTTTATCTTTGATCAAATTCAGCTGCTGGAGTGCTTGCCTTCTGTTATTGACACAATCTAGGTCACAATGTGCAGGATTTAGGGGGATATATAGTAAAAAGGGGATAAAAAAAAAAATTCTAAAATTTGTATGCATTTCTTTTGCCCCTATTTGATAACTATATAAGGCAAAAATATAAGTACATACAAAAGCAGCAATATTCACAAATTTGGTCCACTTTGTTTGCATTGTTATAAAGTTGTTTATTACCATTCTCCTGTGTCAAAAAATACAAGATAAAATAGAATAAAGAAGGCGCACACCCTTAAACCAAAATTGTGGTAATCCATAGGGGACTCCCCATGAGGGTCTCTAAAAGGGATTACAAATAATACAAAAAATGGATTGCACACCCAATTCCAAAAATAATGATTTTATTACAAAAAAGCAAAAACAAGAAAGAATTACAAAAATATAGAATAATTATATAAAGAGGTTAGCCCAACGCGTTTCGACCTTAAGGGTCTTCCTCAGGGGCACAAATAGACAAAAAAAGAAGATAGCAGGCACAAGGCTGTATTGTAGCTTGCGATCTATTGTAATCACTTTGTTTACCTTTAGCATGTAAATCTTACAGATTTATAAAACACTTTAGAATTCATGAGAGCTTTAATGTATCCTTGAATCTTAATGCTAAATGTAGATGAAATGTTGACAACTGGGATTCCTAATCCTCAGACATAAAAATTAAGTTTTGAAAAGGTTGTCCAATCTTATCTTTGTGAAGATCTTGTTTAACACTGTTTACTTTTTCGTTTAAACAAGATTATTACACTTTCAAAAAGTGAAATGGGTGTAAATGGATTTTGACAGATTAATCTTTCCTATAATAACATTAAGCATGCCAAATTAATTTTCACACAAGACAGACCCCAAGTGATCAACAATGCAATATGCAACCTGTGACCTGCTCTTAATTAACTGCTTGTTAAGTACTGTATCAAAAGAAAAAAAAAATCACAGCATGTTCTTCTTGCTCCTATTCTAACTATTTAACTGATTTTTTGGGGACCATATTTAAGAAACCAATTGCCTGGGTGCTAAAGCATAATTTATCAATTTCATCAGAAGCTGTACATAATTCTGAGACAAAAGGCTGCTTTTTTATTTTTGTTGAATCTTAAGATACATTGTGGTAGAGAATCAGAAGTGTTATACAAAATTTGAGTATTATAGTGGCTGCTTCTTGCAAACTGTTATATGGTGTTTGGTAGAGGGCCCAAGGAAAAGTATAAAAAGGTGTGTTTTACATTTTATTTACATAGTGTGCACTCACCCACTTGTATCCACGGGTCCTTATCCACACCAGTGCTACAACATATTAAGCGTCCCCAGATCCAGAAAAAAAAGATCAGGTGCATGAAAAGACTTGATAAAATTTTAAAAATATCAGATTTGTTAATTACTTTTCAGATTTTACGCCCAAAACCACAACATTTTTGGATTCATTTACAAAACTCAGCACAGATCAGGATATCCTCCAATTGCAAACAGGACATCTGCCATTGACTTCTACATGATCTAGGCAGGTTTGAGGTGGAGTACTTTAGTAAATTACCCCTTGGGAGTCAGGAATTGAAGGGTTATCCGAATACAGGAAGTTCATAGACAGTTAGGGGTGCTGACACTCTGGGCCTTCAAATAGAGCAGCAGTCTTAATACAATCACACAATTAAACACAAATACTTTATGGTTTCTGATAAAGCTAAACTGGAATTATTATTGACAAAAATGCTGTACTCTGCAGTTAAGTGAGATCTGTAGAACAACCAGCACTCAGCAAGAACAGGGAAAGATTTGGGACATAAATATAAAAAGTATATAAAGTGTAGTACTTTTAATTCGATCTTGCCCACTCCCACACCTTGTGTATTACTCCCTTACCTTTAGAGTGTAAGCTCTTTCTGCATAGGGCCTTCCTCACCTTTTTGTACAGGTATTGATTGTGATGTATGTAACTCCATATGTTCTATGTATATAATTCATGTGATTTAGTTGTATAATCACATTTACTTTACAGTGCTACGCAATATGTTGGCGCTATATAAATACATGTTAATAATAATAATAATAATAATAATAATAATAATTCACAATGTTAAAATTCAAGTTGTAAGTTATAGTTCCACCATCCCACATACTGCTAAAAGTCCGAATCTGAAAATACTACAGCTAAAACCATGCAAAATCATATAAAAGTCAATTGTAGATTCCCCTTTAAGATGTTTTTTGCCTTCCTGATCTATGAGGGTTTCAGGCTGGTTATTGATAATCTGAAAAAGTCGCCTTTTTGAGGCGTCAAAGAGAAAAAGTTGCACAATTCGATTTGATGGAAGATTTTGTTGCGACTTTTTCCCAACATGCTTTTTTTTGTTTGGATTTATTGTTAAATTAAGGGTATTCAGGTTATTTCTCACTGTATAAAAAAATTATTTTTATACAGTGAGAATAAGTCATGTTTTAGTAAATATTCCCACAAGTGTTAAATGTATGTACTGCTTTGTTTACTTATTTTAAAGTTATTTTAAATTTAACTTACCTTGACGATGTTTCTATAATATATTGTCTATATTATTTTCCACAATGTACTATACGTATATTATCCCTGCATCTTGTGGGTGCAATAATTAAATGGCAGTATTGTCAATAACTTTTTATTTGTTATATACACATTCAAAGAATGATTCATTAGGATGTATAATTTAACATTTATGCTATACATCACAATACAAAACAAATGATTTAACACAAAACATGTATCTTGCCATACACCCTTTTTTTTTTACAGGTAATATGATAATGTATGCATACATAAGTTTTTAATTAATTTAGCTCTAAGATAAAATACAGAATCATCTTTTATAATTGTTTTAAAAGTGAAACAGTAGGTTTTTCTTCCACAAAATATCCTCATTGTTTCACAATGATTATTTTCCTTCATCTCAAAGGACCAAATGCTCTGGAGATCTGACCTTCAAACAATGTAAATTGAGATGCAGCAACTAATTGCTAATTGTTATTGCAGTTCCTCACCTGATCTATAGTGCTGAAAGTCAAACACAAGTCTCCAGAGAGTAATGTGATCTTATAGCTATTCGTTAAGGTTGTGGAAACATATTTGCTAACCGTTGAGTGCCTTCAGAGTGGTTACAATAATTAGCAGTATTAAGTTTGATAAACTCTTTAGTGACTGCAAAGTATATAAACAAAACTAGGGACTCAAGTTACAAAAAAGATCATTTATTACATCAAAAATACAAAATACATAATAAAAAAAGCCCTACACATTTCGACCTGTAAAGGGTCTTCATCAGGGAAAAAGGGTCCATCTTTTGTGATTCCCCCCCCGATGCAGACCCTTTTACTGGTCAAAATGCGTAAGCCTTTTTCTATTATTATTGACTAATATATACCAGCAGCCTATTCCCCATGTCCATCAGCATTTGCTTCCCCATGCTGTGAATTATTCCTCTTTCCCTTGTTTTCCCCTCTCCCCACTAGGGATGTAGCGAACTGTTCCCCGGCGAACTTGTTCGTGCGAACTTCGACCGTTCGCGTCCGCCGAATGTTCGCGAACGTCGCGCGACGTTCGCATTTTGAGTTCGCGTTCGATTCGAATACAAATCGTTCGACCATTCGACCATTCGAATTCCTTCGACCGCTAAAAATCGATTCGTTCGAACGATTGTAAGCATTCGATCGAATGAAAAGCATTCGATCGAATGCTTCGATCGTTCGATTCGAATGAAAATCGTTCGATCGAACGATTAAAATCCTTCGATCGTTCGAATCGAACGATTTTAGCGGGTGTTCGAAGTACGCGAACTGTTCGCGAACGTTCGCATTTTTTGCCGGTGTTCGCGAACGGCGTTCGTGAACACCAAATCGGCAGTTCGCTACATCCCTACTCCCCACACACTTCCCATTAATTAGTCACACTATATACAAAGACACTGGTAAGTTTTTCACTCTCTTAATTTCATTGATTTCTTTTGTTGGTTTAGTCATCTGTGCTACATCCCCTGGCTTTAAATATACCTTAGGTCACATCCTTTATTATGTTACTATTTTATGTCTCCTATTATGTCTCCCACCAAGATACTTGGTTTCCAATTTAGATAATATATACTAGCAGCCTATCCCCCATGTCCATCAGCACTTGTTTCCCCATGCTGTGAACTATTTCTCCTCCCCTTGTTTCCCCTAAAAGTGCTTTTAGCTATTTTTATCCTTTTGGCGCCTCTGTTTTGTCTTACTACTTTTTCTATTATGTACTTTTGATGTAACAAATGATTATCTTTTTGTAACTTGAGTATGCGGTCCCTAGTTTTTATATGCTTTATCTTTGGACCCACATTTTCATTCCATTGCATCCCATGTCTTACCTCTCTAGATTACTAACCTTGCAGCTTTTAATTCATTGTACTTCAGTTGTATTGTATCTTCAATATCAGCAAGGAGAACATTTGTTGAATAAGTTATTTGGAATCTCATTTAGGAATTCAACTTTTCTACTTGTTTCTTCTGACTATTATAGGATCTAACATTTTCCAATTGTGTTGGCATTACTTTTTAATTACATTAATCTTTGGGGGGAAATGTACTAAAATTCCTTCCACAGATAAAGGGATTACTTGTGCCACTCAGCACTCACTGCTCACTGTGCTACTGACATTAATGAAATATGACTAATGCAGCTCACAAAAACTCTGATTTTTTAATGGGTCATGGGAAAAAAACATATGTCATAAGCATGCATTAAATAAAGTATATGTTACATGTCAGATTTATTTGAATTAAAATGCATGTAATTAGCTATAAACATCAGTGTAAAAGTATTCACCCAGTTAGTCACAATAAACAGCCCTTAACTACAGTGACCATTTTTTTCCAGAACATGAGACAACAAACTGTCCAATATAAATACTAATAAAATATAAATGATTCTGTCAAAACTACAATGTTGGCTTTCCATTTATTTTTGACTATTTCACTGGCGAGCCTCTACCCAATTCCCCTATCTGGATTTTAATGAAAACAACAATGAAAATTGCTAGTAAGCAATTGTCATGAAGAGATCCCTAAATCCAGAACTAGTGCTAAGCTCCCGGTCTCGGCTCAGTCTTCCACGTATAGCAGCCGCTTTTGGAGCTCTCAGCTACTCATGGCTACTCATTGTATGGCAGAATTCAGACAGGCAGGGATCAATGTCCAGAAGAAGCAAGCAGAAAATCACACCCAGGAACTAAGTTGACCTGACAACGGCAATGAGTTTTAGCCTGAGGCCCCTTTAAATATTTAAACTTTGCACCTAAAACTAGTGATGGGCGTATTTGCGCCGAATTTGAGAAAAGTTGCGAATTTCCAGCGAAATTTGCGAAACGGCGAAAAATTCATGAAACGGCACCGGCATCTAGTTTTTGACGCCGGTGCCCGTTTTTGATGCCGGCGTCCGTTTTTTTTTACGCATAAATTCACCCATCACTACCAAAAACGTGACGACGTTACATACATGGTGCGCAAAATCCAGAAGTGTGCGCGTCACAGATGGTAAGAAGAGGATGCCTGCAGGGGGCGTCCCCGCAGAGAGTGCTGCAGGCATCCCCGCCAGCCCACTAGACCACCCAGGTGAGTCTTCACAGTACTATTCTTAATGGTGGTTGCTTTCAGGCTTGTGAGCTTTTGTCTGTTAATTTGGTCAGTTTTTCAATTGTGCTTGCATCCATTTGGGTTAACTAAAAATATTTTCACACAGAAGCAAATATATATTTTTATGGAAAATGGCAGCTAAAGTGACTTGTTAATGTTTTGCTTAAATATGTGTGTGCCTCAGTTTAATAACCCTACTAAACATATTGTATACTGAAGAATGTATTTTATTTATATGGCAGATTTGCAGCACAACCTGATTCTCGATATGAAAATTGTCAGCACTCCTGCTAGTCATTTAAATTGCTATGAAATTAAAGGACAACATGTAAGGGTGTCCAATACTGTCTAATTTAGCAGTGATAATGTGAATGTTAAATATTCAAAAAGAATGATGTTTCGTTACTCATTTATTACTCAACCATGTCACTCTGGTACAATTCTGAATAATTTCAGTGCTGTAGGATGGACCATTTTGTACCATTACTATTATTGCCAATACACTGGTAATCGTAAATTATATTGATTTCACTCCAGTTTGCAACATGCTGGCGTTTAGTGTATAAAACCCATAAACTTAACCAACCAAGGTAAAAAAAGGTTCACTTAGCTCCCAGGCGAAAATTCGCTCAGACAACGGTCTACCTAGCGAAACTTCTCTAGGGATCTTGCACTCAGGTCAATGGACTTTAATGCTATAACCTCATTCCAAGCCTGCTGCTTACAGAAACTGCTTATTTTCCCCAGTACAGCTACACAGGGATTGACTAGGCTGCTAAATGAATCTTTCCAGTCTATCTAATCGTGAACAGCTGCACAGTTAATGAATAGACTGCTGGGTGAATCCCTCTAGCCTATCCAATCCGTCTTCAGCTGTACCAGGGCTTAAACACTCACATCATATCTACAGGCAGCAGGCTTGACAACAGAGTGTAAGTTCAGGTCAGAAACTACAAGTGAAGGCAAGTGCCCTCCTTTGACCCTATTTGTGGACACCGATGTTCACCAAGAAGGAAGAGATACTCTACTTCTTTTATAAATGTGTATGTAGTGCATACACAAACAAATTAAGAATAGCTATTTTCTATTTTATGTATGGGGGATTCTACTTGTTTGCATTTATACCACAGAGGCTATACTTAGTTTAGATATAGATCCCTACACAAGTATTACACATTCAAGGCATTATGATTTAATTATTGGTCACTATTGTAGGTGCATTTCCTGGTAAATTATAATTAAATATATAAATATCAACGCTGATACATATAAGAAGATCTGCAAATTACATTTTTATGCAGATAGCATCATATTTATACTCCATACAAGTTGCTTACTAAATGATATAGTTTGTGCTGAATTTAGACTTTCTAACCTCCGATGTTTTAGAATTGCCCCTATAGGACTCTTTCAGAATGATTTACATTGGTCTGAAACCCAGTGGGACGGCAGCTTGGAATACATTTTATGATACCCAGTATTCAGGTGTTTGAACAAGAAAAAAATAATTTGCATAAAAAAATCCCTTTGGCTCTAACTTATAAAACACATCATAATCACTAACAGATTTGCCTTATATAACAACGCATTCTCATACAAAAATGTATATTTGTCATATTTCCCTCAAAGCTATACAACACAATTATTGCAATCAGAACACACAGGAGCAGATAATTCCTAGCAGGCAATGCTAGTGCATATAATGAAATTCACTACCTAATTTTGGTAAGAATATTCAGTAATAACCCAAACTAGCTATATGTACAACATTCTGTTTAATTGATCACAAGGGTCTACATATGCCCAATAAGCTCTAATAGCTTAAAGAATTATTGGTGTCACAGACAAGCTATTTCAAACCAAGGTTTTTGTTACTTCATTTACATAATAGACGGGAAGAGACACATTTTACTGTTAGGCTGAGATTGGAAACTTTTGTGCATTACTGTTTATATGCATATATATCTAGAAAATGATTACAAAAGCATAAACTGTCCTTTGGCTGAAATTATGTTGTGATATTGACATTTGGCTGTAAGAACTACTGGAAAAGGCAATGAGAAAGGTGAATGTTGGAAAGTTTGTAAATATACTGTATTTGTCTACTTGAAGTAAAAACTACATGCAAAGAAGCGCAACGTTCAAAAAATGTAGTTCCATTTTTATTTGCATACCCCCCTCCCATATTTGCTGCTATTATACATTTGGTTCATCTAGCAATCTTTAAAAACAATAAAAGTAAATATATATATATATTAAAAGGAAAAAATACATCACATGTAAAGCCATCTCTGAAAATCCTGTTTTACAGATGTCACTGTGGACTATCCATTTATAATCATGTAGGTGTAAGACCACCCTCCAGACGTGCAAATAAATTCGCCTGGCACAAATTTCCACGTTTTGCCGCCGGCAAACAAATTCTCAAAACTCCCGTGAAAATTCGGTGGAGTCAAAAAATTTTGCCCACGCATCTGAAAAGTAGCTTGCATCGAAACTGCCATGCATCAACACTATTTGGATGCCCATTGGCTTTAACGCCACCGTCAAACTGACACGGGCGTCAATTTTCGAGTTTCGCAAATTTTTCGCTGTTTCACGAATTTCACAGCAAAGTGAAACATGAGAAATTCGCCCATCACTAGCTTTTACTAAACAGTAATATAATTGAGATACTGCAGTTTTGCTCCCAATCTGTGATATTCATATTGTGTTCCTCTGTTTATTTGTCCATCTTAGGTACAGATTTTCTTCTGCCCAATATGTTTGGTATTGACATTCTGAAGATGTATATTGATTACTAATGCAGGGACCCATAGAATGAATGCTTCCCTATGGCTTTAAATGTCAACACTATCTTATTCTCTAGCTGCTGAGAAAAAGCTCATATATTTACTTTTGCTTGTTAGCATATGTATGCCATGTGTAATGTATAACATGCATCTGTAACAGCACTTTCCAGGAAATCTAGAAGTAGTCTAGAAGTAGTGAGCAAGAGTAGTCTGTGCTCCAACTAGAAGGGATAACAAGGGAGTAGCTCTCCCCTCAGGCAAGACTAGTCTGTAGTGTAGGGATCACAGATTAATATGGATTTAGGTTATGACATTTCCCTTATCCAACTTGTGGAGATCCAGGTCACTATTCAGAGACCTTAGGGTGCATCTATCAATTTGGTATGCTATCTCCACAGGGATGTCACAATGGCTTTGAATTTGCTGTGAGATTACCTGACATGGATTGTGACTATGATATCAGTGATTTGCACTTCAGGGAATAAAGCACCTTCTGGCATCCACAGTTATTATTTAGTCACGAAACAAGTGAGGTGTACTTGCACAACATCATTCATTCACCCTTTCAAGTAGAAAAGGCCCTTCTGTAGGGGGAGGGTCCAAGGTAAACTGTGCTCTGCCTGTTTTCTAGCCAGACCAGGTATAGCCTTGGATATTGAATATTCGCATACTTCTCAACTAATCATTGTTAGTAGATAAGTGGTAGACGACCTTTGGTTGTTGCTGTAGATAATGCTCTCATCACATTCATATGATCTTACTGGATAGGAGGGCAAAAATTAAGCTTTTACTCATTGTTTCATTCAAAAATTGTCTTATAAGCTACTGTCCCAAAAGTACGCTTTAGGAGATGCAGTTCAACTTGTACTATCAGCTATCTTCCATAACCATGTATTCCCTTTATGGTATCAGCCATCACGACTGATTTAGGAATAGAATTTCATATTTTCATGACTCTCACTGTAAAAAAAAACCCTTCCAAATATTTAGCTGGAACCTCTTTTCTAATTTACATTTCAGGTGCATGACTTAACATTTATCGACATTGAATCTTATCTGCCACAAGATTGCCAGTTTATCAAGGCCCTGTTGCAAGGATGCCACATCTCGGATGGAATTAATTGGGTTGCATAGGTTTGTGTCATCTGCAAACACTGATACATTACTTACAATACCCTCCCCATAGTCATTAATGAACAAGTTAAATGAAAGTGGACCCACTACAGAACCCTGAGGGACCCCACTAAGAACCCCACTGTCCAGCATCTTACTTACATCTTAATAGAAATCAATCAAATTTGTCTGACATGACTGATTGCTGCTCATAATGCCATTCATAGCTACTATACCAGATAAAAGAGAGCGAGAAAATCAGAAATAGAGGCCGGTCTAAAACTGAACTAAGCTCTCTCAGTACCCAAGGGTTTATTCCATCTGGCCCCAACGCCTTGTTCACATTCATTTTTAGTAAAGCTTTATGAACCATCTCCCAAGTCAGCCACTGACTAGTTTTAAGTGAGCCAACAGTGCAGCTATAAAGGGTGGGTCTTGGAACTCAGACTCCTCTATTGTATACTCTGAAGAAAATAACTGATTTAGCACATTTGCCTTTTCAGTAGCTGTTAAAACCATGTTAGTATCAATATTTAAAGGAGCAACACTCTCAAGCTGCATCTTTTTACTATTAATATACTTTTATAGTATACATTTTCTATCTTTGCCTTCTGGATTGCTGTTTTACAACATTTATTAGAGTGTTTATATTCATAAAATTCAGCTTCTGTCCCCACTTCTTTCCTATTAACTTCTTTACTTCTACCTTTACAAATTGTTGTATTCTTTCAAAGACAACTCAAGATTATAAGAACAGAGCTAATAAGCACTATGCAAAAGCAGACTCAACACTTGCTTCAGAATTCAAAAAATCAGTCAAGGTAAAAATCAATGAAGGAATAGATACCAAAATAATTCCCTGTTCTGGATTCAGTCTATACATAGTGATCTTTAAAGATTTTCACTGACATGCAGTGAGACTGATAAATGTTTAAATTAACAATATTTCCGGTTCAAGACAGAACACAGGGGATAAGTCTTAAAACTACATCTCGATTTTGAAGTCTGAGATCAATTTTTCAATGCCTGAATAACATGGACTGATAAAAATATATTTTTCTCTGACTTGACTTTTGATAAGCTATGGCAGAGCTGGTACTGTACATCAACACATAAAAGAGCTAATTTACCTTTCACAAATGCATGTGCAAATACAAAGTGCTAAACTGGATGCAAAAATGAGCATGCAAAGGTGCTTTTACCTACTGTATACATGCTCCTAAAAACTTTCAGTCAGTACCAATGTGCCTGCATCATGATTTGCTTCTGAGTATTGCACTTTGCTCTATTTGCTGGGTTGTAAATGAAGCTTAAAGTGTTAAAGTGTTTAAGTTAAAGTTACGTTTAAGGGTAGAACTATGAGAACTTTTACCAGCGATAGCATCCGTTCCGACATGCTGGTGTCACATCCGATGCACCGAATCTAAGGTAAGTAATGGGAATGTTGTCGGATGCAAACGCTGCATGCTACGGCTTCATCCAACAGTCGTGTCGGATGCACGCAGCGACAACGTCCGACATTCCTATTACTTACCTCAGATTCGGCGCATCTGACGTGACGACTGCGATTCATCTCAGCTCGTCGGAATGGATGCTATCGCAGGTAAAATCGCTCTTGTAGTTCTATCCTTAAAACCTTTATCCAAATGTATTGTTATACTTAACATTATTACATTTTGCAGTAGCAATTGATTATTGTACCAGTAGTCTATGGGGTATATTTATCAATAGATCGCCAAAGTCCTCTAGAGTGAAATTATGCCACTCTCCATTCGTTTCTATGGGAATTTTATCAATGGATGAAAGTGAAAGTTCATCCTTTGATAAATACACCTTTCAAAATCCCATAGAAATGAATGGACAGTGGCGGACTGTGGCGATCACTAAGTTCACTCTTTGATAAATATACCCATATGTGTATCTTATTCAAGTACAGAAGACATCACGATTGCATAAATATTTTTTTCAAATCTTCTGTGGCAAAGGAATTTATATTAGTTTGAAAGATTTTTGGAGAAAACATATCCAGCCCTGACCAACTAACAATCATACATCAGAGAATATAGTTTACTGGAACATGAAGATGGATACAAGTAAGTTAATTAGACTTAATAGATGTATTCTACTCAGTATGGGGTCTCAACTGAGTCCTTATTTTGTGTGCAAAAGAATGCTGATTATATTTTCACAGGGAATAAGTTTTGTAATTTTATTTTAGTTGTATAGGGTATTCATATAAATACAATTCTCTGTTTCCCACACAATAGCGAATCCTTGTAGCTGGTTGTCCTTAATATGTTTCCTGGTCTCAGAAAGGCTTTAAAGTGGCACTAATAACTACAATTGCAATGAGATGCCAAATGAGCAACCCAGTAATTGGATATTCCTCCATATCAGTGTCTCACTAAATCCCCTATATTTTCTCTAGTTCATTCTGATAATACATTAACCTTCCTCTGCTGCATGTCTATCCAGGTGTCTGCACTGGCTTCCAGTAAGCTCCAAATCTAAGTTCAAATCCTGATTCTTACATTCTTAACCATACTTTTACAGGTACCGCTACAGTTCCAACATAGAAATTCTCCATTTTAACTCCTTAGCTCCTCATACATTGTTACAAATGTTTAAGCAATACAGTATCCCCTTTGTTTGATTTATTTTACTTGAAGAGTAGCTATTTTGGGTTGCAGAATTGCCTCACATTTAACAAGACCAAACCAAATAGGTAGACCAGATTTTACCTGTATGTAAATGCTTTATTCACCTGGATAGAGCAAAATGATTTTCCAATTTTCCGAGGATAAGCATTTCTGTGCTTCTGAAGCTTTGTTAATAGTTTACGTTCCTTTTCCATAATATACTTTTAAGTATATAAATAATAAAAAGATGCCGTTGTGAGTGTGGCTCCATTAAATAATGGAAATAAGGTGGTTATAAATAGTGATGAGCAAATCTGTCCCGAAAAATTTTACTAACGCATTGAAGTCAGTGGACTTTTTTCTGTGCGACACAATTTTCACACTCACACAAATGCATTAAAATCAATGGGTTTTTTTCTTATGGCGATTTTTTTTCAATAGGCGTTTCTTCTTATGGCGACTTTTTTTCTCCAAATGCATTAAAGTCAATGGGCGTTTTTTCTTATGGGCGTTTTTTTTTGCAGTGAATTTTCTGCTGTGAATTTTCCCTGGCAAATTTTCACCACATTTTCATGGCGAAATTCTGAATTTCACATCAAATCCATGGCTGGCAAAAAAGACAAATCAATAATGAATCTGTAGTTTAGGGTCTGCAAGAAGAAATTGATAACTCACCACACTTGGGAAGTGGCCCAGGTGCAGGCACTTAATGAAGGCAATCTTCCACCAGGCAGATAAATATCAAAGTGTTGTTTATTATGTCCACAGCCTTATGCATTTCATGATAAACACTTAGGGGCCGATTCACTAAGCTCGAGTGAAGGATTCAAATTAAAAAAATTCGAATTTCAAAGTATTTTTTGGGTACTTCGACCATCGAATTGGTTAAATTCGTTCGAATTCGAACGAAATCGAACGAATCGAACGAAAAATCGTTCGACTATTCGACCATTCGATAGTCGAAGTACTTTCCCTTTAAAAGAAACTTCGACCCCCTACTTCGGCAGCTAAAAGCTACCGAAGTCAATGTTAGCCTATGGGGAAGGTCCCCATAGGCTTGCTAACCTTTTTTTGATCGAAGGATTTTCCTTCGATCGTTGGATTAAAATCGTTCGAATCGTTCGATTCGAACGATTTAATCGTTCGATCGAACGAAAAATCCTTCGATCGATCGAACGTAGGATTAGCGCTAAATCGTTCGACTTCGATATTCGAAGTCGAACGATTTTAGTTCCCAGTCGAATATCGAGGGTTAATTAACCCTCGATATTCGACTATTGATGAATCGGCCCCTAAATCAAGACAAATGTTGTGTTAGGATCCACCCGATAGGGGCACAGATGGTTCTGCTCAGTTTAGTCAGTTGTTAACGCAGGATATGGTACATAGAGATTTGCTCAAAATTAATGTGAACAAGACACCAGGGCCAGGGATACACACTTATGTACTTAGTGAGCTTAGTTTAGTTTTAGCCTTTATTTCTGATTTTCTCACATTCACTTTTTTTGGTATGGTATCTATGGATTGGAGGAGAAATCTAATTCCAGTATTTAAAAAGGAATTATGATCTTAGTCTGGCAATTATAGGTCATTAAGCTTGACTTCTTTGGTGGGCAAGAAGGTTTGTTAAGAGATCAAATCCAGAACTATATTCTGGAGAAAGGCTTTATGAGCAGTAATCAGCATGGCTTTATGAAGAAGAGGTCCTGTCAGACAAATTGAATTGCTTTTTATGATAAGGGTAGTAAGAAGTTGGACAGTGGGATTGCAGTATATTTGATATTTGGATTTTGCCAAACTGTTTGTTACTACTTTCTAAACTTACTGTAGGTCTGTTGGTCTTATTAGTGGGTTTGTACATGAACATGAAACTGGCTAAAGGATTGTGTACAGACGGTGGTTGTAATGGGTACATTCTATAATTGGATTCTTAGTGGAGTCCCACAGAGTTCTGTATTGGGGCCACTTTTTTCAAATGTTTTTATTAGTGACTTAGAGGAGGGATGACACAAAAAATGCAACCCAATTAATTCTATCCAGAATGTGGAATCCATGCAGCAGGTTTTGACAAACTGGGCAGCAAAGTGGCAGATGAGATTCAGTGTTTATACACCTGTGATGTAAAAATATGCAAGCCACTAAATGGGACTGCACTAGGTAAATTGGAACACTGATGTTGGACATTGAAGTCCTTTTATTCAGCAGCTGCAGGGGCAAACAAGATTTTAAAACAAGGTATTTATAGGGACATAGATATGCGGGGGTCATTCTTCCACTTTACAATCTGCTGGTTAGGTCCCATCTAGAATATTCCATTCAGTTTTGGTACAGTAGATTGTAGAATTAGGAAGAGTCCAAAGAAGGGCATCTTAGCTGGTAATAGGTATGGAGAGCCTCAGTTAAAAAAGAAAGACTGGTCAATTGGGTTGTTTATTCTGGAGAAGAGGTGTTTAAGGTTTGATATGATAACTATGTATAAAAATATAAAGCTGGCCATAGATGTAAAGATTTTTAAAAGATCCGATCATAATTGTGAGACCACGATTATCTCAAAACGATCGTATGAATTGTCCATCAACTAAAAATACCAATTTGCCAGGAAAACAAAGGGTAGCTGCCTGCTTGGCCCTGCAAACATAGATAAATTGCACTGGGACGGACAAAGATTTTTTTAACCTGGCCGATCAATTTCCTGATAGATGTCGGCTGAAAAATCATAAGATGTTCAATCGTTCGAATCCCACTAACCACACGATAATTTCGAGGATTGGTCGGACTTTGGTAAAAAATTTGTCGTTTGACAAGAAAAATATTTGCGTCTATGGGGAGCGTAAGGGACCACATAATAAAATCTCTAATGCTTTATATACCAGTATATAAAGCATACATGCAGACATGAGGGCATCCATTCTGATTAGAAAAAAGGAGATTCCATCATAATGTTTGGTTAAAGCTTTTACAATGAGAGCTGTAAAGTTGTGACATTCTCTCCCTGAACCAGTTGTACTGTCAGAAACATTAGATTTCAAGAAGGGGTTGGATGGCTTTTTAGCAAGTGAAAAAACAAATGGTTATTAAAATCTAGCTCCTAGTTGGTCTGATTGCCATATTGGAGTCAGGAAAGCATATTTTCCCCCTTTAAGGCAATCTATAGAGAGGCTTCAGATGGGGTAATTTGCCTTCTTCTGAAATCAATGGACGTGTACTGTATCTTTTTTGAAGTTACTATGTATTATTATGTATTCCAGAAATCAGGAGTTGAAAGCAGGCATAACCACAAATGGCATACCTGTATGTTTTACTGGATGTAGGACTCCCAGTTCAATCAAAAAACCATCTCAAAATTTAAGTATAGTGATAGGCGAAATTCTTTTGTTTCGCTTCGCCGACAAATTTGCAAATGTCCCGCAAAATTCACTGGAAAATCGTGAAATCGGAAAGTTTCACAAAAAAAATCGTGAAATTCAGACATGTTCATGAAAAAATCTTGAAAATCTGATATTTTCACGAAATTGAAGCTGGTGTTAAAGTCAATGGACATCCGAATAGTGTTGACGCTTGCCAATTTTGACGTGAGTGACTTTCCAGACATGCGTCTGGCAAAGCAGAAATTTGCGCAAATTCGTGCCAGGCGAATTTATTCGCCCATCACTATTCAAGAACAATCTTTAACTTTTGGTTAATTTCAGGAATTTTGACTGCGAAAATTGCATGAAAAAGAATTACACGTAACTGTCAGGGTTATCTTTTGAATTAGCTGATGGAAGTAAGGTAGGTATGGTAGGGAACAAATCTGATTCTACTTCTCCAAACCCCAGCATGGCAATGCTAGCCCTCTTTTAGAAAAAGTCTGGACACTATAGTGCTGTTTTATAAACATGGACACTAAACTGAAACAGTAAACTTACTCAAAGCCATTTTGCAGCAACAAAATTGATATGGTGAAAAAGCATGTATGAAAAGTGGCAAGCATATTTAGGGCCTTGCGTGCCCATACAGCATTTACAAACAACACTTGTAAAAATATACACATATAAACAGTTTGTTGCTTGTCCTTATTCCATTTTACAAACTTTTGGTCCAGCACTGTCATTGCAGTTCTGAAACAGCTTATTAAAAAAGTCAAATGCTTGAAATATCACATTAACTACTCAAAAAATATTAACATTTTGCATGAAATTGTCAGTCACCAGAAGAATTATGCTTCCTTGGATCCTACAAGTCATTTACATTTAAAAGTATGATATTCTTTTTAAGAGATTCCTATTCTACTATTGATGTAGAAGAGCTTCTTTGACTTTTATATCTACCAAAGTGGTACTACATTTGCTGTATCTCTGTAATAAGTAACTACTGCCTTATATGCTTTAACAGATTTTCCAATCATCTCTAACATTTTTCTTTTTTTTTTATTATTTGAAAATTTTTATTATCTTAGAAGAGAGAGAAAGTCTTACAAACATAATAATACCACATGTATAAGTGGTGCATTTACATTATCTTAGATTGGCACAAAAAATTTTTGCAGGCATTGTTAAAAACATTACTGTGTGTGAGCAGTAAACCTCTTTATTGAACATAGAATCCTTTATTGGTGCTGTCGTCATGTGCTCAGCCCGAAATATGAGGAAAGTAATGGCCAATCCACTAACAATGCTTTGTGTAGTTCCAAGAGGGGAAGAAAAATGAGAACAATAGAGATAATAGTGTGGGAAAAATAAAGGGGGAGAGAGTGAGGGAGGGAGGTCAGAGGGTGAGAGCAGAGGAGCCAAACCATTGAGTCAGTTTGAGTCTGATTGGGTTGTCTCGAATTCAGCCCAGGGGAGCCATAGCAGTGCATTTTGTATTCTGTACCTTGCAAAAATGCTCTAATGGTTTCCATATTCCGTATCCATTGCACTTTAGAGATAAGGGCCTGTTGGTTTGGTAAGTAGGTGCTCTTCCACTTGGCGGCTCTCAGCGTCTTCGCTGCCGTGAGTATATGTGTTGCTAGCCTATTAGAGTCTGAGGTCCGCAGTGCTGTAAGAGGTAGACCCAAAAGGAATGAAAAGGGGTCAGGTTTTATGGAAAGTTTAAAAATGGCAGATAGGGTGTGAGCCACCATGTCCCAAAAGTCCCTAACAACCTTGCAGGTCCACCACATGTGGTAAAATGTACCCCGCTCACCGCATCCTCCAAAACATAGTGAGGGAAGGCTGTTACTGGAGAGGTGGGCCAGCTTTGAGGGAGTGCAGTACCATCTGTATATCAGTTTATAGGCCTTCTCCAGTACTATGGTGCACACCGACGTTTTACCAGCCTTATCCCAAATTGTTTGCCACTGTTCCTTGTCAATTGACGCTTGTAAATCACTCTCCCACTTATTCATATACGGTTGTGCCAAAGTGGTATTATCCTCCGCGAGCCGGTCGTATATTATGGATATCAAGTGAGCAGTCTGATCTGAGTTGTTGCACAGAAGTTCGAATCGAGTGGGGGCTGGTACCAGAGTGTTGCTCTGGAAGAAGGTTTGGGTTACAAAATGACGTATCTGTAAGTATCTAAAAAACTGGCTGTTTGGAATTTGGTGATTGTCTTTAAGGTCTGAAAAGGTACGTATCTCTCGCCCTGTTACCAAAGTTGAGCAGAGATGTGCTTTATAATCTATCCAGGGGAGAAAATCCTTAGTTTCTAACCCTGGAGGGAATTTTTTATTTCATAAGAATGTGCAGAATAATGAGTTGCGTGAAGATAGATGTAGTTTGTCTCTATATCTATCCCAGACTTGTAAGGAGTGCGTCGTTGTGGGGGGAAGGTGGTTAGGAATGTCTCTATCTTTCTCCGGTATCCATATAAACTGATCCAATGTCATAGGGGTCAGGCTCGTGTTTTCAATTTCTAACCACGGCATGATAGGAGTTCTGTGCATCAAGACTACTTCAGATAATCTTGCTGCCATATAGTATCGGAATATGTGTGGCACTCCTATTCCTCCTATATTTTTTGGTTTTGTCATTATGTCCAGTTTTATTCTAGGTCGTTTATTATCCCAGATGAAATTCGTGATGGCCTTTTGCAATGAGTTAGCTGCCCTTTCCGAAAAGTATACTGGGAGAACTCGAAATAGATATAATATCCTTGGGAGAAGTGTCATCTTCACCGCCGAAATACGGCCAAACCAAGATAGCCCATATTTGCTCCAAGTTTGTAAGCTTGATTTTAAGGAGGCCAGTAGTGGAGCATAATTATTGTCATACAAGAGGTCATATTTGGCGGTTAGATGTATCCCGAGATATTTGATTGCCTGTTCTCGCCAATGAAAGTCAAAGTTGAGCTGTAATAGTTTTTTCTCCGTAGGATGCATCTTTATCGAGATTGCTTGCGATTTAGAGTGATTAATCTTGAACCCAGAGATGAGGCAAAATTGGTCTAACAGATCGTTCAGATGTGGTAATGAGGTTTGTGGTGAGCTTAAGGTAAGAAGAATGTCATCAGCGTATAAACTAATTTTATGGTCTGTCTCACCTACCCTGATGCCCGTAATTTGCGAATGGTTTCTGATGGCGTTGGCTAGGGGCTCCAATGAGAGGGCAAACAGGAGAGGGGAGAGTGGGCACCCTTGTCTCGTTCCCCCTCGTATGCTGATCTCCTCCGAGAGATGTCCCATCATTGTGACTCTGGCCGATGGGGCATTGTAGAGCTGTTGTACACCACGTAGGAAGGGAAGTGGCAAGTGTATCTCCTCTAATATCGACATCATATATTTCCAGTTCAGCCTATCAAAAGCCTTCTGAGCATCCAACGACAGCAACATAGTGGAGGGTGATTGTTTCTACGCGAGATAGGTTAAAGTTATTGCTTTCCTGACATTGTCCCCTGCTTGCCTACCTGGGATAAATCCCACTTGATCAGGGTGTACTAGTAAGGGTAGATGAGAGGCTAGTCTGGTGGCCAGGATTTTTGCAAATAGTTTCATGTCCACATTTATCAAGGATATTGGGCGATAGCTCTCGCAGTTTAGTGGGTCCTTACCCTCTTTGTGTATCATACAGATAGTCGCCGCCTGCATGTGAGGTGTAGGAGGATGACCGTCTAGGAAAGATTGGTAGAGTGTGACCAATTGAGGAGACAGGATGTCCGCAAATTGTTTATAGTATCTAGCCGAGTAACCATCAGGGCCCGGGGACTTGCCCGATTTGGCGTTTTTGATCGCTTCTTGAATTTCTTCTTGTGTAATGGGGGCCTGTAGTTGGTCGTGATGTGTTGGCGAGAGGGAGGGTTTGGTCCAGTCTGATAAAAAGGAGGACTGCCTGGATTGCGTTGCCAAGGGGGCTTTATCATCTGAATACAGCTCTGCATAAAATGTGCGGAACAACTCTGCTATCTTGACTGTGTCTCTCGTAATATGTCCCCTTGAGTCCCGCATGGCGTGAATGGCGTGTGTTGCAGTGTGGTCTCTCAACTTGCGAGCCAGCATGGTGTGAGGTTTATTGGCATATTCAAAGTATTTCTGCTTGGTTCTGTTTAAGGCAAATGCTGCCTTGTCCGCCAGGAGTTGCGTCAGCTCTGATCTCAGTAAGTTAATCCGTTGTAGGATGGCTTGAGTGGGGTTTACTTTGTGCTGTAAAGACAAACCGTGTAACTCCTCTGTTATGGAAGAAACCTTCTTGAGTCGATCTTTTTTTGCCCTAGAGGCTATATTTATCAGAGTCCCCCTCACCACCGCTTTGTGGGCATCCCATCTAACCGCTAAGGAGGTGTCCATGGGGTCATTTTCTTTGAAGTAATCTGTCAAGATTTTTCTCACTGTTGTGCAAGTCTCTTGATCCATAAGCAGCGAATCGTTCAGTTTCCAGGTGCCTCTACCTCGTATGGCATCCCACCGATCAAAGATAGCCTCTACCATCCCATGGTCCGACCATGTTATATCATGTATATCGGCTCTCCCCGCTGCAGCGACCTGCGTCGAAGTGGTGAATAAGAAATCTATACGTGAGTATGAATTGTGTACTGAGGAGAAGTAGGTATAGTCTCTGTCAAGGGGATGTCTCTCTCTCCATATGTCCACCATAGCCAGGTTTTTCAGATGTTTTGTTAGACGTTTGGTATCCGATGAGAGTTCTAGGGGTTGTTTTGCCGTCAGAGTATCCCTGGTTCTGTCCAAATTGTTATGCAAAATTGTATTAAAATCGCCCCCAACTATCAGTCTGCCCTCTTTTACATCTGCTAATTTTTCAAAAAATGTAGAGAAAAACTTCGCCTTTCTTGTATTTGGCGCATAAACTGAGGCTATTGTAACAATCTGGTTTTGCAACAGGCCAGTAACTATAACATAGCGACCCTCCTGATCTATGAATTTTCTCTGTAATTGGAATTTCACGTGTCTGTGGATAACAATTGCCACTCCTTTCGATTTCGTGTCCCCGCTGGATAAATAACAAGTCGGATATGCTTTACTCATGTATTTTGGAAATGAAGTTCGTGAAAAGTGGGTCTCTTGCAGTAAGACCACGTCCGCACTCATTTTAGTATAATCAGTCAGTGCCATCTTCCTTTTGTTTGGGGAGTTGAGCCCTCTAACATTGTGAGTTATCACTTTTAAGTTGAATGGGAGATGTTGTGCAGGGTCTCCGCTATGGTTCTCGGTTGGCTCCTCTGCCATTGTGTGTGGGTAAGGGGAAAACTGGGAAGGTTTCAACTTAGAGAAGGGAGGGGGCCCTGGGTAAACAGTATCTCAGGGTATCTGGGGTCCACTATCGGGGTACAATGTAAGTTGTATCCACTGGGATTACCCAAAGTGGGAGTGAGGCTAGTGAGGTATCAATTGGGTATGCCCTCCCCCCAGCCCCCGTTGTATGCAAACATATCAAACACATAAACATTCAATTATGCATCAAATAAACTATTAAAGACAAAGAAATTTAAATAAGTAATGAACACAAACGATTCAAATGAAAAACCTTAAGAGCTGTCATCTGGGGTCAGGAAATCCCGACTGGTATCTGGACCTTATCTCCGGACGGAAGGATAACAGGCTATTTCTTCTCAGATAATGTCCTTAAAGAGCAGATAGAGTCCTTTCTTGAAAGTCTCTGAGACCGATCTTGAAGTTGGTACCCCCTGTCTGTGTACCAAGAGTATTGCATGGTTCGGAAGCCAAAAAAGTCAATGGTCATCACAGCTGTCGGATTAGTCTCGATCTATTGAGATGAGGCACCTGGAGGTCTGCCATCAGGAGTTAAAGGATCTCGTCTTGCTTTCGGGTCTCATCCCTGGATAACTGGTTGGTACCACTTCATCTCTCAAACAGCGTTACTCCGAAACAATTGAGATTCTTGCTGGAGGGTCTTGTGGCCAAGCTTAGAACCGAATATTCAAACACATGTACCTAAGAAGCTGCACAGGGTAAAAGTCCAGATCAGTCTGTTGATCATCACATCCATTAATCTACAGTCAACAATAATCCGGGAGAAGATAGCTATTGCTCCTCATCCGCAGTCGCCTCTTGTTGGCCTTCCAGGTGTTTAAGAGCAATTGAGATTGCTGGAGGGTCTTGTGGCCAAGCTTAGAACCGAATATTCAAACACATGTACCTAAGAAGCTGCACAGGGTAAAAGTCCAGATCAGTCTGTTGATCATCACATCCATTAATCTACAGTCAACAATAATCCGGGAGAAGATAGCTATTGCTCCTCATCCGCAGTCGCCTCTTGTTGGCCTTCCAGGTGTTTAAGAGCCTCTGCGATGTCTGCTGGATCTCTCATAGTATAGGTAACCTTGTTACAGGTGTAGATGAGTTTAAAGGGGAAGCCCCACTTGTAAGGGATGCCCTTTAGACGTAAAGCCTCTGTGAGTGGTTTCAGCTCTCTCCTCTTCTGTAAAGTAGATGGAGCAAGATCAGCGTAGATTTGAGGTTTGATGCCATCAACTTCTAACGGATTTTCGCGAGCCGCATTTAGTATCGCTTCTTTGGTACGGAAGTAGTGGAAGCGTATGATAATATCTCTGGGGGGTGCATCGTTCCTTGGTCTCGCTCTGAGTGCTCTGTGGGCTCTGTCCATCAGTAGGTCACTCCCTTGCATGTTCGGCAACAGTTGTTTAAAATATTTTTTCAGAAAAGACTCCAGTGGCACTGTTTCTGGAACACTTCTGATGCGTAAATTATTCCGTCTGGAGCGATTTTCGAGATCTTCTTGTGAGTCTTGAAGTTCTTTTAGTTGCAGTTGCAAATCTTGAATCTGGGCTTCGGAATTGCTAAGTCTCTCCTGGATATCTCCCTGATCCTGAGTGACTGTCTGGAGCTTTTGATCCACAGAGGAGAGTTCAGCTGTGATCTCTGCCAGGGAGTTTCTAAGCTCCGATTGGATATCCTCTTTAAATCCACAGAGAAACTGTTTTAGTTCTTGTATATCTTTTTTTGTGCAAGGGGCACTGGAGGATTCTTGATCTGATGAGTCTGCACCTTGAGATCCTGAAAGCTGTTTTTTAGCCGCTGATCTGCTTTTAAAGAAGTCCGCACCTGGTTCAGCAGAGCTCGCTCTACCCTTGCCCCCCGTCATTGTAGATTACAGTGCAAAAACTGACCACAGAAGGATGGGAACAGTCTATTCTCCTCTGTAAGTGTGCGTAGTGGAGAGCAGGGCGACCCCCTGTCCAGTCAGGGACAGCTACGAAAAGTGACTAGTAGTCATCAGGCGGTCAGAGATCTACAAGTAGATATTGCACGTGCTCCTGCCCAGGCTATGTAGCTCCAAGGGGTATCTTCAAAGTGGTGCAGTGCCGGAAGCAGTAAAGTCCAAAGAACCTTGTCAGTTCATTCTAATGCTAATGCTAATGGCCACTGAACAATCTTTGTCACTTTTCACTCTCTTAAATTGCAGCAGTAAATGAGAGCGTTGGAGCAGAACAGTGCGTGTAATGTGAGGGCCTAGAGCTGCGCAGTGTGTCTGCTGGACAGAAGTCCCATCACAAAGTACATTGATGCAGGTGTGAGGAGTCAGTTTGTATCGGCCACCGGACCCTAATCCAGGCACTCTGGCTGCAAGTAGGCAGATGAGGCCTTAGGAGCTGCGCCACAGTCGTTGCGATGAGGCTTATTTAGGTGGGGCAACGGAGCTCTACAGGCTGCTTATTACCCCGGGGATCAGTGAGGGTTAATAGGTCTCCAGCGCCCAGGACCGTGCGCCTTGTGGGTGCAGCTACCCCCTATGTAGGAAGGAGCAGCGGCGTGGAAGGCCTGACCCAGTGCACGGTGAAATCGAGGTGCCGGGAAGACGGAGTCACGTGACCGCTTACTTACGCGTTCACTTCTTGCGCTGTAATACACGCGTATCCAGCACTCCGGTCCGTCTCAGTTGGGTCTGCAGCTCCCGTCGTAGGCGGCCACGCTGTTCCGGCTGCAGGACGGGAGGGCAGAAGTGCCGAGTTTACGTCTGCGGTCACAGCGCGTTCCCGTGGGGCCTGGGCCTACCTTCGAGGATGGCTACACCAAGCTCCGTTTCACCCCGTAAGGCACCCCTTGCTGCCCAATCCTGCTACGAGGAGATCTCCGTAAACGGTATGTCCGTTTGTTGCTTATTATAGCTTGGTTCTTGCTTTAGGGGCTGAGGGGGAGCGGAGCTCCCAAGTTACGCTGCCATCTTGGTCAGTGTTTAAGCCACACCCCCCTAACATTTTTCTTTAAAATAATTATTTTTGCCTTCCGTAGTATGATCTCTATCTATTGATCTAAAAAAAAAACAAAAGAGAAGCACACCTTTTAAAAAGCAAGTGTCTGTGTCCCAGTAAATAATATTATATACTTTGTTGAGCATATACTCAACAAAATAATGTGCTTACTTTGAGGAACAGGCTTGGTTCCATTGGGGTTCACTGTGAAGTCCTTGGACACATAAGAAGTCCACTCGTACTGCTATTATAGTTTTGCTGCTTCCCAATATGATCCATTGCATTGTATAATACTGTTGATGACAGTAGCTAATGATCATTTAAAGCAACGACATACTCATTTGATCAGACACTGGTGCACATTTGATTTTCACTAAGGATTTAACAATACAAATATATTTTCTACAGATTGTCCTATATGTCTCAACAGAGGTTGAGGTAATAGAGGCACAAATCAGTCTGAACAATTATCAGGCATTCACAGTCACATGGTAAAACAAGATTCAGTGTCAACATCTGGAAGCATTGTCAAAAGATATTACACTGTATCCAAAAGATTAGAAAGAAACAGGAAAGGGGGAATGAAGGAAGGAAAAGGAAAGGAAAAAAGAATAAGCATTTACCTTGCTCTTGAATTTTGCAACATCATGTGATTAAGCCATTTTGTTTGATCACTGTTTTGTTCACTTCCTGTTTTACACTTCCTGTGTGTGAGGTTGTATATATAATGTGCTATATGTATATAAAATGTAGTTATATAGTTGTATAATAAATACTGTATCATTTAACCACACCAAAATGAACAAATCTGTTGTACAGGTCATTAAATCTTTAGGTTCATGTTAATTAGAAACACATTATTTCCTAGTATTAATGTTTCACATAATACCTTCTCCTTAGGCAGTGGTTTGAAGTAATTGGGTTTAAATAAATTAGTTATATGCAGTCATATAATTTTATGTGCACATCCTTTGTTAAAGTTTTTTTTAAGCAGTTAAGAAAATCTGGGACACTCTATATACAGTATGTTGGCAAGGTATCTTTAACCAGTCCCTTTTAAAATAGATGCCTTTTCAGCTACAGTCCTTTACTCTTGCTGTACAAAATGCAATTTATTTTTTTAACATAATTAATAATTTATTGAAATGCACCATATGAGCAAAAAAGAATGTGGATATAATTAGCGCTATGTCTCTTAAATAAAAATCAGGGTGTTTTCACATTTTAAAGTTAAAGGCACATATTATATAATTCAATATAGAAGTAGAAGCTGAAGAAAGTCATATAAAAAAATAATAAATTACTTTGTGCCTGTAAATAAGAAAACAGTCTTATACAATTGTGAAATGAACCTTTCTGGCAAAGAAGAATTTGATCTTGAAACACTTGAGTTAATGGCTAGGATAACTCAGTCTCAGAAGCTGTGGAACATAGGTAGGGTGAACGAGAGGTTATGGAGTCTCTTAAATATTTTACTTTGAACAATCTTATGGGCTTTAATTAAGCAGATTACCTGTTATGCATGGTGTGGTGTGCTGACCAGTTTTAAACTGTCTTGTCCTCAAGGCAAATGGAAGGGGAAGTCAGAAAGAATTATAATCTGCATGGAATAAGGATAAATGTTCTATAAATAAAAAATATTTATAAAAAAATATTTTTAAATATTTTCAATTTACAATTGTCACATGTGCATGAGTGGCTGGTACCTAATCCAGAAGACCTCAATATGTTATTTCACTCCCTTATCCTGGGTTCGATTGAATCCTTATGCCACTGCCCTAAGAAGAAGTTAAAAGACTCTACTACTCTACCTCCTGTATTGAGGGCGCGTGGCAGACCGCACGAAGGCTGCAGCACTTGTCAAATCCATTGCTCACTCCATACACCCCTCTATGGGGCAATTCCCATCTTCCCCACCTTCGACATTTGCCTGATTTTATATATTGGCCCATTCATAAAATTAAAACCCTTAGAGACTTGTTGCAACATGGGTCATTTCCCACTTTTCAGCAATTACAAGATTTTGTAGCTCCCATAAATTTGAATGTGTTCCGATTTATGCAACTCCAGCATGCTTGTAGAGCCCAATTTGGTCCAGGTCAAATTACTTATCATACTTTTCGGTTTGAAGATATCCTTAGAGTAGAGTTTGAGACAGCTGGTTACTAACTTACATAGAGCTTTGCAAGACCTTGGACCTTCTCCATTTGACTCTGCCTGCCGTAAATGGCAATCAATACTGCCTGAGTTAAGTGATGATATATGGGAAGAAGCCACTACCTCTAGCTATAGCTTCCTTATCTCTACCAGGGATAGATTGATAAATTTTAAAGTTCTTCACCTTTATTATTTTACACCCCTCAGACTGCATAAAATATTCCCAGATAAATCTCCAGCCTGTCCCAGGTGCCAAAATCAGTCAGCAGATTTTTTACATGTTTTGTGGTCTTGCCCCAAGATTGTTAGATTTTGGCGTACAGTGGTTGAATGTTTGAGCGATAACCTCGAGTTGCAAAAAGTCCTCTCTCCTGAAGCCTGTCTTTTGGGAGTCGTGGATGATATGGTTCCACAAACCCATTTTAAAATTCTGTATCATACTTTGCTATTTTATGCTCAAAAAGCCATCATACTTCATTGGCTTCAGCCTGCACCTCCCTCAGTTCAGTACTGGATTGCTTTGACAACCGCACTTTACCACTTATAAAACTCACTTATGAGGCTTGTGGCTCCTCAACTAAATTCGGGAAAATCTTGGAGAGATGGCTTGAGGTATACCCCAATCCCAAAGTTCAGTGATTGCTTTGGCTCGAACCTGTCCTTGATGACTGCAATGTTTTATTTGTGTACCTGCTTGCATATACTATGTGGACTGTATATTTTTGATCAAACTTGTCTACTTGATATGTACTGATATGTCAATTTGCCAGTGTTTAGTGAACTTTTAAAAAAAAAAATATTTTCAATTTAAATATAAACATATATATAATGGGGAGATTCACCTTAAAAATTAACTTTTAATATGGCTTAGTACTAGTCAATAGCATTCTAAGACAGTTTTAAATGATCTATGTTTGGTGTTTTGTAGTTTATATGCTTTAAACTATGATCTGGTTGTTTGGGCAAAATTGTCCTACAAAACAGACAGAAGTGAGGACATCAAGACAGAAGAAGATCAGTGAAAGGTCTAACAAATTAAAATAGGCCACTATGGGTAATTCCCTCGGCAGTAAACTGGGATAAAACCATTGACTTCACTTGTATGACATACAATATTAAGCTTTTGTAACATAGGAATGCTTCGTTAAGAATAAATAACATTAAAATACCACTTTAAATACCACAGTTATACTTTTAAAATCTTAGGGGTGGAGCTCACATCCCTAACACAGTCCTTGAAGAGTTGCTTATGCAGATTACTTATAAAAGTGTATACTTCAATAGTACTGTATCTATATCTCTCAAGCTGTGAAATATGTAATACAGTCCTCATTTATGTCTTTACTTTCTCCCTATACAATTAAACTCCATGTATTCTAGAAATACAATAGACCCTTAATTATTATAGTATTATATGAATTATCTTTTTTTTAGAATCAGAAATATACAGCAAATCGTCTTTCAAATATTCATGCACACTTTGGCTGTCACAAACATACAGTACATGCCTTTTTTGTTGTTTGCAATGTATGATTCTTTTGAGATACTGAAGATTAAGAAACCATATGTACAATGTAAATATAAATATTTGAATAACTTTGTATGAATTCCTACAGCAAATGTATTTAGTATAGTTAAACCCAAAGAAAATAATGGGGAACTCTTCCTTGATTAATGTGTTTCAGTATTTTTGTCCCAGAATTATAGCTTGAGGAAGTTGATAAATCATTCCTGCAGAGTCACGGTCATCTAGTCTGAGGTTGAACTAAAGAGAGCAAAAGACTCTCTGTGGTGAATTGACTATTAATCAACTCAAATCAAGAAAATACAAGAGCCAAAGCCTTACTCATGGAGCTATACATTTGCATGGGGACACAGTATTAATGAACCTTTTCTCCTACTGATATTTTTCTCAAAGCATAAAGCTTTATCTACCCTAAACCGTAAAAGGTGACGCTTAACACTCTAAATGAATATATCATATATATTAATACTAATTGTGAGACTTTGTTGCAGGCACGTTTGTTTCTAGTGTCTCATTGCCAAAACAAAGGCACAGAATAAAATTTATAAATAAATGACCAACACTCACATGCAGGTGACTTGGACTTTATCTACATATTTGACTGAAATGACCCACACTTATTCTCCATTGATACAAATTCATTAACTGACTTTAGTTCATTGAAATAAATGCTCTGAAATGATGTTTCCTAATAACCATGTGCTGTTAACACAATATTATTAATGTTAATATTATGTATATGCAAATTAATTTTACTGTGCTGTGCAGTTGCCACAATTAATATGTAGTGGTTAATTGCCATTTCTGATCTGCAATTTAGCATAGACCTTAATAAAGTTGCTTGTCCCTGTTTACTGGTTCCTATCATCTAAATGCACCTGATTTCAACAAATCTATTCTCATTCTTTACTTTTTAGCTCTTGACTAGTGAAAATCTATTTTTTTTCTTCATCATTTATTTATATAGTACCAGCAAGCACTTTACTTTTAATCCATATTTATCAAGCAAGCAAAGAAATGAATACATTTATTTATTTGTTTCTTTTAAATAATTATCTTGTCTTATTCTTCTCTAGTTTGTGTTAAACTGATGAAAAATATTTTTCTATGATATGGAAAATAGAAAGTAAAGTTCTTTTACAATATTTGGAGTTATTTTTCATTTAACTACTCAGTCAGTACTTCACATTAGTAACACAATAATGACTATTCATAATCTCAGTCGTGTAATATTTCATTACATAGTACTCAGATTCAGAATGCTTACACATCAATGTATGGTTCATTCAGTTTAATGTTTTGGGTACAAAATATCTGTTGGTAATGGTAACAGATTTTTTTTTGCATTCCCCTTGCCCTTAATTTTCCTGTGTTCTGCCACAAGGGAGCGTCTTATGGGCTTGTTCCGACACTGGCTCATCCAAACACCCAACACAGGTGGAATGTCATGTGTGTTCTGCACTTCAATGCTCAGGTGTCAGTGCAGGCCTGTAAGAAAGACTAGGCTGTGTTGGATCCTGCGATACCCTGTGGCGGAATGCAGGAAAATTAAGAGAAGGGAACACAGGGAGAAACATCCATGTATAAGGGTCCTACGAGAAGCACTGGGAAACAGGTAGATGCTGTTTATGTTTGCCTTAAATTCCTGTCATATATGTGGTAAGTTCAGCAAATGTCAGTTTTGCATAGGATAAATAGGATAAGGATAGGATAAATGGTGAAAAATTTAAAAAAAAAAATCATGAAAATCTTAATTGACACCCACGTCCAATTTTGGAGCCGCATCCTAAAAGTTGCTTGTGTCAATGGGAGCAGGAATATTGTTGATGCACAGTGATTTTGATGCAAGTGACTTTTCAGACGCACGTCCAACATATATTTGACGCAGGCAAATTTTCGCAAAATGTGAAAAATTAGCAGCGGATTCTTGACAGGCAAATGTATTCTCCCATCACTAGTGAACAAAAGTGTATGTGCAAAGGTGCAAAGGTCTAGTGAGGCCATGGTCCACTTCTTGAAATCTTTACAGTGTAGTAGTAGTAGTTACAATTACCAGTCCCCTAGAGGCACAATTTATATGGAACTGGATAAATCCCGGATTAAAGTGCAGCCTACTCATCCTCCCTAAAGAAAAGGGTGAACTCAGCCTTCCAGATACTTACCTTTATTATATATTGACTCATCTGGTTAGGGTATACATTTGGGTCACTGAAAAAGAAAAAAAGATTGGAGTGTATTAGAACAGACCTATATACCTTTCCCTATAGAGAACACATTGGGGCAGATTCACTAAAGGGCGAAGTGGCTGACACTAGCGACAATTCACCAGAAATCCCATTTGCAGGGACATCACCAATTCACTAACAGGAGTAGAGGACAATTCGCTAGTGAATGAGACTGTCAATATTGTTAGTTCGCATCCTATCACAAGCGACTTTTCACTCTGGCGAATGGTCGTTACTCTACAAATTCGCTAAGTTGCAATTTTACTAAATGTTACCTCTTTTGTGAGAGTTTACTTTGCCACCTCTAACTAAGTGAAAGGATAAAACGAAGCTACATCTTCCTCAATCTTATGTCAGTGACATCATATCCTGTATGCCGGAAATTAATTAAAGTTGTAAAAAATGCTGATGACTTTTACTTTTTTAAATCGGGATTGCCTTCAAAAGTCTGAAGTATTAAAGATTTTTGTGTTAACATTTTTTTTCCAGACATTTGAGGGGCATGGCACATTTGTTTCAGGGTGGGCTCATGTGTAGGGCTTTAGAGGATCTCTTCTGTCTTTATTATGGTTCCTTGGACATTTGTAATAAAAAGTGGGCACTTCAAGCATTTACACCAACATCAATAATAGACCTAAGCGTAAGAGTACTAACAAAGTTTCACGAGGCAGAAATGTACGCTAGCAAAACTTTGCTATGAAATTCTTGCACTGTGAAAATTTGCAAGCGTTCGGCTGCTGAGATGCAGCTTTGCATTTTAGAGATTAGCTTTGTGGTAACAAATTTGTGCCTGGCAATGTAGCACAAAGTGTGGGATGCGGTCACTGGTGAAAATTCACCTTTTAGTGAATTTGCCCCATAATCATCATAAAGACACAATACAACACCCACTGATCAGGGCCACTCTAAGGGTATGGCAAAAAAACAAAGGACTTTACAACCTGACAAGATCCCCGTGTCTACTTCAAACATTAACAACCAACCCAGGGTTCCCGCCTGGGATGGAGAAAGGCGCTTTTAGTAGGTAAGATACTTGGGCACCAGAATTAGTGGCTTTATTAAAAAAAAGATCTCTCAGCGCTGGAATCCCACCCCAGAGACAAGTGGAATTACAATCAACTCCACTTCTACATACAAAAAAAAACAAAACTAAGGCATGGGACAGGCAAATAACTCATTGGGAACAATTTCTAACAGCCAGCTGACAAGGTTAAACTGCTGTCTATAACCTACAAAATTATACTAAATGCCCCATCACAAGACCCACCATTTTTTTGTTCAGCGTGGCCTATGGAACTGAAAATAATAAAGCAGGCGTGGAACTCCATCTTTAAATCTAACCATAAATCATCCTGAGCCTCTAGGACAGTGATCCCCAACCAGTAGCTCGTGAGCAACATGTTGCTCTCCAACCCCTTTGATGTTGCTCCCAGTGGCCTCACACCAAGTGCTTATTTTTGAATTACTGATTTGTAGGTAAGTTTTTGTTGCATAAAAAACAGGTGTACTGCCAAGAAGAATCTCATGTAGGTTGACAGTTCACATAGGGGCTACCAAATGGCTAATCACAGCCCTTATTTGGCACCCAAATAACATTTTTCATGCTTGCGTTGCTCCCCAACTCCCTTTACATCTGAATGTTGCTCACAGGTTCAAAAGGTTGGGGATCCCTGCTCTAGGACAACCGAGGTGGTTATAAACTGACCACAAGGTGGCATCACACACTTGCAAAACTGAAAATAATGTACCCAATTGTTCAAAAAAATGCTGAAGGTGCAATACAGAAGAAGGGACACATACCCACATCTGGCTTACATGCCCTAGTCTTAATTTATACTGTGAGTACAATCATTAAAATAACTAACAGCGAACTCCAGAAAGATAACCACACACTAATCATTTTTGAACATAAACCAAGAGTCAAACAAAACCATTACAACCCCTCTTACCTTACACCTTCACCAAACAGCAAAAGCTCTGATCCCGGGGAAATAGAAGGCCACACAATATCCTACATTCACAGGTTGGATAACCAAAGTAGAAGAGATCAGACGATTAGAAGAACTGACGCATATATTACACATTAAGGGGCCGATTCACCAAGGGTCGAATATCGAGGGTTAATTAACCCTCGATATTCGACTGGGAATTAAAATCCTTTGACTTCGAATATCGAAGTCGAAGGATTTTAGCGCAAATAGTTTGATCGAAGGAATAATCCTTCGATCAAACGATTAAATCCTTCAGATCGAACGATTATCCTTCGACCAAAAAAACTTAGGAAAGCCTATGGGGACCTTCCCCATAGGCTAACATTGACTTCGGTAGCTTTTAGATGGCGAATTAGGGGGTCGAAGTTTTTTTAAAGAGACAGTACTTCGACTATCGAATAGTCGAACAATTTTTAGTTCGAATTCTTCGATTCGAAGTCGAAGTCGTAGTCGAAGGTCGAAGTAGCCCATTCGATGGTCGAAGTAGCCCAAAAAACACTTCGAAATTCAAAGTTTTTTACTTTGAATCCTTCACTCGAATTTAGTGAATCGGCCCCTAACAGTCCAAAATACTAGAAAATATTGTCCCCTTGGGACAATATCAAAATCTTAGGCAAGGTGTAAGCTTTCTCTCCTCACCCAACCTGAGATCTCCACACTTTCCATTCTCTTCTTCTTTTTCTTCTACCCATAGAGTAACCTACTCTGATTGTAATTTCATGGTTAAATAAATGCTTTGCTATTAACATTTGTAACATAGTAATGACTTGTTGCCAGTAAATGCCTCCCCCCATGAACAGAATCTTTGTCTATATATACTTGACTGCAATTCCCACTCCCCTCTCTCTCACTCTTCTGCACCCCTCATATTTTTCTGTAAAAACACAAATTTGAAAAAAATTGATTTGAAAAAAAAAAAGACCTTGAATGGCTTATTCGTAATCATGTTTAGTCAAAGCAAAACAAACAGAAATGTAATAAAATCTTGATGAAAAACTTGGTTATGTGAACTTAAATGCTTAAACAGTACCTTTCACATGAACATTTTTCCTCTACCAGAGGTGCAGGCTAACATCGGCCATACATATAGAAGGGGCAAATAAATGTATTTCTATAAATTAAAAAACCCTTGAGTGCTCTGCCCCTTGAACCAGGAGAGAACTCCCTGTGTAGGCAACCATGTTGGAGCACATACACATGTGCATAGTAAATTTAATGGCACATCAGAAGGATTTAAGTGGTGATATTTTAGTTTTTTTGTTTAATTAGTTAAATCCTTTTAAAAAAATCACAAGTTGGGAAAAATATCACCATTGTGACCATGACTATTTGTAAACCTGCCCCTTCATGTTGCTTCTAGTTTTGTGACAAGCAGCAAGCTGCCAGGTATAATTTTGTAGGGGTCTTTTTATCATACTGTGTAAAAAGTGGAGTAAATCCTTACCAGTGATGTTGCCCATAGCAACCAATCAGCGATTAGATTTCAACAGTTAGAAAACAAAAGCAAAAATCTGATTGGTTGATATGAGCAACATCATCGGTAATGTTTTACTACACTTTTTACACAGCATAATAAATATCCATATCTATAAATGTAAATGCTCTTAACTGATGCATTTTGTAAAAATACGTTTTCCCATGAATCCCTTCAAAATAAAGCAATAATAAAGCCACTCAACAATGCATATGTAGGAGAATAGTTTGACTTCCACAATGCATCTTGATATTTGTTGGTTTTGTTTTAAAAGAAAAAGTAATTTGTTAAGAAATCTTCTTGATAGGATGATGAAGCAAACTATTTGATTTTTTCCCCCCACAGTATAAGGCTAAGAGAGTCAAAAGAAAGCTATGTTTACTGTAACATGACAGATGTTAAAAATCTAGGAAATAATATTGCATAATAGAACTGTACCTAATGGGATTATGAAATAAAGTATCCTATTCTCAAATTCCACAATACCTTGAAATTAAATGGAAAAATACAACCAAATTACCGAACCACGCCAACCAACATTGATTTGTCAAATGCTTAATCTTTGTGTTTTTGTGTCCTTTACTGTCAGACTTTTTTTTATAGTCCAACCAGTTGTTCTGTATGATACTATATGACTAAATTAAATCCCCACATTAATATTATGTAGAGCCATCATTGGTAGCAATTAAAGCTGTCATTCTTTTGGTGATGGCTGTGTACCAGCTTTGCATGCTGTTAGTGGCTGATTTTGTTACAGATAGATTTTCTCCATCTTGAAAACCTCAATTTATGAATAGTACCACATATTTTCTACTGGATTGAGATCAGAGTTTTGAGGTTATTCCAGGACATTGGGTCTTGAGTCACTTCTGTTACTTTAACCTTGTGTAAGGAAATGTTGTCCTTCTGGTAAATTAACTTTCACTCACTTTTTTGTTGCAAACTGAAACAGGTTCTCTTACAGTATTTCCTGTATTTTGCATCCTCCATTCTTCCTTCTCTTTAGCAAGATGCCCAATTTTTTCTAATGAAAAAAATATCACCTTAAAAATATAAATTTGGGTTTAAGCACTAATGGGTATATCCACAATGTCATTCTTAAACCATTCAGTCCCATAATCACTGAATGCCAAACGTACAGTTGTGGGCCAAGAAATGGTTACATTAATTAGTTGTGATGGGCGAATTTGCGCCGCTTTGCCGAAAAATTCGCAGTTTCGCAAATTTCACGCGAAATTCGTGAATTTTTCGGCAAAGCGGCGTCCGTTTTTTCCAAAATTTTTTTTTGACGCCGGCGAATTTTTTGACGCCGGCGAATTTTTTGCCGCGAATTTTCGCTGGCGTTTCGCTGGCGAATAAATTCGCCCATCACTATTAATTAGGGATGAAAACACTGTAAGTTGATTTTTTTCTCAGGAAAAAAATGAGAAGAAGAAAAAAAAGCAAAGACTCCTATAGTGCAAAACAAACTTTTATTATGAAATTTGTTTATTTTACTGTACTTATCTTAAATAAGGACACATCACAAATTGGCCAATCTGGATGAGTAAGCTTTCCCTGCTTGACATGCATGGTGACATGGTTATATACACTGGTACAAGCATTTCAAATGTCAGAGACAACTGAATGACTTTTGTATTCAATTTCATCACAAAACATGTATGTTGGGCACCTTTTAAAAATTTGCAAATTTGGTCTATTAAAGATTTTTTTTTTTACTTCTTTTATCAAATGTATTTCAGTGTTCTTTTTGTCATATTATAAACCTTATATGGCCCTCTAAACTACTGTAGATAAACAGGTATAAAACAAGTATACTTAGGCATGTATCCCTTCTGAATATTTATAACTAGACAGTCTATCAATATTCATGCTTCTCTCAGTGCAGGTTTCTGGAAATATTCATGAAAAATGTATATTCAAAACACAAAGAAAGAGTTATTCTTAAGCATAACAGATATATAAATAATTAGTAACTTGATTTTACCATTAAAAATTATGTTGAGTCACGCTGTCTTTAGCCTGCCATATAATGCACAGGGACAGATTCCTTCTTATAGGCAATATTGTTGGCTAGAATCTTTAGGTCATAGACCTCCAAGGGAACTTTTGATATTCTCATATAATACAAAAGTTCCAGTGAGTCATGTGACCTGAAATGACATAATCAGAATATTAAACGTTTTTGTGTAGGTGTATAATATATATTTATGCATACATGTACATACATGCAATTTACCTATGTAAAGCAAGTTGTTTACTAGAAAAAGTAGAAGTAGAATACATTAATAAATACTTATTTGCAGACAAAAATGGAAGGCTGGATAGAAAAGTAGATGTGTAGATGATAGATAGAAGATAGATAGATAGTGCCCATTCCATGTCAGCATAAAATAATAATAAATAAAATGATAACTAAGATATATATATATATATATATATATATATAAAATATGGCTTCAGTAAACAAATGGAAGTATTTAGATATTAATTAACGCATTACAGTGTATAACTAAACTTCTGTTTTCTTATTTGGAAATTCAGTACTTTTGCTCTTTCATATGCTTTGAGAGCAAAATGGCATAAGATGTTGTTCTGACAATACTATATATGCAAAGGAGTTGACTTCAGTAATCTAAAAGGACTGGCTGTAAATCACACTCACAAGGAGATTGATAGTGTTTGTTGAATACTCTCTAATGGTGTCAGGTAGGTGTGTGTTCCTGAGGCGTATGAATTATTTTTGTGGAAGACTTCTATCATTAAGGTAGATGATGTGCCTGCAACTAGTAAAAAGAGCAATGCTAGAAAACAGCAATGTGATTTGTATTTCTTCCATGCCAAAAACTTTCATCATCTATCGCTCTGACAGTTATGATTTGTTCAGGTTTTCTTCAGGGTGTTTGTAACAAAGCTTTGAATTTATTGTTTTATGATTTGCATCTTTATTTCAGCCATGTATAAACTCTGTGATGTTTATAAGAAGAACTGTATTTCTTACTGCAAATCTTATTTCTACAGAGTAGATAAAAAGATTGCATCATGTAGTATTGGTGTTTATGTAAGTGTGCTATTTTTAATTAGCTAATTTCCTGTACTGTCAGGAAGCAATTTACATCATCATATTTAAAAAACTGGGTATTTAAAGGACTATCTTCTAAATCTCTAATTTCTCAGCATATAACCTGCTCTAAAGGATTTGTCAAAAACCCTTGTTTAAATATCTTGTGTAGTCACAGGCTGTATTTTGAGTGATGCAATATGAAATTATCTGTCAAAATTAGTTAATAATATTTGATTCTTAAAAATGATTCTCCATCTTGTTACTTCCCATCATAGTACCTTGACGCTGCTCTCTAGACTTTATTTACTATCTGCAGACAAGGTGAAAATGGCAAAAATATGTACAATGTGCCATGTTTTTATCTTACACAGAATTCTAGTATTATTGTGTCTGCCGCATAATTTTGCACCCACCATATGGTGAAAGTTAATACACCAATCTAGCTGCAAATATTTTGCCTTTTTTTTAATTGAATACAAATTACATTCCTTTCAATATAGGCATCATGTTACCATGTACTGTAGTGTTGTTTTCTTATAGCCAATCAATTTGTATGCTATTTAGTCTGTGGTGTACTTGACTTGGTACCCCAGTGGTTTGGCATATGTGGGTAAAGCCTCTACAACTTACTGAGAGAGAGGATGAATAACTACAGGTGTGCTATCAGATCTGCTTTGGCCACCGGGAAAACACATCAACCTTTTGCAAAATACTTTCTAAAGGCCAAACACTTTCTACCACACTATCAGCACATGATAATTGACCATGTGCCTCCAAATAGGAGGAGCCATGACAAAGATTTTGGGATTGAAATGAAGATGGATATACAGACTGGACACATTAGACCCTAAGGACCTGAATGAACATTTACCTTTATCCATTGTTTGAAGTATTGACTGTTACAGCTATACCTTGGGGAGTCGTAAAATAATATACTCGATGAAAGTATGGACTAACACATGTTTTTATTTTATTAACATATTTTTCTTACTCACTTTGACTGACTGTGGCCCAGACAGCATTTATTCATATAAACAAAAGTTACATTACCTAGGGGATCCTCTGTTTTTTTATTTTGGTTTGCCTTTTGTGACATGTGAAGCTGGTTGGTCAATCATAACTTTGCTATCTTAAAATGCAGATTTTTTTAAGGTACATTTAGAATTATTGTGACCCCTGAACCCATCAGGTTTAATGAACACATTTTATTTATGATCCAGAAAGTTTGGGTGTCGTATTGACACCGTCAATAATTAACTAATTAAATAACCTTTCTTTTATTTAACTAAGCTGATGTGGTTCATGTTCATTCGAATGCTTTTGTACCCAATTGGTTGCAAAAGTGGTCCATTAATTGAGCATTTCCTATGTTATGAAGGATTGCAAATAGTGGAAACAACAGGCTTCCAATGTACAATAACATCTATGGTCACTGCTACACATAGGATCAAACTCAGGTGCAACTCATTAAATTAATTTTAAGTGATATTTATCTAATAAAGACACTATGTATATGTGGAGGCTTATTTAATGAATAAAATTCTCACTTAGGGGTCCGTTTACTAAAGTGCAGTAAATCTGACTTTAAGTTTCCGCATGTTATTGCTGAGAATATTTTTACGCCAGAATATTCGCAGCAACTAAGTTTACTAAACAGCGATACGCTCAGAAGTCATTCCGATCACTTGCGATAACTACGTTAAGGAACCAGCTTACGTTAGCTGTAATTTTAGCGAGTTGCGAATTTCCTAGCGAAAAATTAAGTTTTTGCGAATATTTATGCTATAAAATAGTCTTGTTTTATGGCGGTTATTATGGCAATTTTTACTGTGACATTTATGGCCAGAAATGCATCTTCAAAACTCATAAACTTTATTGACTGATGATTATACCATCCAACAACATTACCAGAGTAACACCAATCAAACATGTATGCATCATATAAACCCTTCTGCCAATAGAATCATAGGAACAAGAAATGATACCAGTCAATCTCTTTGCTTCATAGAAATGCACAGTTTAATGTAGCCAATCACAATGAAACCAAAAAAGTGTAGAGGCTGACGAATCCTTGGACTGTGATGCCCGCTGCCAATAATACGACTCTGAGCTGAAACTGCTGCTGTTGCAACAGATAGAAGCAGAAGCCAAAACATCCTGTCAGCAATAGCTACAGATCTCTCTCCTGTCAGCAAAGAATGATGGGTAAAAAAAAAACAGTATTATGGGATATTTCCTGCCCCTTGAGAATTTTCTGGCGAAAAAAATACTTTTACGCCACTACATAGGTGGCGGTAAAAGTTTGCGAATATTCTGGTGTTATTTTTGTCTTTAGCACATTTCGCTGTTTAGTAAACCATGCGTTAATGTGTACGTAGCGTTATTTTCAGCGAAAGCGATAACTGGCGAACAATTATTCTTGCGCAAGAAAATTCACAAATTTATATTTACCGCAGGTTAGTAAACTGGCGATAACATATTTTGCGAAAATTCTGTCTATATTTTGTGCGAATATTTTTAACGCACTTTAGTAAACGGACCGCTTAGAGGTTTTAGAGGTTTTTTAAACCACAAATATATTCACATTCTCTGAAACCACGAATCTCATGCAATTTATTAAAAGATCTGAATATAAAAAGTACAAACAAAAAAAACGCTGAACGACGTGCTAAAAAATATAAATACCTCGAACGCCTCTAAAATTTTAGTTTTTCTGAGAATTCCTAGTGAAAACAAATCTGAAAACCTGTAAAAGCCCAAATTGATTAAAAGAGGTTCAATAAGATCAGCGAGGTTCCCATTGAATTCTATAGGACCTTCATTTTACTTGGCAAAGTTTTGCATTAGAGAGTATTGTGGTTTTTACAATTAATAAATCTAAAATTTTTAGAGCTTTTTAAAAAAATATAAGAAAACCACAAATTTTCAAGATTTGTGGAAATAATAGCAATTTGATTTTTAGTAAATTTGCCCCTTAGCATTCACAGAGAAGAACACAAAGCCAATAGGATTATAGAGCAACATAATAGTACTTCATAGAAATAATGACAAACCTTATGAGATCTGAGACTACAGTATATGAGGCTAATGATCTTCATCTAATCTTCACTAGCCCTCTAGTGATGTTCAGCCACCCTCCCACTTTTTGACGGTCTTTGAATAATGTTTGTTTTGTGATTTACATTTAAAAATAAATATTTATTTTCATTTATCGTAAAAAATATATCTGTCTGCTAAAATAGTTTAAGCAACACACAAACGTTTTGACTAACTTCTACCATCAAAACATCTTCAACATGATTGGCAGGTGTCCCAGTGTAAAATTAAGGAGTTTATCTATTTCATGAAGAATATGATATAAGTCTTAGAAACATAACCTGCATTCCTTTTCACCCTTCTAAAAGAGAGTGAAGTGCATGAGCTTACTCACTAGAGTGCATAAAACTTTATATTGATTGCTTTGGCATTTTCAATTAAGCTCAATAGAAAAATTTTTGGTCGAATAGGTCAATTTTTGATCTAATAGGTCCATATTCGGCCGAATTCGAATAGTTCAAATCAAAGGAATAGCGCATTCGATCAAATTTGATTCAAAGTTTTTCCCAAAACTTCGATTTTTCAGAGTCCACCAATTGACTCCAAATAGGTTCTAGGAGGTCCCCCATAGGCTAAAACAGCAATTCGGCAGGTTTTAGATGGTGAATGGTCGTAGTCGAATTTTTAAAGAGACAATACATGACAAATTTCAATGTACGAATTTTCAAATTTTTTACAAATTCTAATCGAATTTGGACTATTCTCTTGTTGAAGTACACAAAAAATAGCTCGAAATTCGAATTTTTTTCATTCAAAAATTCACCTCTACTTTTGATAAATCTGCCCCTATGTACAGAATTTTGCATGTAACTGAGTTAGGGGACAGGTGGGAGGAGGGAGGTGAGACAGCTACATACCCTTGCCACCAGTAATGAATATACTACTGTTAAATGCAGACAGCACTGCATAAAACTAACAATGAGCTGCAGCTATTTAACTATATGAATATTGAATGTGCAAGTCACAGTGCAAAAGTATGAAAACATGGTTTTTTTTGCACTTTGCACCCTGACTGTCTTTATAACTATCACAGCAGGACTTCCTCCCTTACCCTCTTTGTCCAGTTCCAAAGCTGCTTTTATTAAAATAAACATGATCACTCTCTCAGTCACTTTCTAAAGTTGTCCACTCTATCACCTCTAGGAAAGGCTAATACAACTCAGATGTACTACAATTACTCCACTTTGTAATCCTTCCACTGCTGCCATTCTCCATCAACCCATTGACTTCAGTGTTACCTCTGTTTCCACCACACCTTATAGACATTGGATTGGTTATTGTTCTGCTTAGTGTTACCCACAAAAAGTGATATTTTTTGGTGCTCTTAGATGGGATAGGATAAAATGTGCTAAGCTTTGCAGAAACTGGTAGAATGGAGGCTGTAATGTTTAACTGACAAAAAGATTAAGCATAATTTAAAAGGGGGAATAGAGGAATTTATGGCAAGCACAAAGTCAGATATAGAACACTAAAATAACTTCAGTGGATGGAAGATATGGGAGAAAAAACACAAGTATCATGTGAATACTTATGCGTTTGGGATAAAGAATTCAGACAGTGCAGGAATGGTTGTCCTTACTACAGAATGTCAATAACAGGTGTTGGACACATAGACAGTAGGTCACTATTTTTAATAACAGATATAAATTGACCAATTTTATTTCAACCATTTTTCAAATACCAATTTGTTTTAGTTATGTTCTTCATATGGCCTAAACATTTAACAAGTCATTACCAACACTTTTGGTAATTTATTTATGATACTTGCTGTTTTGTACTGCAAGTTATTGCTTTTTCATTTCTTTGCTGCTTTTTTATTTATATTTTTCTGCCTACTTGTCCAATTATTTTCTTTCTCCAGGCAGATTGATTACTTATTCCTCCTGCATCTAGGAAAATGCCATCAGTATTTGAGGTACTCCACTTTTGCGTTACACCTGATGGGAATGGCTCAGTACATGATTTTTTGCCAACATAGTTGTACTGTAAAAAAAGCATCTCTAATGGCTCTGGGCACTATTTAGGATTTGGAAGCTATTCAGACACACCTACTACTTTGCTTTGGCTTTGTAAATGTGTCAACATAATTCTTCCTTTTCTTATGCATTACTTTATTTAGGATATTTTCTATTTTTGTTTAATAGTTTATATATTTATATAATATCTTTGTATATATTATGTTTGAGAATAGGTCTTCTGTTGCATAGTTACCCATTTTTATTTCCATTTTAGAATAACAATGTTTATATTTTCCCTTTTTATTTGTCAAATGGAAATATTAAGAGATACACCTATATATTATCACAATGTTACCCCAGCTTCAATTAATGTTTTAGTGAAATAGCTTGAATTGTAATATTGCTCAACATAGAGTCCTTCAAACATGTTTTAATCCATTACAAAGAAACAAGAATATTGAATGACCTAATAGTCCACGGTGCAGGTAATGACATCAGTGGGGATATAGTGAGCCAAACCGGTAAGCACAGTAAATGGATTTTCCTTAGTTTTATTCTTAGCATCTACAGAGAATCGCAAAACAGCTTAAGGGGGTCTATTTATTAAAGGTCGAGTTTCTTTGTACAAGTTTAAAAGGAGAACGAATGCCATTTTATAAGTGGGGTTCCAAAACGTAGGCATCTTAAAGTGACTACTTTTACTTACGCAACACCAGTGCTCCTATCAGCAGAAAGCAACACTGGCCCGGGGTTCTTCTAGCAAGTACCATGGAGAGATTCATTTCCTGTTTCTTCAGGTCTTCTCACTGCTGCGCATGCACAGTAGAGCGGAAAGCCGAACTATTGACGAAAAAGTCGGCTTTTTCTCTCTACTGCGCATGCATCTGCCCTGAGAAATTTGAAAGCCGAGGAAGCAGGTTTTTCTGCTAATAGCAGCACCAGCCCGGTTGTCAGGTAAGTAAAAGTAGTCATTTGGGGGTGTCTAAATTTTGGAACCCCACGTGTAAAATGGCATTCATTCTCCTTTCAAGGGCAAAAAAATCTGAATTTTTGAGGAGGAAAAAACTCACGATTTTCAAATTTATTATGCGCTGGAGCTGCTAGATATTAGAATCTGAAAATACACCATCTAAAACTTGTCAGAATTATTTTAAAGTCAATGGTAGATGGTCCCTTTTGTTGGAATACAACAGACTGGATTGTTCCAGTGCATGTTATTTAATGCAGGGAGGGTCTATTGTTGCTTAGCAATGTGATGTCATGTTTGACCTATAACCCTCTGTGTTTTATTTCTTCCTCTTCCTGTTTATGCTCTCTATAAAAAACTCCTGTTTCAGACATGTTATGCTGAAGTGTTTATGCTGAGTTCTATAAAGCAACCAAGTTACTGTTCACACAGAAGTTGGTGTGTCTGTCCTCACTTACAGAGAAGCTGCACATGCAGTTCAGATCAGCTCTCTGCTAACACCTTTAACCTTTTGGGGGTTTGTTTGCGCAGGTTTTTATTCAATTATCTGATAAATTTGAGTTTTTACGCTGACAACTTTCAGGAACTTTTATTAGTAAATAAAGGGGATTCGGGTTTGGACGATTTTTTTGAGAAAAAGTAAAGAAGAAGACTATAAAAGGTTAGTTACTGTATATAAAAGGTTAAAATCTAAAAACAAACATATTATGTAGGTGTTAAACCAATGGAAAATATGTTCCTATGCTAGGATAGATTAATCATGGTTACTAAAGATCCTTGACAAAGTACATAATGTACTTTGTGCACAGAAACCATATTTTTCACAGAAATGTATGTGTAAGTCTTATAAAGTAAAGAGCTTATTTGTCCTGATGGTTTTGTAACGCAATGAGGTTTAAGTGAAAAGTAAAGTGCATGGAATATAAGGATTCTTAGTTTTCTTTAACTAGTCCTTAATAAATATAACTTGTAACTTAATAAATAAAACCTGGAAGAACAGATGGAAGACAAATAGCAAAAATATAGGCAGCCTCCTGATATAACAGGTCACTTCTAGCAATTTAGTTACACAATGTGGTCATTAATAAACACTGGGCAAATTTGCACCTGGGCAGTAACCCTTGGCATTCAATCAGATGTTCCCTTCAATTGCTCTGTCTAAGGTGTCTGAAAACATCACTGACTGATTGCTATTGCCCAGGAGCAGATTTTCCCAGTGTTTATAAATATGAGCAAATGTGTATTAAGTACAGTTCCCAAGACCTTAGGTATATCCCTGATTAGAACTTTACCACTAAGCACCAGGGAATAGTGGTTTGTGGCAATTTTGCAAACTGTGCAATATTTTTTAAATGCACAACATTTTTTTACTATTCATTATAGTCTATGGGCATTTTTTCTCTGCTAAACGAAGCACAATATTTTGCTAATCCCTTCTGTGGAACACATCTGAAATATAACCATGAAATGTTTGGAAGCTTCTCTCTTAGTTTAGTCTCTTATTGTCTATAAAGAGCAAAGTCTCTTATGCAAGCATTATTTCTAAAAACTCACTACTATTTCTGTATATTTGCTTGAATCTTTGAGTCTTTGTTTCTTCCAGGGTCTTCTGGCTTAATATTTTACTTAAAAAGTGACACAGCCGCAGCTCATCTTTACACACAATGTGACTTTCATTGACTATCCAGACTAAAATCCCTACTTATGATATCAAGCTTACCATCACTTTTTATCTTTCTGTACAAACTATACTCAAGTCCTATTACAACAAACACTCATGAGGAACAAATAACAGAGTGGATGAACCACTGGTAGTGAGTGTGCGTACTGTCTCTGCTGCTTTTTCTGCAACTGCCTACTGCTGTGTCTTAGGACTCTCTTTATATAACTCTTTATAAAACAGGTATGCACTGTTCATTATCATTATGTCTTTTGGATCTCAATTTTCACTTTGTTTCTAGCCCCAGCCCACTCACACACAATAAAAAAAATCAAAAATACAAATATTTCTGGCCCTTCAGCGCTTTTAACTGAGAAATTGATGACCCGCATATTTGTTGTTTTTTTTTATAACCATATTTTTATTGTTTTTTTCAAACACAAATAAAGACAAAATACAAAGAAAGTGATAAAAACAATAAAAGCATAACAGATTAAAAGGAAAAACGGTACTTCTGTTTGACAGAGGATACTTCATATGTCAGTAATGCCACCCTGGTTTACATATTTGTTTTTTTTAAAGTACAGATGCCTTTCTAATTGATTCTAAAGCATGTGGCTTTGCAGTCATTCCTAAGATTCCTCCCCAAACATGGCTGTCTTCTTACTCATTTTAAAAGCTTCAGCTGTATTGTGCTTTTAACTTGTTGTATACCTTTTCTTTGTAATGGTAATGAAGAAATGCAAAAAGACAGGGTAGCAAGTCATTTAGGTGCATTTTATATAAAAGGTGTTACCAACATATTATGACACAACATAAATGTTTAAAGAGATGAATTTATGAATTTCATTTTATAAAAAAAAACACCTTAACACAGCTATACATGAGCACATGTGGTATGTACAGCTTACAGCAAGAGATCTGTTTACCCCAATGATATGAACCAAAAACACACATTTAAGGTCTTCACACAGAATTTTACACATCATCGTTTTATGTTTATAAATTACTGAGCAAAGCATTTGTATCTATTTTCATTTAACTAAAGCCAGTATTTTGTCAGATAGCCGTTTAGCTTGGTTTTATATTTTAGTATTGGATTACGTCCCATTTCTAATTTTTGCCTTTAGCTGGCTCCAATCGAAGTGTGTTTAACAATCACATATGAAAGGCTGAGTAGTATTTTATGATTAACGATTTCTTACTTTGGCAACGCAGATGTTTTCCTTTTTAGTATGTGACTAAAAGCATTTCCAAAACTAAAAGTTTGTCAACCAAATGTAATACCTTGAGGCATATACATTGGCATATAACACAGTTTTTATAGCTTGGTTACAGCTACGTATCACAATCTATACATTGATATACAGGAATGGGACCTGTTATCCAGAATGCTTGGGACATAGGGTTTTCAGGATAAGGAATCTTTCCGTAATTTGGATCTTAATACTTTAAGGGGCTGATTCACTAAGCTCGAGTGAAGGATTCGAATGAAAAATACTTCGAATTTCGAAGTATTTTTTTGGTACTCCGACCATCGAATTGGTTAAATTCGTTCGAATTCGAACGAAATCGAACGAATCGAACGAAAAATCGTTCGACTATTCGACCATTCGATAGTCGAAGTACTTGCCCTTTAAAAAAAACTTCGACCCCCTACTTCGGCAGGTAAAACCTACCGAAGTCAATGTTAGCCTATGGGGAAGGTCCCCATAGGTTTGCTAATCTTTTTTTGATCGAAGGATTTTCCTTCGATCGTTGAATTAAAATCGTTCGAATCGTTCGATTCGAACGATTTAATCCTTCGATCGAACGAAAAATCCTTCGATCGTGCGATCGAAGGATTAGCGCTAAATCCTTCGACTTCGATATTCGAAGTCGAAGGATTTCAATTCGAGGGTCGAATTTCGAAGTATTTTTAACTTCGAAATTCGACCCTTAGTGAATCTGCCCCTAAGTCTACTAGAAAATCATGTAAATATTCCAATAATAGCTAATTATACTGTATCTTAGTTTGGATAAAGTACAAAAGTACTGTTTTATTATTACAGAGAAAAAGGAAATAATTTTAAAAAATTTAACTTATTTTATGAAGTCTATGGGAGAGGCCTTTACATAATTTGGGGCTTTCTGGATAACAGGTTTCTGAAAAATGTATGCCAAACCTGTACTACAAATATATCATTCAACCTAAACATTATTTTTAACCAGACCAGTGATGAAATCTAGAAATGATCATACAAGATAGCATACTCTTAAAGGACAAGGATATTCACTGTGGAGCATCTGTGTTTTAGGCTGAGTAGAGTCTAATGCACGAAACATGTAGCACTGTGCCCTTGCATATTTCCCTAAGCAGTTGTCATGCTAGATATGCTGCATAGTGCTTAGACTAAGGGGGCTATTGCTAAAACTTGAATATTTCTCATTATTTAAGAATAAAAATTTGAACTAACTCCCAATCACGATTTGGCATTTGGATTAACTAAAAAAAAAAGCTAAATAAATAGGCCCCTAAAACTACTGAGGGAGCTTTCAACATTCCATTTATATACAAACTTAGTTTATGTTGTTCTACTACTTTTTTCCATGGAATTTACAGTTCCTAACATGCCAGCTTAAAGACTGCAGTATTTGACTGTACATACATGTTTTCCAGGGCTATTTATGAGCTGTTAGTACAAATAAAACAAGTATTTGCTAAATTTTTTCTCACAATTGCTCATGTGCATCACAGGTAGTGTTGAGCAATTTTTTTTTGCCAGGCATGGATTTATGACAAAATTCAACATTTTGAAATCTACAAATGTTTTTGCAGAACTGCAGCAAAAATCCACAGAAAAATTTCCCACAGAAAATTTTTTCCACGATTAAAAAGTCACAAAGACAAAAAAGTTGCAACAAGAAAAACGCATAATGGGGCTCATTTATTGAACAGTGGGCAAATTTGCATCTGGGAAGTATCCAATAGCAATCAACCAACCAGTGATTAGCTTTTTTTTGAGCCAGCTGCAAGTTAGACACTGAAAACAATCATCTGATTGGTTGTCATTGGTTACTGCCCAGGTGCAAATTTGCCCACTGTTTATAAATAACCCCCATTGACTTTTATGCATTTGGAGCGAGAAAAAATTGTCGAGCGTGTAAAGATTTGCTGCGTTTTAAAAAATGTTTGACTCCTATTGACTTCAATGTGTTTCGTGAAATCTCGTGAGGAGTGAGTCTGGAGCGGCTATTCTCTTTGACTAAATTTGATATGCCCTTCTTTACAAAATTATAAAATCTATTGTTCCATTAGTATATGCAGAAACATATTGTACTTAGCACTCACAGAAACAGATTTAAGAATAGTGTGATCTTCTGACTGTGATAATATAGCTAATGCTATTGAATACAACGCACAGCACCAAATTTAGTGAGTGGGGGGCCTTGAGGCCACATGAGCACATGCCATAGAATTTTTACTCTATTGGGACAGATTTATACAGTTTTGAGTTTGAGGGGAAAACATGACTGCATTAAATCTCATGCATTTATTCCACAACCACATTTTTTCATTCTTGAGCACTTGCATATTTAAGAAGATATTCAAACATAATAGCCCTGGTAACATTTTTTCATGGAAAAAAGTAACACAAACACATTCACATTGTGTTCAGTTTGTCTGCAAAAAGCGGTAAAAAAAAGCTGAAAATCTTAACTGTCTCAAAAAAAGTTGCTTATCTTCAGAGACAATTCATATTGACTTCTCTATAAATGTAGCAGCTTGTATTTGCAATGATTTTTTATATACGTTTGGTGTTTTTTTCTCAGCTAAACCTCAATTATTTAAGGTTTCAAAAATATTCTCTAGTAATGCAGTTATCTCCATCTGTTTTCTTCAATTGCCAAAAACTCAATATTGAAATTTGATAAATATTTCCCTTGTTGTCTTTGAATTGCAAAGGGTTCTTTTGTGCCTTGTGAATGAATAGGCTACTAGAAAGTTGGTAGTATGGCCTTTTTATATATTTATCTGTAGTGGAAAAATATTGTTTTGGCTCTAGTTATGGAAGATTGTCTATGAAGGTTTTGAATAAGCTGCTCATATGAGAGGTAAAATGTCTATAATAATACATCAAATGAGCTGGACTTGCTGTATTTTTTTCCTAATGAAGATATTTCACTGGTCATCTGACTGGCTTTATCAATTCAAAATTACTTGTACAAAGATAATTCTGTAATCTTGCTCCAACCAGCATATTCTGTTAACCAGTATGAGGTCAAAGACGTCATGGATGTAAAATGCAGGGCTGGCATTACGGGTAAGTAGAAGTGTTGGATCTGCTCTATTTTGGGGTGCCAGGCTAATGACTTGAGACAGACTGATCTTTAAATAAGTGGTATTTATTTACAAAGGAACTAAAAGGTATAACACAAAAAGGGAACTAACTAAGATGGAGGGAGGTAGAAAAGGATAGGGAAAGATGCAATGGAAGGGAGTGGAAAGTGACCTAACTAACAAAGTATTTACAATGTTCTTTATATACACATAAGGAAGACCATTCAAACAAGCATACTACCCCTTTCCCAAAACAGCCACACCCAAAAGACAGTCCCAGCCAATTAGGTCGATGTTAGCTCTTCTTAAAGTGGGTTCATCTCTTCTTAGATAGACAAGGGACTGAAATCAAGTTAGGATGCACTGTGAAAGAAATCCCATAATCCAATGCTCCAGGTATCCCTTTGTTGATCAAACAGAGTGTCATTCCCTTGGAAACTCTTTCTATCCCTGCACCCACACCAGTATGTCAAGTTATTTGCATCTCTTTGATATGGACATTACTGTAGCTGCAAGGATTGTTTTATGGCAGGATGGCTGTTGTCCAGGTTTGCACCTTCACAATTTTTAAAAATGATTTCCTTTTTCTCTGTAATAATAAAACAGTAGCTTGCACTTGATCCCAACTAAGATATAATTAATCCTTATTGGAAGCAAAACCAGCCTATTGGGTTTATTTAATGTTTAAATGAATTTTTAGTAGACTTAAGGCATAAAGATCCAAATTATGGGAAGATCCATTATCCGGAAAACCACAGGTCCCGAGCATTCTGGATAACAGGTTCCATACCTGTACAAGAAGAAAGAGGCACATGCCTAGGGAAGAAAGGTGGAGGGGTGCCAGGCTCATACCTTTTCTGTCACCTTCACCTAGTTTGAGCCTTTGTGTCTCCCACCTCTGAGAACTCTTTTTATATCCTTTGTAATGGTCGGTGCATGTGTGCACTTTTCAGCTCAATGTTACTCTTATAATGCCTTTGTGCTCGGTCTTTTGGGTGATCCAGTTGCTTCAACACCTTGCCTCTATGAAGTCTCTGGCCCCATGCTGGTTAAACTAAACAGATTATGCTGATTGGAGCAAGAGTCCAGGGTATTTACAGTAACTCAAGAAGGATCTTTGTTCAAGTCATTCTGAATTGAGAAAGAAAGTCATATGACTAGCGAGACTTCATCAAGAAAAAAATATGGCAAGTCAAGTTGGTTTAATTCACTACTATAGTTTTCAAGCTTACTGAGCAAGTCCAGTTGCTTTAGACTAGATACTAGATTATTTGTAACAATGTTTGGGGTTATTTAACATCACAGGCAGTGACATTAAAATAACAAGTGTCAAATTCCAGTAACTGCAACCAGAAAGATCTTTCTCTAGAAACTACTCCCGATCACCAATACATTTGTGTATTGTAAATATCTGGTAGATTATTACACCCCAAATACTATGCATAAGTTTGCATATATCTAAGCTTAGTATCCTGTCACTACTTTTCTCAAATCACAAAAACCTCAAAACTGAATTTTAAGAAATCACCCCCTTAAAATCTTTTGGAAAAGGAAAGTGTTTTTATACTTGGGAGTGCCAAAAGTTAGGCAACCCCAATAACCCTATAAAGAATAATAAGGACCATAATATTTTTTCAGCCTTCATGCTGGTATAATTGCTGCTTGTTAAGCTTTTGCAATTCTGCAATTTAAATAAATACCATAATCAATATATATTTTTCCAGCATTTATTTTGTCTGTATAAATCTTCAGAATAATGTGTTGTTTAGGAAACAAATTGTCTTTAACATAAAAGAAAGGTCCACATTAACTTCTGAGTATTTTAATAAACAACCCCTGTGGAGAGTTGTCAGTAAATGGAAAGGATACAATGATTGTTATCTTTAATAAATAAGAGGATTCTTTAGCATTTTAGCAATGTTACTTTGATATCTACATTTACTACTTAAATTAACTGCCAGGATACTGCTGTGTGTACAGCTGGTCTACAACCCTCACAACAGGAATATTTTATCCAACTGTTTAACGCAAGCAGTAAATTGCTTAATAAGAAGATTGTAAAACATTTATTAAGAGCTTCCTGTCAAATCAATAATTCATTTTTTCTCAGGGTCTTGCATTACATGTTGCATTTCAAATGTTGAAGTCACAGTTTAATATATGGGTGCATTGGTAAATGTTATGCTATTAACAGATTTCCTTATGTCAAATGTGTAAAAGCAAAATAAGCAATTCACCTTCATAAAAATGTATATATTTATATCTGTGCTAATAAAGACCAATGTCAACTCGGGCATGTAAATGTAATTAAATTATTGGGTTTATTCATAAAACACAAATTAGGTTTACACCTAGATATATATCTGGCATTTTAATTGATGTACAACATTGACGTGAAACATTTCAAATGACAGAAGGAAGCAATCAATGCAGGACCTTATACATACAATTAACTTGTATATATGTCAAGTTAGTCATCTGCTAATGATTTCTCTCTTGCTCTGTTTATGAAAGAAAATAATTTACTATGGTTGATACAAAAAAAAAAGGATTAGCATTTAAATTAATTATGCGCATAATACTAAAAAAATCTTTAAAAATACAGATATTTTAGCTTTAGTTTACCTCTGTTAACCTGTTTGACAGTGAAGCATTTTGAGACATTCTCTCCAAACACTAAACTAGTGAAAAGTCCTTCCTTCACTTTTTCTAAAAACTTTCACATACTATAAACATGGGTAAGCAGACACTTTCCTGGATAGACAGTTCCTGAGGAAACTGTCATACATAGCTGTAATAAGGCAGTTTTAATCATTTTAGCATACATACATGGGATCTGTTATCTAGAAATCCGTTATCCCAAAAGCTATGAATTATGGAAAGTCCATCTCCCATAGACTCCATTTTGAGCAAATACTTCAGATTTTTAAAAATGTTTTCCTTTTTCTCTTTACTAATAAGGCAGTACATTGTATTTGATCCTAAGTAATAAGCACAATTATCCTGTTGGGTTTATTTAATATTCAATTTATTTTTACTTGACTTAAGGTATGGTGATCTAAATTACAGAAAGATGCCTTATCTGGAAAATGCTAGGTTTGAAGCATTCTGGATAACAGGTCCCATACAGGTACTATGCAATAAGATTTCTGCAAAAATGCTATTGTTTTACCTATCCATAGTGCAGAATCTGTAAGCCCACAGATGCATGTGGGGGGGGGGCAATTTTTAGGTGATAGATGTCCATTAATATTTAATGTGGATTTAAATCTGGGTCCATATTTACCTGAATGTATTCTGTTGAGCTATAGTATAAATTCAGAACGGAGGTAAATACTTGATTTGTGAAGTTAAAAATGATACACATCTGTTCTTAATTTGCTTCGAGAATTTTATATATTAAGAAAAAAAGGACACTTGTATATGCAATATGTTTTTGTCTCTCACAACTCATATCTGTAGTTAAACTATCCTAACATTGTAAGGATATTGTAAAAATTTAAAGGGGCCTTGGGCAATTACTCACTACCCAATGTAGGTCTATTTTTGTAGTTCCTGGGTGGGTTTCTAGTGTGAATCTTCTGTGTTTGACCTGTCCCTGCTGTCCCTGCCGTGTCTGCTGCCAGTCCTGACCCTAGACTGTACTTTGACCATTCTCTCAGATCCCGTCCTGAACCCGCTACTTTGGTTCTGACTTGGCCTGTCCTACAACCACGCTTCTAATCTCTGTTCCTGTTGCATGTGCATTTCCCTTGCTTGTCCAGAACTCTCTCCTTGGTACTCTCACACTAAGTCCTGGCATCATCTGAGTAGCAGAGGGCTTCTCATGAAGCAAAAGGAGGTTGTTATAGAGCCTGACCGGGATCTTGAGGTTTGTTCTGGGTTTGAAATAACTAACGTCACAAATATGCTACAAGCAAAATAACCTAGTCAGCTTTAAATTTGCTTTATTCCTTTCTAGCCTACTTGGATATGTTTTTGCCATAGAAGATAATGTATAGTATGCAAGAAATATAATGCGCAAGTATGTGTTCCAATTACTGGTTGTTAATATTAATACATTTTGGTGCTTATGCTGAGTTTATTTGGCATACTTAATAGTTTTTTAATGGGTTATTTTTAATTTAACTGAGGAAAATATGTAGAAAAAATTGACTATTTGTGCAAAATAATTGTCCAGAACCTACTATAATTTAAGAGATGAACATTTAAAGAAAACAATGTTACATATTTAATGTAATCACAAACTCCCAGTTCGTTGCTCTAATGTTGCAGGAATATGAAGTACTACCTAAGCAGCTATAACAAACACATTTTCATTTATCTACTTAGTTTTAAGTTATAACCCGGATACTGGAAGGATAAAACACAGGTGTTTACGCCTCCTGAATCATGCTTCATGATGCACTTAGAGGAAACAATATAAAAGAAAACAGTCTAAATGAAATTATGTGAGAGGCATGGTATTTGCAAAAGGTGCAAGATGAGTGGGTTTGATTTGCTGACAGTCGCAGCTGCTCTCTTAAAGCTTGGTCCAAGGATGAACCCATGCAATTTTACAATGTTCAAATAAGTTCAAATTAAACTGATCATTTACTGTACCATATTAAAGGATTAGCCAAAGTGAAAACCAACTGACCAGTGATCTCTCTTGGCTCATGTAAAGGATCATCAAACAACAAAGAACATATCAAGAGAGCAATCCAATACCATGCAGTGATCATTGAAATTTGGCCATAGACAATAGGAAAATCAGAAAAAAAATGTCCAAAACAAGTTCACAGTGTACTGAATTGGTGTGTTCTTCTTTGAAACATGTTTATGACTTTTGGATTTATGATTAATTTTTATTTATGAAATCTATAGGAACTTATTCAAATAAGATGGTGTTTGCAGACAGATAGTTTACATTAACTACATGCACACACACACACAAATACAAGAATAAGAGGGCAGTTCCTGATTAGCCCAGGCAGCAAGGGATTTAAAGTACAGCAGCAAAAAGATAGCTGACATATGCAAAAATAATATATTTATACGGTGCTGTGCTGTCAATGATGTAGTTGAAAAAAAGACAGAAATAACAATACAGTGCCTGCCAGAAAGCTGTAATAACAAAAGAAGGCAGGTCAGTGAGTTGGAGAGGTTACAGTCCAGACTGATACAGGAAACCATACAACGTAAGACAGTGAGATAAAAGCCTTGTAGAGCAAATTGATGATCAAAAGATATTTTTTACAGACAAACAAAAATTTCATACATTTAATAAATGAAAATATCAACATGGTGACACTGTAGGTAAGGTCAACTGCTTATAGCTGAGGAATTATATCAACAGGATTACAGTAGGGAGAAATATTAAGATATCTGTCTCCCAAAAATATTTCAGTAGTAAATATTTATTTCTTTAAGAACATTTATTAAATGATAACTAAATGACTTAAGTTAGAAGTATACACCCAAAATGCAAACAGAATGTCAGTGTAATTACATATATATTGTACATTCATAAACTTATTAACATTTATAGAGCCATATAGTCCCCTACTATAAGACAGCTACACTAAAAACCTTCTTAAAACAAAGGGGCATATTTATCAAGAGTTCAAAATTTGAATTCAAAAAGACCAACTGAAATTAAGTAGAAGTTTTTTTTGGTCGAATAGGTCCGTTTTTGATCAAGTAGGTCTGTGGTCCGTGGTTGAAGTCAAATTTTTAAAGAGACAGTACATGACAAATTTTCAAAAATTCCCCTAGACCTTTGATAAATCTTCACCAAATTGTTAAAAAAAACTCCTTTACATTAACATTCTGTCATATAAGTAAAACCCCTTTTGAAAGCTACCTAACTACAGTCTGAAGATTCTCTAATTTGTCTCTGAGTAGGGGTGGAAATTTTTTACTCCGGAGCATCAGTCCCTTAATCGGGTTATGCTAAGATATAATACAGTCATCCACTCCTTTCTTGAAATTGTCTAATGCATCTCACCCTAAAACCATTTCAGAGACACAATTTAAAAAAACACTTTAAGATCAAATTCAGGTACATTTATCAACCTACATTATAATAGCATCTGTCACTTATCACACAAATTCTTATATTTTCCAGATCCTCCTGAAAGGATAACAAATCCTAAATAGAATTAATTGAACTCAATAATTTTGTGTCATCAGTAAACACTAATATATTGCTTACAATGCGCCCCTTCCCAATAAATGAACACCTTGAATAAAACTGTACCCAATAGAGAACCCTGCAGCTCCCACTGCCCATCTATCTAATTGTCCTCTTTCACATCTGGGTGGGAAGTCTGGATTGCCTATTAGTTCTAGCTCGGGTGAGGGGAACAGAGCTATGTGATAGTTTTTTTTGTAATTAGTTCCACACTTGCAGTGACACTCCTATTGTAGGGTGTAATTTTAATCATTGTGGGAGCTTGCTGATATGTAATAATGTTCTTAGATTGATTTGTTATTCGTATTGTTCTATTTCTTTCCACAGTTTGAATCCCTTTACATGTTTCCAGATCAATATTCTCTGCAGGTGAGTTGCTAAGTAGTATTTTTCCGGGTTTGGGATTTTTAATCCTCCTTTTGATTTTGGTTTCATTAAATGTGCCAGTTTAATTTTAGTTTTTTTAGATGCCCTTAAAAATTGTGAGAACAATGAATTTATCTTTTGAAAAAATTGCTGTGGAAGTTTTATTGGGATCATCTGGAATAGATATAATAATTTTGGCATTATCATGATTTTCAATATATTTATTCTTCCGAACCAATATTTCCACTTTTTCCACAATTTGTCTGGATGATTCAGTAGTTTAATTCCAAGAAATGTTATTGATTGTGGGTCCCATTTGAATGGGAATTCATGTTCAAGGTTTTCTGCTCGGTTTGCTGGTGTGTTGATGTTTAGGATCTCTGACTTGGAGAAGTTTACCTTAAAGTTTGATAATTCCTTCAATTTATTGAATTCCATTAATATACTTGGGAGAGATTATTCTGGGTTGTTTACAACTAGTAGTAGGTCGTCTAAAAATGTTGCTGCTTTGTGCTCTTGAGTTCCAGATATGTCATTGTTTTGTGGAATAGAGGATATTAAAGTCTCCATAGTGAGAATGAAAAGGATTGGAGATAGGGGGCATCCTTTTCTCATGCCATTGGTTATCTCCAAAGGAGGGGATAAGACTCCATTTACTTTTATTCTTGCATAAGGGGAATTATAGAGTGCCATTATTTTAGCAGTTAGATTTGGATAAAACCTGAAGACTTGTAAGCGTCACTTCAGCGTCAGTTGTTAACAGTAGTGTGGGAATTTGTTTCCTTATCGAGTAGTGCATTAGGTTGATTAGTTTTGTTGAATTATCCTTCCCTTCTCTCCCTTTTACAAAACCGGTTTGCTCTGGGTGGATTAGTGTGGGAATAATTAACTGAAGCCTATTTGCCAGCATCTTGGCATACAGCTTTTGATCTTCCGCATAAGGAGGGGTCTTTATTTGGTTTGTGCAGTATTGTTATCTGTGCTTCTTGGGCTTGTTTTTGAACGTGTTTTTGTTCAGAGATAGCATTAAAACGATTGAGTAGTGTCTGTATAATTTGCTGTTGAAATTCTTTGTAGAATCATGTGCTGTATCCATCTGGACCTGGGCTTTTTTTAGTTGGTGTTTTGTTGATTCCCTTCAGTAGTTTCTCCTTGGAGAAGGGCTTTTCCAGTTGTTTTTGTACTGTTATTGAGATCTTGGGTAGGTGAAGCCGTTGTAAATACATTTCCATTTTTTTTTCAGTTTATTTCCAGACTGTGTCCCTGGGTTCAAATTATACAGCGAATGGTAAAATTCCTGGAAACACTTTGCAATTTCTGGGTAAGTATGGTGTCATTTTTGTTTAGAGTATTTCATTTGTGTTATAAAAGTTTTACTCTTTTGTTCCTTTATTAGTTTTGAAAGAATCATAGTGGGTGTGTTCCCCATGGCGTAGTAATCTCTGCATTTCAGATAGGCTTGTTCTGTGACTCTAATAGTTGTTTTAAGAGGATTCTTTTACTTTCTAGTTTTTCTTATGTCTGCCGCATCTGTGTTTTTTTGTGTTTGGTCTCTAAGGAGAAAATTTTGTATTTTTTCCTCTTTCCTCTTTACCTTAGTACTTAAAGTGATGAGATTACCTGTGGTGACCACTTGTACCGTTTCCCAAAGTATTGTGGGATCTGTTTCTGGTAAGTCATTGTATAGTAGTGTGTCCCTTATAAAATTTTGTATGGTGTCTCTGTTCTGTTTTTTTAATAGTCTTTTGTTGAATTTCCATATAAATTGTTCAATCTTGGTGATATATGGGCCATGATCTGATAGAATTATGGGGCCAATGTGTATACTCTTCACTAGATGATCCATTCTGGTTTATGGAGAAATTGTCAATTCTGGAGTAGCTATTTATCGGGCTAGAGAAGAAAGTATAATCCTTTTGTTTAGGATTATTTGTTCTCCATGTACTTGTATCTACTAGATTTAAATGATTTAGATATGTTTTAATTTTCTTTATATTTTTGTATGTAATGGAAGACTTCTGTGAAGAGCAATCTATTAATGGATTGAGTGCCACATTTAAGTCTCCTCCTATTAGTTTTATACCTTCCTCAAAATCTTGTAGCTGCAAGGTGATTTCTTTCATGTATATTTCTTGGTCATTATTCGGAATGTACATTGAGCATAGTGTAACCAATGCATTAAAAAATTTTGCCTTGACTATCACATATTGCCCTTTTGCATCTGTTTTAGTATCTAACAATGTGAATGGTACATTTTTGTGTATCAAGATTGCTGTACCCTTTACCTTCTTATCTGTGTTTGTGCTAAGAAATACATTTTGAATACCATCTGTTCACTGCCGCGTGGATGCTTTTAATATATGTTTCTTGAAGGTAAGCAATTCTTGCTGCTTGTCTATGACAATTGTTAAGTATTTGTGCTCTTTTCTTAGGATTGTTTATCCCATTGACATTATGCGACCACACAGTCAATACGAAGTTATGTCCCATGGCTAGTTTCTGCTATTTTCCGTATTTCTGGACCTGCTTCCGCTTCTGAATTAAAGGTAATTAGTTAGGAAAATTAGGGATCTAACTGTGGTAGAACTTGGGGTTGAATCTAGGTAAAATATTTTAGCCATCAATTCTGCTTATTTCTATTGGGTTTAACCTGCCTTGCTTATAGGCTTTTCTGCAGTTAACTTCTGGGGGGCGGTGGAGGGTGAATTTAGGGATTGGGTCGCATCTTGGCATATCCCACCGACATTTTCAATATATCTAGCAAAATTTACTTTAGCATAACTGTATTCATCAAATGTAACTTGTTGCAAAACAGTAACTAATAAATTGTTAACACATAGCATATAACATTGTCCATCTACTGTGGATGAAATAGTGAAGCTTACTCTTGGAGGCTTCTGCTCATGTCTCTGACCAGTCTTCGTTTAATGATTTTTTTTATTTGGTGTATGGAACTTGTTCATCTTGTATGCCTTGCCAGATCCAGTTCCGGGGTATCTCCTTGGTGGGTGCTCTCCGTTTTGTTCCATCCCGGAATGTGTGTCTTCCAATTGGAATTTTTGAATAAAGACCTTTGTGTCCTCTGTCTTATTGTCTTATCATTTCTTGTGTTCCATCTTTTTTGTCCGTTAGACTGAACAGCAATCCCCATCTGAATTGAATCCCTTTGTGTCTCAGTTGGTCGGTTATCAGCTTTAGTTGTTTTCTTTTTTTAGTGTAGTTGTGGATAAATCTTGTAATAGAATGATATTGTTATCCTCAAAAGTAAGTTTCTTCATTGCTCTTCCTTTAGCCAGGATTTCTACCTTCAAAGGAAAGTTATTGATACAACATAAAATGTCTCTTGGGGCCTCTGGGGTACATTTCGTAGTTTGAATACCCTGTGGACACGGTTCTTTTTCTAGGATGCTATTAAAGATTTTAAGCAATGTGGGTATTATTTCTTCCCTTGATACTGTCTCCGGAATCCCCTTAGCCTAATATTCTGTGGCTCCTATTCTGTAAGTCTTCTATATGTCTGTGGAGTTCCGCAACTTCTTTCATTGTTTGCAGATGACACAAAATTATCCAGCCCAATTAATTCTATCCAGGATGTGGCATCCTTGCAACACGATCTTGACAAACTGGCAATTTGGGCAGCTAAGTGGCAAATGAGATTCAATGTTGATAAATGTCATGCACCTGGGATTTAAAAATATCCAAGCCACTTATATCATTAATGGGACTGCACTAGGCAAATCCATTATAGAAAAGGACCTTGGAGTCCTTGTAGATGATAAACTTGGCTGTAGCAAGCAATGGCAGTCAGCAGCATCAAGGGCAAATAAGGTCTTGAGCTGTATGAAAAGGGGCATAGAGTCACGGGAGGAGGGGGTAATTCTTCCACTGTATAGAGCACTTGTAAGGCCCCATCTAGAATATGCAGTTTTGGTCTCCATCACTCAAACAGGACATTATTGTATTAGAGAGGGTACAGAGAAGGGCAACTAAGCTGGTAAAAGGTATGGAAAATCTTAGCTATGAGGAAAGATTGGCCAAATTGGGGATGTTCACACTGAAGAAGAGGTGCTTAAGGGGAGATATGATAACTATGTATAAATATATAAGGGGATCATATAATAATCTCTATAATGCTTTATTTACCAGTAGGTTTTTCCAGCTGACACAAGGTCACCCATTCCGATTAGAAGAAAAGAGGTTCCGCCTAAATATTAGGAAAGGGGTTTTTTACAGTGAAAGCTGTGAAGATGTGGAATTCTCTCCCTTAATCAGTTGTACAGGCTAATACATTAGATAACTTTAAGAAGGGGTTGGATTGCTTTTTAGCAAGTGAGGGAATACAGGGTTATGGGAGATAACTCATAGTACAAGTTGATCCAGGGACTAGTCCGATTGCCATTTTGGAGTCAGGAAGGAATTTTTTTCCCCCTCTGAGGCAAATTGGAGAGGCTTCAGATGGGTTTTTTTTCACCTTCCTCTGGATAAAATAGCAGTTAGGCAGATTAAAAAAAAAAAAAAAAAAGGTTGAACTTGATGGACGTGTGTCTTTTTTCAACCTTAATTACTATGTTACTATGTTTTGCTTGTTTATCTATTATTGCATTGTGTTGCTTCTGGTTACTCACTATTTTTGTGTGTCATCCTGGCCCCCATGCTTTTCACTTCTTGTCTGATGCTGTAGAGACCGATGCAGATCTCTTTAATGTATTTCTTTGATGACAGTTGTCTGATGTAAGCTTGCATATCCATTGAGCTGTCTGCATCGCTTTCGGCGTCTGATGAATCCTGTACTTGATAATCCATGGCCTTGCGGCTGTCTCTTGTTTTGGGCCTAGCGGGCGCCAACTTGTATTGTTTCTTACAGAACAAAGCCAGAATGTATTTTTTGCTGCCCTGTTTGTTTAGGGGTTTTGTTACTCTCCTTGTTGGGATGGCTGCCTTGTGATTTCTCCATTTGACTCTTGGTGAGGTCCGTTGGATATGGATGAGCGGAGCTCCGGATTGTGCATCCATTTCTCTTATGCGCTAGCCACGCCCCCATTTATATTTCTTTTCTATCAAACAGAAATCTGTTTTACTGTTATGGTAGAAATTCAAAAAAAGAATAGAGAACTAGAACAGGGCCTATGTCCCACAATAAAAGCAACAGGGTTTATTTTTGTTTTTAGTAAACAGGATTAATGACCCTTTAACAGCAATGCCTACTTAAATTTACTACAGTGACAGGTGATTTAATTGTGAAAATATAGGTAATAGTAAGGTTTTATTGAGGCAAAGCATAAAACATATAAAACATGAGATCTGAGATTGTAACATGACAAAACATTTTAAAAAAAGTAAATGGCAATGCCCTTATACAAGGAAATATAAAACATAAATCCATTTCCTTCTCTTAACCTTTCAAAACATAAAAAAGTCACTCACCAATATTAGCAATTCATGATTTACATTTTTAAAAATAGGGGTGTAATGAAGTTTACACTCATTGTGGAAAACCTACTGTAAGTTAATAGTCCTTACTATTTACCTTTCATCATATTTTGCATAGGCAAAATAAAAAATGTTTCTTAACTAATGTGCTTGTCTTACAACATGATTGACCCCACTGTAGCTCTTCTAAACAAATCCATAGCTTTAATGACCACTTGTGCTGTCCATCTTCAAGATTTTGTATTAGTGCTGGGTAATTGCTTGTGGTTATGTGTGAAAGTAGATTCCAAAAAATACATAATTTATGTGACTTGTGAAACTACAAATGCATGTCTTGTACCCTCTCCATGGATCTGGACATAACTTGCTCACTTTTTTTTGCTAATGCATCTGTCCATTCAATGAATACATAAGTAGGTCTTCATTACAAGATATGAGTAGTTCCATTTCTCATAAAATTAATTGCTAAATTTTGAAGGCTATGAAGCTTGATCAAAGTTAAGTCCCTTTTCCTATTAGTGCACATTGATATGGAAATTGATACAGTATGTGTGATGATTTAGCACACATGGAAAAGCTATTTGTGGGCTTGTAGGAAGGAGCTAGGGAGCTTATTAAATATCTATACTGCAGACTCAATTGGTTCCAATTAGAGATGAACTAATAGTGCATCATTTTACATTCCAGTTCTCTCTGCAGTGTAATTTATTTCTATATATTCTGCAAACATGTTGTTACCCAACCAAAATAATGTATTTTTTTTTTATCTATAGCATTTTAATACATAACATGTATCTTTTAACATGTTTCACTTTATAAAGCATCCTTCCTCACTGCTGCACATAACCTTCAAGCCATGCAAATGTATAAAGGAGATGTTTATTCATGTGAGTGCTACCGTAAGCCCCTTGTTCAAGGCAAGATGCCTTTGCCTTTTTGGATTCCCAAAGTGTATCTAAAAAGTGGTAGTGGAAATGAAGGGGTAAGTGTTTAGCTGCTCTTAAGTGTTTGCTCTTTAAGTGGATGCTTTGTAAGTGGAGTTACAAACACAGGCGTTTCAAACTAAAGGAGGTTTACCTAGGTCAGAAGTTTGTTCTAAACCCTAACTTTTGTTTTTATTATTCCTATATGGATCTGTAACTGGGATAATGAGTGCTAGCAAGATTAAAGGTCTGACCCAGTGCAGAGCCTGCCATATGTATGCAGATTTGGAACGAGATCCAAACTGCTTACCTTTGTGGTGGTTGTGAGCAAATTGCCACTTTGGAGGCTCGAGTTAGAGCACTAGAGCAACAAATTGCAACACTGTGGTCGATTGACAATCTTAAAAGGAGTCTCTTGCTTACTGAGCAGGACCTAGCTGGGTTAGATAGTTTGGGTGGAACAGAACAGCAGCAGGATGTTGAGGCAGCTAGCTGGGTGGCAGTTAGAAAAACTAAAGTAGGCAAAAGGAAAATGGAGGCTGCTCCGGGGTTTATACATCCCAATAGATTTGCCAGATTGTGTGAAAAAGATAAGCGTGAGAACTCTGGCTTGGCAATTCTAGATGGCGCTGATGGGGCTGAACAGCCAGGAGACCAGTTTCTCTAGTAGTGGTGGGGAGGAGAGCAGAGTCAGGCCTTCGCAAATTGTGGTTGTAGGGGATTCAATTATTGGGAAATTGGTAGGGTAATCTGTCATCCGGATTGCTACAACCAAATAATTTGTTGCTTGAAAAAGGAACTAAAATGTTCTGAAAGCTCGCTATGATTATATTACTTAACCAATAAAGGTATCATCTTTATACCACTTTTGTTATTTTTTTATTTCAAAAGGGTTGCCCTGTAACATTTTTACTGGCTAACACGGTACAGCAACTTTACCTGCAAGGAAAACAGGCTAATACTAACTTAAGATATAATTCTCCACTAAGTAATGCAAAGTTAAAAATAAAAAGTAGTAACCTCTGCTGTATGATGGAAAATGCACAGAGTTTGTCAGGTAAAAGGGGAGACTTAGAATTAATTGCATGCTCTTAAAATTATGATATACCGTAATTGGTATCACTGAGACCTGGTGGGACGAAACATGTGACTGCACTGTGAATTTAAATAGGTACACCCATTTTAGGAGGGACAGAAGTATTAAATAGGGTGGAGGAGTATGCTTTATGTAAAGCCTGAATTAAAGCTATGCATTAAAGAAATAACTATTGCTAGCACTAGTGAGGGTGTGGAATCCCTCTTGTAAAGATTTTGACTTGGCAAAAGGTTAGAAAGAAAATTATCGTTGGTGTATGCTATAAACCACCTTGTATAAGTGATGAGTATGATTCGTATGAAGCCCAGCTACTTTTACAAATAGAAGCAGCTTCACAACTAGGTCAAGTTATTACTATGGGTGACTTGAATTATACAGACATTGACTGGGGTTGCCAAGACAGAAAAAGCTAGTAGGTTAGTAAATATTCTGAACGACAACTTTATATTCCAGCTCATTCAAGAACCTTCTAGGAATAACTCTCTTTTGGATCTTGTAATAATTAATAATACTGAACTCATCTCTAGCATTTGCGTGGGTGAGCATTTAGGGAAAAGTGATCATAACATGGTCTCCTTTGGGATTCTGTTGTAGAGGTAATTCTATAAGGGAGTAACTAAAACACTAAATTTAGACGTGCAAACTTTGACTGCAGAACCGCATCTCTGCAACGTATTGTGGGAAATGCTTTTCACAGGGTTAAACACCGAACAAAAATGGGAAGTCTTTAAAATGCTGTATGTATAAATATACATGTCAGTATATTCCCCTTGTAAGCAAGGAACATCGTTGCAAAGCAAAACCTTTTTGGTTTTTGAGAAGTGTTGGTGTTGAGGTGGGTAAGAAAAGACCTGCTTTTAAGACTTTAAGGTTAGCTGGGACAGCTAAATCACTTATAAGGTACAAGGAGGCCAATAAATCATGCAAAAAAGCTAAAATCGATAGGGAAAAGGATATTGCAGCATGCAGTAAAAAGAATCCAAAATTATTTTTTAAATATGTGAATAGTAAAAAAATTAAGCAGGAAGGGGTGGGACCCTTAATATCAGATGGGGTCAGCTGGTTAATGAGTACAAAAAAAAAGCTGAGATTCTGAACTCATATATCAGGCTTACCATAGTCTGGAACCAATTAGCTGATGGAAGTCCGCTCTTATAGTACCCCAACATGGTGTGTCCTCAACATACACAGAGGAGAAACTGGTAGGGGAAGGTGTGAGAGCCGAAATAACGATGGTGATAATAATGAAGGACAACTCTCTCTCTGTAGAGAAGAAGTAGAATTGTCAGGCAGGCCGAAAAGTTCTAGGCGTCACAGCAGGAAGGGAGTTCAATAAGCGTGGTCAGAAGAGTTCTAAAATCAATACACAATTAGGGTTTCCAAGAAGTCTTAAGTAATTAGCCAAGACGATGTCTTAGCAAAGTCCTGACCTTGAAGGTAGGTTTAAATAGGCCTCAGTGTCCAATGGTGACATGTCATGGCGCCTGCGTCACACTGCTTGCGTCAGCATCAATGTCACACTGCGTTGCGTCTAATGCGGACGCGCTGCGTCACAATGTGGATTCTGGCGTCTGTGCCGAGGAGTAGTGCCAGAACCCTTGGGATCGTGACATCATATTTTCCATCTATCTACACAAATGAGGGACCAGTTAATCAAGGTTTCCTTATCAACAGTCCCAATTCTAGTTATACAACTAGTTTTGCATGGTTCACACATAAGGCAATTCAAAAGAGACTAGAACATGTTAAGATAAACATAGGTCCAGGGGCCAGATGGTATTTATCCCAGGGTACTTAGCGAGCTTTTTGTTTGGTGAGTGCCGATACTAAGACATGTGTGTGTACATATATATACATAAAAGAGGAACTAACAAAAGAGGAACTAACAAAAGAGGAACTAACTTTTTAAAGCCAAAACTGGTGATATTCTAAAAAGAAAAAAATCCTGACAAATTTGGGGGGAGAATAGGATGATTAATGATATATATAGAAAATAAACGATTAAAGGTGCTTAAGATTGTTATGAGTAAATAAACTGAACACCTCAATTAGAAATTATCAAATGAGAGGAGTTTCTTTTTGGAACATCTATATCTATGACAAGAAAGGTGTACATTCACAATAAAACCCATAACAATGTCCAGCCTAGATTGTCTGGAAGAGGCAGGGGTTGGAGAAGACCACATGGCAAGAAACAAGGGTTTTTTTGCTGTGCAAACACAGAAAAGGAGGATACAAATAAAGTCTCAACATGGACAAGTGAAGGCCACTAACAGCACTTAGACATAAAGATAAATATATTCTTGATTGCAGGCCAGTAATTCTAGAAGAATGAGCTCATTTGAGCACATGATAAACTGAATCAGCACCAGAAGAGTCAAAGGAAAACATAGATGAAGGAGCTAGAACTCAATGTAGGGAAATTATATGGCTGGGGTGGTTGCTATCTCGTTAGGCATAAGGGATCTGGATAAAGCATCAGCTTTAATAACTTTTTAACCAAGTTGATGGGAAATTAGAAAAAAATAATCTTGAAGAAAAAAGGACCATAGTCATTATAAATCTCTTCTAGAACATTGCATGCTGGTAGTGGAATACCTTAGTTCACACTTGTTGATGTGGGTTTACAGGTTTGTAGATTAGCATACTTATGGCTCTCATGTAAGCATTTCCATAATGCATTTCAGTAATGCTTAACCACCATCACTTCATTCTTGGCTAGTTATGGGGGACATTATCTGTTATTTTATCCTCTGTGTGGAATGCCAATGCGTCTCCATTTCTCTCTCGCATTAGTAACTTGCTACTGCAGCAGAGTGAGTTGACAAGTCTCTATGAAGCCGATATACCTCCTTACATCTGATCGTTGCTGAGTGTTACTCAATATATTCTGATTAACTTCAGAGCTTCAAACCCCCAGGATAGAAGCCCATAAAGCGCCCCTGGGACAGGTGAAGCAGAGAGGGGCATGACTGAGAGACTAGTAGGCCTAAAGAGGGGGTCTGAACGCTAGGCACTATTGGGATTGTAGGAATAGAGGCAGGGCTGCAATGGGGTTGGGCTTAGGCTTTAAATAGAGGAGTAAGAAGCGGGAAGCCAGTCTTACCTGGGGAACAGCAGGAGGAGGTGTGTTTCCCTCCCGCCGGCCCGACAAGGAGAGTTGGGAGATCAGTCGCAGCGCAGGCGCTTCCCTAATGGGAAGCCGAAAGGGCGTTGTAGTGCTAAGGTGAGATTGACCTGGGGCTAGGCTTAGGCACAGCAGGCTTGGAAGGAAGTGATCGAGGCTTAACCAACCCCTATAGAAAGGGGTTGGTTAACAGGAATACTGTAAGTTATTACAAGTTATTGTGAAATTTATATGCAGCCTTCAGTGGCTAATAGTTTACACTCATCAACATGTTATTTATTTTGATATATGCAGCCTTTAGCGGCTAATGTGTTTTATTATGCATGTTAACAGGTTACTCAATTTTGGTGATAATAATAATGAGGTTTTTGTTTGGTAGATATTTTAAGTAAGCTTAAATAAGGTTAAGCAATAAAACAAGCTGCGGCCTTTTTCACCCATAACCATTGTCTGAGTATTTTTGGGGGGAATAGGTGGGTATTGGGGGCCGACATCGAGTCATACGTAAGTCATGTCATTCAAAACATTTTGGAGTTTCATGATATTCACAAAATAATAGTTTGAATATACTGTAATTAACAATGTCTTATATTGCCTGTAGGCAGTTACATATTTACTTCTAATCCCAGAACTACATATTCCCTCTGAATGCTTTTTTATTATTGACAGGTGACCACTTATAATGCTAAATTCAAACATTATACCACAATCTGCTTAATGGAATAAAATAGGTTTTAAAATCATTTTTATTTTAATGCTCATATTAAAGGTGCGGTAAAATAACTCAAATAATTTTCCTGAAAGGTGGTAAATGTCCTACCATACTGTAGTATTTCATGCAAGTTTATTTTATATCCATGAATTAACTAATCTAATGTTTTCCCACAGTTACCAAATTATGAGAAACAAACAATTTTAATGATAGAAACTGTTTATATAATTTCTGCAATACAGTACCTTACTGGGTTGTTAGTTGAGGAAAAAATATGTACACCGTGTGTAAAACATGACTTTGCATTTACTGTATCAATTTATTTAATCATTTGTTATAACCTTTTATTATAATTTTTAAAGGGGTATGTAGCAGTTTACCCAAAATGAGCTGTCGAAAGCCAATAAAAAATGTATAATTAAAATAACAGGCAAGCGTTATATTCAGCACAAGCCATATTGGTTTAGCTTATGTTGCTAAAGGGTGTATACTGTCCTTGGTACTTTTAATTTACCCTGTACAGGTGCAAGCAGGAACTCAAACAAACTTTAAGAGAGAATGCTGATCTGTCATTCACTTTTGACAATATCCACTGTAAAAGATGTTCAAGGTACAATTCTACCTCAAAAGAAGCAATGCAGTTGTATGTTGCCTAATCATTACATAAAAAAGACATGCAAGGAAATAACTTAGACAGGCAGAATAGAAAAGAACTGTTGATATCCATTGGCTATAGAGGTACATGTTGATCTAGGATGAATTCATGTGAAACATTCTCTAAGTCATCTACTTTCTCATAAAAAACAGAATCTCACAGTGCAGATCTGTCAATTACATCCTTTTTTCTGATCACACAGAAGTCACACTCTGTAGATAAATATATTAAATGTACTAAATCAAGCAAGTCCATAGTGCACAAGGCAGAAAGTTAAACCAGAAGACTAAAAAACTTCATGTTCTGAACAACCATTACAAGCATCTGATCTAGCAGCAGATACAGGAATGACTATTTCTGTAGACTATGTTTACACCAAGAAATACCATCCTGATCTCTTTTAACAACAGATTAAACATGTTGCCACGCTATCATACAATTTACAATTTGCATTATAGCAAAATTAAAACAGACCATAAAGGGGTAAGAGTTTCTATTTCCATGTCATCTCTTGGATTTTACATTTTGTTCTTCTCATTCTTTCCCTTACCAATATCTTATGCTTGTTCTGCATGATGTATTTATTTCTATCTAACCAATTCTTATACGCAACATCTTCATCAATTCACTAAAAACAGGTCTTTTGAATTTTTTAATTCATACATTTGCACATAATACACTTTTTAAATGTAGAAATGTATTGTCAACAATCTGCTTTGAAATGCTAAGATTTCTTTCGCACAATACTGCGACATTTACAATACTACTGACATTTTTTTAATGATCAGAATTTTTTTTAAAATGTACAGGGAAACTAATAAAGTCTAAATAAAAGTAAACAGTGGCATATTAGGAAAGAACTTTCACATTTTATAACATTATCAATTATTACATTGCAAATGTTATTAGTCATAGGATTTTTAGGACCAGGTTGAAGGTCTAAAATGTAAATATTAAACTTTCTTATTAACAAGCATACTCACCTGGCTGAATTCCCTGATTTTTTTTTGTGTGATCATACAGCTCCGTAAGAAGTAGTTGCAGGAGCTGCCCATCTCACTGTTTTTTTTTCTCTGTGACATTTATATATGATATGCTTGGTTCTTATGTTTAAGTATTGATTGATGGAATGCTACAGTTTCCATGTTTGTTTAAAACATGGTATGTAAAAGAGGTGATGACATTGTAAGTACTTATAGCAAAGAGGAAATTGTCCTCACCAGTTAACACTTAGGAGCATATTTATTACGCTGTGTAAAAAATATCGGGGTAATACACAACACATTGCAGCGCTTCACAGTATAAAACACCGTGTACAATGGGTTTTCTCTTATGTGACTTCCACTGGAAGCAATGTAAAATAACAGCATCAAATCTGGTGTTCACATGGGATAAAATTACACACACCTTGATAAACCTTGATTTACACAGCTTGCTAAGCCATTTTTAAGGGAATTTCATTTTAATAATAATAAGCATAATACATACTTTATGTCCCTTAAAGTACTGAGGAGTGAGCAAATATCTCTGACAAAACTAAATTTTTTTTGTCACTTTCCATTTCAGTTCTCCCTTATAGGAAATAGCACTTAGTATGAGGGTGAACAGAGGTGAAAGCAGTGAGAGAAAAGGTTTGCTGGGGTCACTGCTGAAGCTGGCATTACATACTATACATTTTGGGAACTTTTTATTATGAAATGCTAAGGTCATTGCTAAAGACATTGGGGGTTATTTGTCAACACTGGCAAATTTGCCCATGGGCAATAACCCATGGCAACCAATCAAATTGTTGCATTCATTGTTCTACTTGCAGCTGGCTTTAAAAAACGAAAATGATTTGGATAAATGCCCATGGGCAAATTTACCCACAGTTGATTAATGAGCCCACTGTGTCATAAAACTCTGGGACCTTTGTGTCATATATTGCTGGGGTCCCTGTGTTATATATTATGGTGACTCATGTCAAATTTTGTCACTACTGTGTTTTGACATTCTGGAGACACTGTGTGATATATTGGCAAACACTATTGAAAAAACACTATTCTACATTGCAGAGAGGGAAAACATATTATCTACTGACAGTGTATACAACCCCTCCCTTATTTTACTTTTTATTGAGGTGGTGCACACATTATTTTGAAAGCAGAGGGATGTTAAGTCCAAGAATAAAATTCCAAGAAGTATGAAATGAGCTTCAAAAAAGCAAAGTCATGCAACTAAACTAGTAAAGGGAATGAAATATTTCTATTATAGGGAAAGGCTGTCAAAGTTGGGGTTGTTTTGTATAGAGAAGAGGTATATGTGAGGGGGCATGAGAACACTTCACAAAAATGTGAAAGTACACTGTAGAAGTTTAGGGGCTAATTTATAACATCTAGGGGGCTGATTCACTAAGGGTCGAATATCGAGGGTTAATTAACCTTCGATATTCGACTAGGAATTAAAATCCATCGACTTCGAATATCGAAGGTGAAGGATTTAGCGCAAATACTGCGATCGTACGATCGAAGGATTATTCCTTCGATCGAACGATTAAATCCTTCGAATTGAACGATTCGAAGGATTTTAATCCAACGATCGAAGGAATATCCTTCGATCAAAAAAACTTAGGAAAGCCTATGGGGACCTTCCCAATAGGCTAACATTGACTTCGGTAGCTTTTAGCTGCCGAAGTAGGGGGTCGAATTTTTTTTTAAAGAGACAGTACTTCGACTATCGAATGGTCGAATAGTCGAACGATTTTTAGTTCGAATCCTTCGATTCGAAGTCGAAGTCGTAGTCGAAGGTCGAAGTAGCCCATTCGATGGTCGAAGTAGCCCAAAAATACTTTGAAATTCGAAGTTTTTTTACTTCGAATCCTTCACTCGAATTTAGTGATTCAGCCCCCTATTGATAGCCCTGGTCAGGCAAAACAGTCCCAGAAAGTGTGTGGCCTCACTAGTGTTTGCTGCTGTTGATTGCTGCTGTTTCCTTTCTGTTTTTTTTAAGTGTCTTTTTATGAGTTTTTTTACAATAGGTTTGGAAGTTTAGGAAGTTACTTGCCTTTTTTGCAAACATTTCATATAACCAGGAACAACAACAGATGATAAATTAGGTGCTGAATATACCTTTTGCCTATACTATAAAAATCTTGAGTTAAACAAGGCAAACAAGGAGATTGAAGCTTCTCCAATGTTGGTCCTTTTGAAGTAGATGATTGGGTTATCAGTATATAACTACTTACCTTCACTGTTTTCTGTGACTGTTTTGTTAGCAAACATCAATTATGCAGGGGGGGGGTTATCTGTGTACTGGAAATCTAATTATCTGGACCAAACATAGCTACATAGTATATACAATATTCCTGTTTGTCCTGTTTAGCTCAAGAAATATAAAAAACATAGAAGTCCTTGATTAAAACAAAAGGCAAGAGTATGTTTAGCATAAGCCATATTCAGTGAACTCATGTTGAACAAGAGGGTATGCTGTGGGACTTGGATGTCTTCTTGAACAGACAAAATAACCAGCACTAGTATGTAACTATGTAATGATATAGGGGCAAAATCAAAATGTTTTCTGGGTACAGGGTTAAACTTGTTAAACAGTGCCATACTGTGGTGCTGAGAAAAGTGCCAGAACTTTCAATTGTTATGTTGCACCCATGGACGTAATGAGCTTGCCAGAAGAAGCGCTTATTTTGTGCATGCATGCCATTAAACATGGCCGTCAGCACCAGGAGCTCCTTACTGTTGTGGGTGGCCTAACATTTGATCTCTCTATTAGCCTGCAACTCTAGTGGGGAAACCATTTTGGGGTGACAGGTTCCTTTTAACTATGTATCTGTAATTTTTGTGTTTAATGATTTGGTAGATGCTGCTGAGCTCCCTTTTTAAAGGCTAAATTATGTATTACAATGATGCTTTGTGTGCTGGCTTTTTCCATTTCTATGTCACAAGATAAATTAGAAGTAAATCATCTGAATGCTATATGCTCTTTAAAGATATTTGGTCTTTAGTTCCTGGTTTCATATCTGTTGTTGCACAGAAGTCCATAACTTCATAAAAATCTAAATGGTCTCTGGGATCATGCTAGCTTTCATATGATAGCCCCAGTCTAGAACTATGCAACAAGTGTTACCTAATAAACTTTCCCGTTGCAATCTATATTAAGACTTTATATCAGTATCCACTTATCCATAGGGAAATACTGAACGGTTTGCATACAAAGCAAGTAGGGTAATTACTCTGCATATGGCACATCTATTTGCCCACAGGCTGTCAGCAGAAACCTGTAGGCTGTGCTACTGAATATCAAAGCCTAATGCTCCCCATGGAAACCCAGGGGAATTTCATTGACATTTGATATATTCAAACCAAACAGTACAATAACAATGTACGCAATTACAAATACTAAAGTTACTAAATGCACATTATCAGGTATTTTGTTAAAATATTAATAATAAGCAAACCTACATTTATAAACATAAATTAGTTGTACCTTTATTGTGCCTTGAATCAGTTCATGTTTAATATTTAAGTTTAAGTTAAATTAAATGTAGACCAATGATTGCAACACCCTATATAGAACGGCAATAAAAAACAAAATAATTAAATATGCAGTAATTATTGGCCTGTGCCATTACATCAGTACTAGAAAATCTTATCATAGAAAGAAAGAAAGATAGAAAAAGAAAGAAAGAAAGAAAGAAAGATATATTTAGATTTCAGTCATCCCCTCACTTTAGTATTCCTAATTTGATCAGCCAAGGGAAAGTATAATATTTTTTCAAACACTTTTGATAAGACATTTTAAAAGTTTTCCTCTGGAAATACTGAAATATTAAATAATCTTCACATCTGCCCTAGAAACTCAAGTTATCGTTTTCAATTTTATTTTCTGTTCGAAAAACTTCTTTGTTTCACCAACGACAAATCTCTTGTGCTTTGTAACGTTGTTATTGAACAAGTTTAATGATTTGCAGAGGACCTCATCTAACGGCATTACTGGGCAACATGAGATTAAAAATGTACGATAGAACAGGCTCAACTAGAGTAAATGAAAATATTTTATGCAGCTACCAAGTAGGGTCTCCAGAGATCAAATTAGAATCTAGCTGTGAAGGGAGATGTTTAGGCATGCTTTGGAATTATTTATTAGTGTGTTCAGCTCATGAGAGACTAAGCGGACATTAGGTTTAAATTAAACAAATGGGAGAAAGGAGTTTTCAGTAATTTGGCTGCTAATGATAATTCAGAATTATTCTTCATTTAACAGTTTAAGTAATGTGTGATGGAATAATTGTGAGAATCACATCCCCAACAATTGCAATTCTTACATGAAACTGCTCATTTTGAAAAGCCTATAGACTGCAAGATTCTTTGTTGTTTTTTAATTTGAGCTTGTGCTTTCTCTTTATCTTCAAATTATGTCCTTATGAAAACCTTGCAAGAAAAAGTATTGGTAATTTGATGCTTGGAAAAAAGATTCCTTCAGATTTTTTTTTATGCTGAAATTTCTGATTTAAGCATATTTTACAAAACTGTTTTCAACAAGATATCGTTGCTTTTTTTGGGCTACATTGATCTCCATGGTGAGCTCAAGCTGGTGACATTGGTGCGCATGATATATTAAAATTAAATTATACTGAAGATGCCAGTTGGATGGAAATGTTTCTAGGTGCACTCTTAACACCTGCTTATTTCACTGGATCTTGATGCCTCTTCTGTTTTTGACCATAACCAAAATGTTACTTAAGATGACCACTGCCTGTTTTTCTGATTACAACTTTGCTAGATTATTTTTGCCTTTTGCTGTATTTCAGTTTTCTCTTTGATCCTGACTTCCCCTTACCTGGCCAAAAGGTACTGACATCTATAAACACGACCCTAATTTAAAGTCTAAAATCTAAATCTAAAAATGTGGTTTGCTTGTAATGGTAAAACAGTAGCATATAAAGTTGCCATAGGCAAATTTGCTTCAAGCTTCTCTTGAAAGAAAGACATGGCAATAATGTGATTTTCAGACTTTGGGTAAGTATGTATTTAGGCATTACAGCCTTGGATTAGAAGTTGCTTTCTGCACATGACTGCAGCTTTTTATTAAGATAAATTAGTTTATTGTTTATTGACTTAATACTTTAGCTTCAACACTACACTTTGCAATGGTAATATGTCTTCATTCCTAATTTTATCTTTATAGTAATTTTCAATAAATAAATTGTACAGATCCAAACAAATTAAGATGGGGATCACAGTTGGGTTTATGCCTTCCTTCAATGAATGAAAAGCCGATACCTTTTTATGCAACAAACGGGGTGATCCCAAGCTTTATTCCATGGTGCTCTTGACACAATTCAACAGATAACATTTTTATTCCTTCCTTGGCACAAAAGATATTATAAGACAGTGATTAAGAAACCAAATGTTTCAGTTTAATCTCCTTTTGAGTTTGAGGGTTTATATTTGCCCTCTTCTTCATTCAAATGTAGAGTTTTGGAAAGATGGTATGTTTTTTATACCCAATTGAGGGGGAGGTTTACACACCAAATATAATAGGCTAGCTTGAAACATACTTATAGTATTCTCTGAACACTTTTGTAATATGCATTAATTTTGTTAAAGGTAAGCCTTATGATTCTAAAAATTAAAATGAAATGAAAACAACACAAGCAAAAGTATCCAGGTCACATATACAGTTGTCTAAGTTCCAAGTATCTGTTCTTTATCATGTACAATTGATAAAATAACAAAATCTATATCAACGTTCTCCTGGTAAAGAAGTTTTTCTGCAAATTATTCTCTGGACTCAGCATTGGTGGCCTACACAAACATGGCAAAGATGTATAAAGGGTATTTCACCCAATTATATGGTTAGCCTGTGCATCAAAGTCACCACAGGGACCACAAACCTTTTTAAATTCAGTGTTGTAGCCTCTATTTTGGGATTTTAATTTATATGAAGGGAAAACTGACAACTGAATCCAAGTTCCTCCTGTCTTGTTATGCGCCTAATGAAATTAGCATTCTCAAAAGCTCCTCTCATAACTCCGCTTGAGATCCAAGACAAATATTTTTTTTTATTATATTACCTTGTGTTATCACCAAAAATACCTGGGGGTTGAAGGTGTGTTAAATTCTGAACATACAATCTCGCTACTATAAGGCAACAGTAATCTTTTGTATAATGTATATGAAGGAATTACATTGCTGACTGTTTCCAGGCTTTGACTGTGAGGGGTGCAGTGCCCATCCAATGTATGGCTAATGTTTTCTCAGCATAGCAAGCGTAGTTATTTGAACCATAATCTGGGATATTTATGTGGGATAGTGTCATCTAACACCCCTAGGAGGCAGCTTGCTGGAACGACCACATTAGGAAGCCTATTAATTAGGCCATGGCCACACCATATCTTAGGCAGAAGTCAGTAAGTCAGTAGTATGCCATAAGTGTTATGTACAGGTACTGAATCAACCTTTTTTTTAAAAATCAAAATAAGGTTATTGTGGATGTTTTCCATTGTTCCATCCCTGTCTTCCGAGGTAAACTCAGGGATGTGAAAATACCAACATTGCTCTGCTGATTTTGGATCTGTTAGCATTAAGTTCTGGTAAATGTTACATGTCATTTTTACTGAGGTAGGGGAGTTAAGGATCTCTTTTAGGGTGGAGGAGGTTATCTGTGGGGAGAAAGGTGACCTGAGCCTGAAATGTGTCACGATCGGCTCCCTAAACCAAGAACAAGTGCTAAGCTCCCGGTCACAGATCTGTCTGACGAAGGGGTATGCCCCCCAAATGTTACATTCAATAAACACACAGGGCTCGGCCAGCTTGCATTAAGTCCTGAGTGCCGGTACTTTTTCTTCTTACCTTGTGTTGTTTGGGGTGTCGATCCCCTCCTTTGCTGAGCACCAGACTAAGCTTGACATGAGATGCCAGGGTGTGCTGGTGGGTTATCTGAATTAGGCAACACCAGCTCACCAGGGAAGTATAGGCATCAGAAATGAAACAAGCGGAATACACTCAGTCCAGTCAATTTGAGGTTGGTCCAGGCAGAGTTCAAGTGGGGTCAGGCAGGCAGAGGTTGTCCAGGCTTCCTGTTGGAGGAGATGGGAGCTCCCCAGTGAAACTGCTCTGATCATAAGCCATAATGTACTGAACAGCTTACACCAGGAGGCCTGCTTCACGAGATTTATATATGTAAGTTGAAAACATTCATTTGTGAGTACCACCTAGAAAAGTTTTTAAATGGAAAGTTTAAAAAAAATGTCTGCACTGTCTTTGGTGGTGGTAAAAACTAGAAGGGTTTGACACTTTTAAGGTGGAGTTAATCATTCCCTTTGAGCACAGAAGTTGGTGACATTGTAAAACAATATTACCCTATACAGTATATCCATTTGTCTGCTCCCTGTGCCTTTGATGCTGGTTTCATTTTAGATATTAGAGTTCAAGCGGGGTCAGGCAGGCATAGGTCAGTCCAGGCAGAGTTCAAGCAAAGTCAAGCAGGCAAAGGTCAATATCCAGGCAAAATCAAAAGAACAAACACACCCAGATACTAGCAGTATAGACTTACAACAGGCAATGGCTTACAATCAGGAAGAGCCTGCGAACCTTTAAATAGCCAGATTTTATTGCCAAAATGATGTCACCAGCATAGAGGTGCCTAGTTACCGTGTGTAGCACGGAACACATGTACGCATTTGACATTTGCTCCTTTGATAGTGTCATTCCACAGCCTCAGATGGCTTAGTTGCCACAGTCTGGTCAATGGGGAAGGGGTTCCAGCACAGCTTAATCTGGAGGGGAGAGTGGTAAGAACGTGCATGAGGAATTACTGAACCTGGGTTAATTGGGAGAGGAGTTCCACACCCCGTCCTGTCGACATTTCCATATCCACACATTCGGCTTCAGCGTTTGGTGTTAGTAGCTGTGCATGGAATAAGTCTATAAAAAGGTTAATACAGCATTTTAAGTCTCCAGATATACAAAAGGGACTAGGAGGAAATTCTGTTTGTTGAATAGTCAACTAACCCATGCTTTTATAGGACCAGTATTTTCTGACCAACTAGATAGGGGTCCTGAAGGAAAACTAAGGGCAGATGCATCTTTAAGAAACGAAACAGAAGGCTCATTTTGGCTTTACGTTCTCTCACATTCCTTGATAGTCAGCCATTGTTGCATGTATGGTTTTGCCATGTGCAGTATCCATCCCTAACCACTAATGTAAGGTAGACAATGTGACCGTAGTTGAGGTGTAGCTCTTAAACAATAACCACAAATAATCTCAAGATAAACCTATCCCCAACCTGGGTGGGTATAGTACCCTGAACATAGCTCACTTATAGAAGCTCCTGGGAAGTGTTAACAAATATTACTCTCAAAATGTTAGCAAACTGCTATATGCAGCGATTTCTAATACACCTGCACCAACATTTGGCATATGCTTTGAGGTGGGAATAGGAAAAGTAGAGTGAGCATAAGTCCAGGTCCATAGCCCAAAGGTTCCATTGTGGGTACCACTCAATGTTCCTGAGAAGTTCAGACTAAACAGTCAGCCGCATGTGGTCAAAGTGGCAAAGATGCTCAAAGGATGGCCTTAAAGAATGGCCCGAGTGTGTTCCACAATTAGATATGGGTCTGAAAAAGAAAAGAAATTTAGATAACCTGGAAGGCTGTGATCACAGTGCAACACAACCCAGAGGAGAGGTAGTCAGCGAGTTTCTGACATTAATACAGAAAGGGGAAAATATATTTAGAAATAATGCTGCCTAGACTTATGAGATAAAGAAATCAGATAAGGTTTATTTGTGCAGGGAATGACACTCACGTATGACACAAGTTGTACATAAGCATTCCAAAAACAGTCCTCCAGTGTTGATCCTTTTATACCCTTGTAAGCGGGTCTCCCAAGACCAGTTCTGAGCAATCAAAGGTTAAAGTCATTGTTTACTTTAATCCATGTTCTGTGACGAATCCTCCAGGCCATCTGGTCTCAGATGATAATCTTGTCTGGAACATTTTCTGGGACTTGAGACATATATGATGACCATAATGATGATAATATCTCAGCAAGTACATTACAAGCCAAACAGCTCTTCTCCAATACTTATGATGTAATCAACTAGGCTGTCGTTATTCTATGCAAATTAGAAAATAAACTGGGAAAGAGACAATAAGCAGTATTTAAGGTGTTTATTGGAATGAACACCTTTGCAGCAAGCACTGCTTATTGGCTCTTTTCCAGTTTACTTTCCTATTTGCATTTTGCTATTACACCTGTGGCAGGGGTGTGAACTTGAGATAAGAGCCTAGAATTGACCCACCTTTATGCTGTCATTATTCTGTTAAACATAATTCAAACTATATACAGTGCTTATATTTTATTAACCTCATTCTTGTACACACATAAAAGTAAAATGGCATAACTTAGCCTCACAGTAGTTTTGAAACATATTTAAGAAATATTTAGAGAAAATGGTATTACTACTAAGGGGCATGTTTATCAAGTGTCATATTTATAATTGAAAAAACTTCGTAATTCAAATTTAAAAAGACCAACCGAAATTAAGTTAAGGTTTTTTTTTGGTTGAATAGGTCCGTTTTCTATCGAATAGGTCCATATTCGGCTGAATTCGAATAGTTCAAAATGAAGTAATAGTGCATTCGATCGAATATGAATTCCACCAATTGACTCCACATAGGTTCTAGGAGGTCTCCCATAGGCTAAAACAGCAATTCGGCAGGTTTTAGATGGCAAATGGTCGAAGTCTAATTTTTAAATAGACAGAACATGATAAATTAGTGGAAGCATATTCAATTTTTTTTCAAATTCAAATCAAATTTGGACTATTCACTAGTCGAAGTACACAAAAAATAGCTCGAAGTTCAAATTTTTTTAATTCGAAAATTCACCTCGACCTTTGATAAATTTGCCCATAAAAGTTATTAACTGTTTTAACTTTTTTGGCTTAGAAATATTGGTTACCTCTTTTATAATGATATATTTTGTACTTCACTTTTGGTTTTTACTCACCCTATCATTGTTTACTAAAGGTAAGTAATGAAGACTTTTAATCAACATTATGTTTAAAAAAGCAAACAAATACTTAGTAATGGACTCATTTGTGCTATTGAATCATGCCCAAGACTGCTGAATGAGAAATGCTAAACAATAGTACTTTGATTAGCTTCATTGATTTCAACAAGAACATTCTTTACTGAACTTCAGCCAGCTTCAAGTTTAGCCAAGGCAGTGCACAATCTCCTAATATACAAGTAATGTATAAATCTATGCAGAAAACATTTACTTAGTGTTTGTCACATTAATAGGCCTATGCAGTATGTTTAATGCCACAGAAGACAATAATAGACTTCAACAAATTAGTTAAGTTAATGACAACAGAGATGCATATTTTAGATTTTAATGTGTTATAGATTACACTAAACAGTAATATACAAACCCCTATTGATTCTTATTTAAGTAAAACAGTTTGCTTTTTATTTCAAGATATTTCTCATTATTAAAAGCACTTTAAACTGTCCATCTTGATATCCATGATTCTTTACTGATAGCAGCTAATTAATTAGTTCACTTGAAATCACCATTGGATAAAGATATTCCATGCAATAAATTGAGGTATTTTTATATTAAATTGTGTAGTATGCTCACATTGGTGCATAAAATAAAAAAGGGTCTTCCTCGGTAATCATGTTTTACCTTTACTTTAAATTCACCAAAAGATTACCCACTACTAAGTATTGTAAGGAATATAGAAAAATAGCATATTACATGAAGACATCACGGAAATGGTTCAGAGTACTTGTGATAGAGACAATGTATTTTTCTTTTACATTTTGTCTTTTACATTTATGAATCCAGAAATGATCTTATAAATGAGTAGAAAAACATGAACAGCTATAGTGGTAATCAACATAAGTTTTTAACAATTGTTAAAACTATTTAGTTGTGATGGACACAAAGATAATTTACCTGCAATTAGTATGATCTCCACATCTTTATACGGCGATAGGCTTCTTCTACTTCTTGGGTGTAGAGGTAACCTGTATGAAAATTAGTGGTTGGGCGAAAAACATGTAATTATAGTTATAGTCCAGAGTGCTTGTGAGGGGGGTCAGTATATTTTTCTTTTACATATATGAAACCAGATCTTTTTTTTTGCATCAGAAATTGAGTTCTTCTGCTTCTTAGTCATAGAGTAACCCTTATGAAAATGCACGGTTGACATGCACCTACAGTTCAATTAAATAAATGCACTAAATAGCATTATAACTTTGTCTGAAGCTTGTTCCTCCCCACCAACTTGAAGTGTTAGGGATTTCCAGGAACTTTTATTTTATAACTGAAGCATATGTATCACATATGGGGATAAATTAGAAATTCCCCACCCAGTTAATACCATTTTGCATGAGTTTGACTTTCTCCTAATGAGAGATAAGGTATTTAAAGTAGCACCTCCAGACTCACAGAGTTCTTTCCACAGGAATGTAGCTGCCAGGGTTTTTGTCCATTTCAACATGTAAAACAGAGTAGTTACTTCTAAACAGAGAAAACTATACTCTTTATTTATTAAAGTGCATCATATATTAGATCACTGAACATTCAGTTGCAAATCTATTTGCATCTGGTAAATAATTAGAGCGATATCTTTAAGGAATTAAAAAAAATCCTGTTAAAACTTTAATTTATCTTAAAGGGATACTGTCATGGGAAAAAACATTTTTTTCAAAATGAATCAGTTAATAGTGCTGCTCCAGCAGAATTCTGCACTGAAATCCATTTCTCAAAAGAGCAAACAGATTTTTTTATATTCAATTTTGAAATCTGACATGGGGCTAGACATATTGTCAATTTTCCAGCTGCCCCAAGTCATGTGACTTGTGCTCTGATTAACTTCGATCACTCTTTACTGCTGTACTGCAAGTTAGAGTGATATCACCCCCCTCCCTTCCCCCCCCCCTAGCAGCCAAACAAAAGAACAATGGGAAGGTAACCAGATAACAGCTCCCTAACAAAAGATAACAGCTGCCTGGTAAATCTAAGAACAACACTCAATAGTAAAAACCCATGTCCCACTGAGACACATTCAGTTACATTGAGAAGGAAAAACAGCAGCCTTCCAAAAAGCATTTCTCTCCTAAAGTGCAGGCACAAGTCACATGACCAGGGGCAGCTGGGAAATTGATAAAATGTCTAGCCCCATGTCAGATTTCAAAATTGAATATAAAAAAATCTCTTTGCTCTTTTGAGAAATGGATTTCAGTGCAGAATTCTGTAGGAGTAGCACTATTAACTGATGCCTTTTGAAAAAAAACATGTTTTCCGATGACAGGATCCCTTTAACTTTATTATTGTTCTGACTATTCTTACTTTAACAGCCCAAGTGCTTGTGATCAACCAGCTACCCCTTCTATCACACTAAGTTTGTCCTTTTATAAACTGTGTAGCTTAGTATGAACCACTGCACTATGCCTATGAGGATTCCAATTTAGCATATTGCTGGTTTTCCACCCTGGAGTAAGCCATTGAGCTAGCTCATTTAAAATGGTGCAAGTATCTATTTTTTGGTTAGCAACCGGCTTGTGCACATATAGATTAATCACGGGTAGAATTTCGAGGGTTAATAAACCCTCGAATTCAACCCTTGAAGGAAAATCCTTCAAATTCGAATATCGAATTTGAAGGATTTTAGCGCAAATACTTCGATCAAACGAACAAATAAAAATCGATAAAGAACGATAAAATCCTTTAAATCGAACGATTTTAATCGATCGATGGAAGGGTTTTTATTCGATCATGAAAAACTTAGAAAAGTGCTGGTGAAGGTCCCCATACGCTAACATTGAACCTCGGTAGGTTTAAACTGCGAAGTATGTAGTCGAAGTATATTTTAAAGAGACAGTACTTCGACTATCGAATGGTTTCATTTGAATAGAAGTCGAAGTCGAAGGTCGTAGTAGCCTATTCGATGGTCGAAGTACCCAAAAAATTACTTCGAAATTCAATTTTTTTTTTCATTTGAATCCTTCACTCGAGCTTAGTAAATGTGCCCCATAGTGTATATATGTGTATGTGTAAAGTAGAAGGAGCTTCTAATGTGTCACTATTTTTTATTTACATTTTTTTAACCGTGCTGAAATGTAACATATTTTTATGCATTAATGGATAACCATTGAAATACCCATTTTTAAATAGCTTTCTTTAGCACTTGGAATTGGTATGCCTTTACATCTGAGTATGTAACCTTCAAATTGAAGTCATTATATGTATTTAAAAACACATCAATCATTTTCTAAAGTATGTGATTGTTTTTTAAAAGAAAAAGAACCTTTGCCCTCAGTGTTCACAAGGGCAAGAATGAAAACATCAACATAATTCCATAAAAAGGACAAATGCAGGATAATCTAAATATATATGAAATCTCACATAAACAGATTATTTTATGTTACCTGCACCTTAATTGCACTTTATGGAAAGATTTAATAAACCTTAAGGCCAGAGAAAAATGAAACTATAAGCATGTAATGTAGAATGCAAATAAAATAAGGGATGCCCTCCAAATAAGCAGCGGTCTGCTGTATGATTACTCCTTCTACAGTCTGGTTGCAAACAAAGGAACATCTGGTTGCAAACAAAGAAACAAGCAAGAGGGGGGTGTACCCTGGAAATTGATAACCAGACCCCCTAAGATTTCTTTGTGGGAGTGGGCTGGCTTTTCAGTATACATTGATAAAAAATGTCAGTGTAATTAAAGCTATTTGTATGCTGTAAATGAAACTGCAAACAGTAAAGGTAATTTATAAAAGTAAGTGATATATACAATTCTGTAAGCAAATCCCCATTTGTTTTTACCCACAATGCAGCATATTACTACAATGGCAGTGTCATTGCAGTCAAAGGCAGAGTTGTGTCAGCCACAATTAATTATTATCAAAACCAGTGTTCATTGATAAACTGTAGAACTACTGTTTTGTGAAGTTGACGTATATCCTCTAGAATAAAAATTAATTCTGGGGAACAGGCAATTTTTACAAAACAGGGAACCCATTCACTAGTGATGAACATGAATGTTTTTGCAGTAGTGGATTTGTGGCGAAATTCCACGTTTCACCATAGAAAATGTTGATGTGGCACCTGTGAAAAATTGCCCATTGAATTCAATGTATTTTGCAAAAAAAGACCATTAACTTCAATGTATTTTACAAATAAGCCCATTGACTTAAATATATTTATGTGAAAAAATCTCAGCAAAAAAAAGTGCATTGCCTCTAATGTGTTTTGCGCTAAAAAAAAGTCACCATGAAAAATGGCCATTGACTTCAATGTATTTTACTATTCACTCTATAAACACAGAAACAAAAGAGTTCCCTGCAGATCTAAATTGTTTTGCATTTTTTTAATACATTACAGTTTATCTTTAAGGAATACATTTTATACAGTTGGTAAAATTAGTTAGAGGCCTGGTTAAAGTGGTGGGTTGGGTGGCCATGGGAATTGTGCAAGTTATAGGTGGTTTGCGATGCAGGTATGGGTGTGGGTGGGTAATGGGTTGAGTTGAGTATCAAGATGACACTACTCCTGTCCCACAATTATGTAATTTTTAGTTATTGGGTATCAGTTCAGTTTGTGGATTAAGCATTTGTGTACAGTAATAAGACATTTTTTAGTTTAAGATTCAATTAAGGCCCAATCTATCAATGTATTATTCACTAGTTATTATTTGTGCCTACAGAGATACATTGATGTGTCTAAATTAATTCCTGTCATGTACATTACAGGTAGGAAGAGAATCTAATATAGAACAGCCCCAGAATTATAGACCCTAAAAAGCTTGTGCTGAGAGGATAGTTTGACTTATTCTAGTTACAGTAAATAGAGTAATGCATCATCTGCAATGACAGGGTCATCCCTCAATAGAAGAATCAGTGACCTTTTTGTTCTTTAAAAATATTGCTTTAAACATACTGTAACCACTATATGATTACGGAACTCTTGGTGGATGGATGTCAAGCAGCTATAGGTCTGATATTAGGTGACTATTCAAAAGGTTCAGCTTGATCAATTCTATAAATGTACAATATTACAACTGATTATGGAAAGTTCTGCAACTACTGAAATACCCCTAAGGGGGAGTTGTGGGAGCACTCCAGGGATAAGTAAAATATTTAAGTACAATGAAAGTGTCACCAATCTAGCCAAATTATCTACAAGCATATAAAAGAGAGTGGATTGAAAAATAAACCTTTCCTGGTCCCCTGGTCTAGTAATTTAGAATATATGCAAGTGCATGTTTTTTCAAAAGCAGGGGTTTTGAGTAATGAAGTAATATGTGTCAGGTATTGCTGGGATTCAAGCCAGGGACCTTTGGGTTTCTGTCTCGATATCTTAACCATTTGGCCAGGTGAGCAGCCTGTAGAGTTGCTTGCTATATGTTACCTGGCCTCTGCAGCCCCAGCCCAGCTGCTGCCTGATTAGTTGCAATCATCCAATCAGGGCTGATTCTGCCCTATTTAAGACCAGCCCTTAGAACACTCCTTGCTGGAGCATTACATGGTCACTCTAGTACTGCGGCAGCACCCCTAACTAGATTGTTCAAGCTCTTGCCCTTTTCCTTGTTATTCCTCCTTGCCTTGGTCTGCCTGCCCTTGTCTATCTTGTCTTATCTTGTTTTACCCTACCTTGTTCCTTCCCGACCTTGATCTGACCCTTGCCTTGCCTGTTCTCATTTCCTATTCCACCTTTTACCGACCTTGCCTTGCCTTTTTCTGCTTCCTGTCCTGCCTTGAACCCTGTCTTATTGCTTCCCGTGTCTCTCTCACTCTCCACTGCTATCTGCTCATCTTGCTATTCTGCTCCAGTCTACTCTCCTGCTTTACTGCTTTCCTGCTATTCAGTCCTCTCCTGCTATCGAGTCCTCCTCTCGTGAGCTCCGGCTTGCAAACTATCTTGCTAAAAATGTTCATGGTTGGCACCTCCCTGCCAGCCTATGTAGCTTCTCTTGATGTCTCCTGACCAAGGCACTAGTCTTACTGGACTTCACCCCCATGCCATTAGTCTTTATAGGGGGGGGGGGGTTTCCAAGACCTAAACATTGGTTTCACAGGCTTATGATCATAACTTTGTAACTAACTAAACCCATATATAAATATAAGTATGCATAGGAGCATAAAGCCAGGGATACCACATCTTCAGGCAAAACACAGGTTTATTTCAGAAAACTCTTCCCAACAAAAAGTCACAAGAATACAGTTTATTAGCATTTCAATAGCATGCATCCACAACTTTTCCCTTACTCTGTGGTTCTCACCATACAGGGGGCTTTCACAATTTGGAATATTCTTGTGTTTTCACTAAATCCTGCTGACTCCCTCTGCTGGGATACTAGCTCACCAGCCTCTGGCCTGTCTCACCTTCTGTCTTTCCTCATTCACTTTCCTCTGTCGCCTGGTCAAAGGCTCCCTCTGCTCCTTGCAGTGGCAGTTAGCACCCCAGCCCCTTTGGGAGTTTTTAACATAGGTAACTTTCCTACTCTGTGCCATGCTCATAGAGACATTCCTAACACTCTCACTACCATTAAATACCATTTAACAAGACAGCATTCCTTTGGAAAGTGAGCTCCGGCTTGCAAACTGGCTTCCCGTGTTACACTGGACATTTAAGGCAGGGCCTTTGCAAAGTGGAAGAAATGAAGGTGCGGCGTAGTGCAACTACAACTCCCACAGGCTACTGTGCTTTAACCAATAAAGAAATGGGCGCCAGGAGGTTCTTGCAGTCAAACAGAACAAAATAATTTTATCTGTCAGAGACAAATGATCCACAGGGTACTTACATCAGTAAAAAGCATTTGCAGAATATATAGGCACACAGCTCAGACAGTATATCAGAGATAGATGCAGGTACATTCCCTGAGGCTGTAGTCAAAGCAGTACAGTATACCTCTAGGTAGAAATACCTCACACATGGTCTGGCTCTCACCCAGTGGAGTGGTCAGGAAGGAGATCCTAAAGCCTGACACCCTATCCACTGTGTATCTTCACTGTAGGCAAATCTTACAGCCTGTTAAGCTACTCCCTGCTACACTTTCTTGATGGAGCACAGAGCTGCTTTTTATATTTTCCCTTACTGTCTTACCCTCCTAGAGAGCCTATGACAATTATATTCCTGCCACTTACTAGCCTCATTCACGGGGTCCCTGCATCCCCAACTTCCACACTAGAGGTTCGGGTCCCTCTAGTACAAACTGGCTTTAATGGGCCTTGGTGTACTCAGGCTCCCTGGAAACATCCAGCAACCAAAAGCCAAAGAGGATCCACCCCTTCTCACTCACTATACCAAAGTGTGTTAGGATGTGGTCACAACACCTCTTGGCCAATAACTGATATGTAAATTAGAACTACCTACATGGACATCTGCCCAGCAACTAGGAAGATCAGGAATTGTAAGGATTTAAAGCAATATGGGCACAATGCACTCAACCCATTATCAATATATTTAAGATATGGAGACATTTTGCGCATACAGATACTAAAAAAAGGAAGATTATTTCATGCTTACCGTGATCTTCCTTTCCTGGATGAACTCCATGTCAGTACTCATCGGGATAGCCCCTCCTCCCTGCTCCCATTAGAAGGACCCTCCCCAAGCCTTTAAAAGACCAACCACACCCACTTACCGGCGTCTTTGTAACAAGCTCTCAAATTACCAGAAAAAGGGCGGACAGAAAACAGACCCTAAAAGAACAGGGGACAAGGGCACCTGAGACACAAATTGGGTTAGAATTCCTTACATGGTGTAAAGTCCTGTGTTGAGGTAGACTCAATAACAGTGAAAACCAGAGCAACTACGGTATCTAAGGAATAGAGCCCTTGTTGGCTGACCCAACCTAGTCTTATGAGAGTTATAACTGGATACCCCTAAGATTACAGATCCAAAATAACCCCAGTGCAGCTAAAGGGAAATTCCATGACTCATGGAGGAAGGCTGTATGCCCTGGAGAGATGGTTAGAGTCACCCACGAAACCGGTGTTTTCATCCCACCTGTAAGGGACATATTTATATGTGGAGTCCACTATACTACATCTATAAATTCCCTAAGTGAAGCTGACTTTAGGATTGGAGAGGCCATATGGAAGTTCCAGTAAAGTGTCAGAAGGGCTTCTAATCCACTAGAGTCATGCTGGGTCATATGTATTAGAAGTGGCACAGCAATGTGTATCAGAGAACAAACAAGGCTAATAGAAGTGTTGCATCTGGAAAGTCACTTGGACAGAGAGAAGGTTTATAATGAATTAAAATAATGTGCTACCTTTCCCAATAACTAGACTAACCAACTAAAGCTTTTACAACCTGGCAACCACAATTTTCATAAACAAAAAGGGTAATATGATGAATAATTATACAAGGCGTCCTGGAGCAGAGGGTTTCTGTTTCATTGTTTCACAAGTCAGAACCAGAAGTATAGAGCGTATACACAACTAGACAGATACTGCTGATACTAGATAGATACTATGTATATTGGAATGTTGCTCATAGTTAAATATTTTTTTTTTCTTATGCAAATAAATTGTTTTGGGTGGAAATTCTTTTGAACACTTTCAGACAAATTTTTTTCACTAGACTCTATGACTGACAATGATTTTTTGTAACAGATAATCGTAAGTACACAAATCTGCAATAATCCGCAGAATCACATTAGTCCCCATTTCCGAGGAACAGGTGCTGTTTCAGAACCTTGGATTCCAGGGAAAAATGGTCTGAGGACTGAAAAGTAAGCAACTCTGAGTTCATTTTTTAGACAACCTATGACCTTGAGTGGGTGTGGTTTAAATAGGGAGTGGTAAACAATGGGCATGGCCTATAAATCTTTTTTTTTTTTTTTTGCACAACATGCTATATACACAAACCGCTGTGTGTCCTCCTGGATCTCACCTTGGTAACCAATCAGTGGAAACCAAGAGAGCTGCAAAGCAGGAAGTAATGTTCTGTTCTGTTAGACATCCAGTCTTTATAGATTACACTGCATCTCGATTAAAGGCTAGCCATATAGAATTTAGCACTGGCAGTCATCTCCAGACACATAAACAAAATGGGACAAAGAGCAGAATTTAGTGCAAAGACGTGTGCCTTACTGAGCTACCTTAATAAACCTAGCTATTACGTTTTGGCTTCTATGAAGAACATTTTTACAGTCCATATGCACAATCTTTATTGTGTGTTAATAACTAGTGATTTTTAGTACATCATTTTGGATCATTTGATTTTCAACATCTCTTGATGCTAAGTATGTCTATACCGTATGTAAAATAGCTATAATTAGCATTGCTAATGATGGCCGAATCTGACCCATTTTGGTTTCCAGAATATTCGCAAAACTTTGGAAAAATTTGCTAAATGCATTGAAGTAAATGGGCGACAATTCTTTTTAACAGATGACAATTTTTTTCACCCATTGGAGTCTTTTGGCATTTTTAATTGTGGAGAAACCTGACAATTTTTATCACTCATCACTAGGCATGGCTAAAGAAAAAATTCAAGAGCAGGTTGAGTGCCCATTTACTAACCTTATGCAAAGTGAAAATAGCAACAAATAAACAACACATCTTCATAAGTTTTCAACCAGGTGCCACCTTTTTTCCATGTATTTAAGCCTTAATGAAGGCAATACCAATATAATGCTCACAGCTAGTTACCACAATTGCATTATTTTAGTAAATGGTGTTTTAGTAAATGGTGTTTTACCAGTGGAAACTGCAAAAGAGATGAATAGTGGTTACATCAGTTATTGACAACCTATGAGTGCCCATATGCTACTGAATTACAACCATTTTGACTGAATTGCTGTGAGCTGAAGTTTAATTTCATCTGAAGACTGAAGTCCTTGCATTATTTATTTGTTTTTTTTTTTTGCATACATGTGGAAGGTATATAAGAAGGCCCATGCCGTGCTTGTGTGATAATGGCAATTCAAGATTTATATAAATGCTTCAGGCTTATAGTTTGCACAAGTATTACAGGGAAAAATACTGCATTGCAGGGAAAAAAAGAATTGCACAGAGCAACATCAATATATATTGATATTTGTAGGTCATATGTAGTTGAAATCATAAAAGCCAACATTTAGGATTATTTTCCATATGTGTTACTGTCTTGACAAATGTTAAGACATATAACTTTAGAGCTGATAGTGTAGACATGGAATTTGTAGACTGTTTACCTCCTTGGATCAATTATTAATAACAAAGGATCCAGCAGTAAAGAAATACAGGACATCCTGGGACTTGATAGAATTAAGATGAAAGGCCTTCAAATGTACTAATCTGTCTATGAAAACAAAGATCAGAATTGTCAGTGCTTATAGTATTTTCTGAGGCTCTTTATGGATGGTAAATCGGAACAATAAAGACGCAAGCAAGAAGCAAGACAGGAAAAGTATTGATGCCTTTGTACTTTGTTGTTGCAGACAATTAGGGTATTCTTTGGTTGACACAGGAAACAAACAAACTGACAATTAACCAAATCATACTTAACTTTCCACTTGAAGTACAAATGACAAGACTGAAGTTCCCTTATTTTGGACATATAAAAAGATGGAGTTGTATAAAAAATATAATTATACTCAGAGAAGTTGAGGGGTGGGTAGACTCAATCAGATCATTGATAAATGTTAGATGGGAATATTGCTGAAACACTATCCATTTAATTGCATCTAAACTACCTTGACAGCAATTAATGATATTAGCATTTGTTCTGTAAAGGTAAAGCTTGGAAAGAAGGCATGTAATTGTGTATGGTTGCCCCCTTATAAGTATCTTGAGAATATTGACTCAAAGCAGATAATAACAACTTATATCTGGCCATAAGAACAATGCAATATGACACCCACTATGGACCAAGTTTAGTCAGATTAGGCTTGAATTTTGGACCCCAAAATTGCAAGGTTTAACAAAAAGGGTTAAGTGTTTGGAGCACACCTGGGTGTAGCTGTGCAGGCTTTGGGGGCATGCTTCCATAAAGTTATCTTATTTTAAATCAATTACATTTCTTGTGACAAAAACTTCTAGGCACAGAAGCAAGACCATCTAAAGCTGATACATCTCTTGATGTTCTGAATGTAGAAACAATATAATATTTTGTTTACATTCAAAAAACAGCCAAGTAACAAAACTGTTAAATGCCACAATCATGTGGATTTTGAAGACTGACAAAACATTTCTTTATCTTTAGATGTACTGTATGTTGTAGTTTTAAGCATTGTTAAATGTAGGCTGTAATGCATGAACAAATGTAGAAAAGTTGGTTTAAATTATGGTCTCTGTCTATGGTGCTGTCTTTTTTGTGTCAAACTATGCACACAAAGCTCACAGTGCATATAAAAGGAAGTATACTAGTAGATGTAATTGATGCCAGAGTTGAAAAGAATTTCTCCTGTCTGTCTGAACAGAGAGAACTACCAAGAGTGCTACTACTTCTTCTCAACAAAAGCAGAAACCCACAAATTAGCTAGTCCTTATGAATAAATAATAAAATGTTATTTGGGTTTGTAGTCTAGAGTCATTCTGAACACCGAGGTTTAATTTCAGGCACAGCAGGTGGGAAGAAACATAGCCACATATTAATATAACAAACTGCATTGAACAGCTAATATTTTCCTCTGTGTACCATAGCACAAAGAAAAAATATCATACAAAGCATATCTTAAAATATAAAGCATTGGTAGGGGCAAGTGTTCAGAAAATTCTATTGTATTTGGCAAAATCATAGCTTAGCCAAGAGGACAATATAGTGTAATCAATACTCGTTCTTTTTAAACAGAACAAAGAAATTGCTGTAAATTACAGATCCTGATATGATCCTTTTTCAGCGTTCCTCATTACCAATTACAACATTATTCTTTGTTCACTTTTCTGATGGTTTCCCATTTCACCCATTAATGTGATTTCTGAGCAAAACTGTTATCCCAAACCGCATATTAACAGCACAATTTTTAAATAACTTTCAAGTGAGGATTTTAATGCAGCTGAGCATTGTATTCATGCTATCTATATGCTCCATAAAGTATTGTATAAACTTAGCATGAGTATAGGGATTATGGGAAATGTCAGACATTTATTTTCTGCTGATAGCACACAGTTTATGTTACAATAGAATACCAACATTATGGCTGAAATCTTTTAAAATAAAACTTGTAAATGTTAACATGAGAACATTGCCGCCATGAATACATTCTATCCAGGCTTGAGCTTTCCATTATATCCATAACCTGCAATATTTATTTGCATGCCTGTGTAACTTATTCAGCACACTGTTAGTTCACTGAAGTATATTTTAATTGAGCCAAAGGTTATTGCAAGTTTAAGTACTATGGCTGACACACCTCTAACTTGAGAGGACACTGAGCTATCACACACTAGCATAGCTGCATACTGCTACACTGACATATTGATTCATACGGAGGAAACACAATTAAAAAGGTTAGACGGTAAAATATTATCATTTTTTTCTGGGTAATAAGGATGCAGACTCTAGGGAATATGCTGTATTAAATGTAAAATGAAGTCCATACTGATAGTTCTTCTGTTATTCCAAGACAAAACATATGTACAGTTATAGGTTAGAGGGTACAAGTGCTAAGAATGTCAAGCTTTGGTGATGCCCAAAGCTGAAAGTCAAGTGAAATAGGGCTCATGGCTCTAAGAAAGCAATGTACCTTAGTACAAATTACTTTATACTTTATACCTCATGTAAACATTAAATAAAATAAAATAAAGGCTGGTCTTAGTTGGGATCAAGTAAAAGGTACTGTTTTATTATTACAGAGAAAAAGGAAATCATTTTTAAAAATTTGGATTATTTGGATACAATGGAGTCTATGGGAGAGGAGCTTTCCGTAATTCTGAGCTTTCTGGATAATGAGTTTCCGGATAGTGGATCCCATACCTGTCATTGAGTTGTCAAACAGTGGGACCAAATACACATTATTTAAATGACTTTTAGTAAAGCAGAAAAATATCCATGAATGGTAACTAAATAATGCATATTCAGTTACATTTTGAGATAAATATGAAGTTTATTAAAAAGCACAGGATAACTGAATATTAACAACAGTGCAAGGTTAAACCGTGAGAAGTATTATTTCAAATATATATATCTTATATAAACACGCACATGATAGTTGTCAAGATACAATTCCAAAATCATTGCAGTTATTGGATTGACTTCCACCCAAATGTTTCATATAGTTTATAATTTAATAATACAACTACCCTGTAAGTGGTCATTTACTTTGACCCGGATTCAAGTGCTTTAATACTAAGGGGAGCAAAAAATTGACCCCTTATGGCTCATTAAAAAGATTTCTCTTTTGTCTTATTTGCTTTATTTTGCTAGTACTAAACGTGATGCATTTTTTTTATATTAACTCCAGCAACATGATGGACCTGACAGGGGACAGTAGATTATCTTACCTTTTATTAAGATAAAATTTGGCTACTCACATACTTGCATTTTTCAAAAGAAACACCATGGACATGGCCTGAAACAAGAGATATTTGTGCAAAAGCAGCCAGAAAACTGTTTTCACAATGTTGATTTTTTTTACTATGAAGTTAAAAAACAACACTTAAAAATGAAAATTATGTCACCTTAACAGGAGGGGCCACATTTACTTAGCTCGAGTGAAGGATTAGAATGAAAAATACTTTGAATTTTGAAGTTTTTTCTTGGCTACTTCGACCATCGAATTGGCTACTTCGACCTTCGACTACGACTTTGAATCGAACGATTCGAACTAAAAATCGTTCGACTATTTGACCATTTGATAGTCGAAGAACTGTCTCTTTAAAAAAAACTTCGACCACCTACTTCGGCACCTAAAACCTACCGAGCATCAATGTTAGCCTATGGGGAACTTCCCCATAGGCTTTTTTAAGTAATTTCTGATAGAAGGAAAATCGTTCGATCACTGGATTAAAATACTTCAAATCGTTCGATTCAAAGGATTTAACCATTCAAACGATTTTTCCTTCGATTGGTCGATTGAACGAAATACGGTAAATCCTACAACTTCAATATTCGACCCATAGTAAATGTGCCCCGAGGTGTATCTTAAACATTCAATTTTATGCCATTTGGGATTTTTCCTCTTGCTTGATGTATTATTGAAAATGTCATTTTTTCTTTTTTTTTGCCACATCTCAACATGCTAGTTATTAAGCCACTTGAAACCTTACATAAATAAACACAAAAAGGTGTTCTTAGGAAAAACCATGCCTTTATTCATGATTGTGTGTGTGTAATTTTTTTCTGCAGTCGTGCAAATTTTTATAATATGACCTAATAGGTCTCTTTTAAAATCAATGTCCCCCCTCCAGCATCATCCGCCCCACCGGACCCCACAAAATATGGGTTTAGTCTTATTTTTACTTGCAAAATAATGACACAAATAAGGTAATTTTTTGTATTAACAAAAATGTCTGAAGATGTGTTGTCACAAAAAGAACAGTAACTGGTAGTTGAAGCAATGCCAGAAAAAAAATACACATAAAGTACAGTGTTCTGATTTTTCAGATAAAGAACATTCTCCAATTAGTAAAAAATTAAGAGAAAATGCTTCAACGTACTTAAGTTAAATAATTTATGATACTTTGAATAAAAATGTTTCACCTTATAACCTTGATAGATCACTTTGAAAAATCAATAAAAACAAGTTCTTTTTCAGCTTTTGAGATACTGAGCTCAAAGACTATAAAGGAGGTCAGAAATTACACAAAATGATTTTATTGTTAAACTTACCTTACAAAAATGCAATTAACTGAAGTGCAGATAAAATGGAAACCAAACTTATAATACAATTACAGCCAATATTAACAGCTAAACATGTGTCCAGCCAAAGGAGAGGGACTTCAAAGCATTGGGATTTTAAACTTTTTTTTGCACAGTAACTGGTAGCTGAAGCAATAACATTGATGCTTTGTGTAGAGTGCTGATTCCACAAGTATAATACTGTAGCAGAAGTGTAAAACTAGGCAAAAGAGTTGTGTCTGGTAAAAATAAGTGACCAAGATTGCAGGTAAGAAAAGACAGTCCTAAGGTACAGGTAAGAATGAAAATGTATCACTGAGTCTCTCTTATTGAAGGTGCTCAATTATGAACTGCCAAGGAACATTCTAAAGTTATAGCAGGTAAGAGCAAGGCATCAGAAAATGTTGACTTGTATAGGAGGGTAAAGGTTTTACTAACCTTTAAGTATATGTCAGAAATTGTGTGGAAATAAAATCTGAACTGCGCAACTGTACCTGCATTACTCTGGTGAGCCACTGGAGGGCTTTAGGTCTTGTGCTGGATAGTTTATTTTAATAGGCTCCCAGTAGATCTCCCTTCCACGCAGTCACTTCCTTTTCTCACATTTACAACTTGTGGCTTCATTTTATCAGTTAAGAACCTTTATAAACCTGTTTCATGCAACCATTTTATCAGTTAAGAACCTTTATAAACCTGTTTCATGTAACCAGTTTCTCAATTATTGTAGCACCTGAGCCTGATCCAGCCTGTAAATAAAGATAACATTTGTGCTTCCTGTTTTGTCCCTGCCTGATTGCTTGTTCCTATTCTTTAATCCCAATCCTGTGCCCGATTCTGCATGTCCACTGCCTGAACAGACCTCAGCCTGTCTATCAGATTCTGCTTGTCTTCTGCCAGCTCTGACCACTCAGCCTGTTACTGGACCCTACCTTTGCCTGCCGCAACCCTCAACCACAGGCCTGAATTGTTTCTTCATTGTTCTTCTTATCAGTTATTTCTCATCTTGCTCCTTAAATATTTAACCTAGAAAATACCCATTATTAGCTAGATAATGACCGAAAGCCAAGGAACAGAAAAGGAACTCAGCACACTGGTTCCTATCTGCCAGTCACTTACAGTACAGGTAGCCAGAATTTACATTATGTTAGTGGAAGTGGTGTTGGAAGGATTGGGTGGAGGAGGGAGTCACGGTAAGAATGGTTAGTGCAAGAAAAGTGTTTGAGATAGCTCACTCTAGGGGGCACATTTACTAAGGGCCGAAGTGAATTCGAAGTGAATATTCGAATTCAAAAACTTCGAATTTCAAAGTAATTTTTGGGTACTTCAACCATCGAATAGGCCAAATTCGACTTTGATTCAAAAATGCTTAGACTATTCGACCATTCGATAATCGAAGTACGATCGTACGATCTTAAAAATCCTTGGACTTCAAATGTTGGACTAGCCTATTCGATGGTCGAATTTCAAAGTTTTTTTCACTTCGAAATTCGACCCTTGATAAATCTGCCCCTAGGAGTGGGAGGCAGGATCACAATAGTTAGAAGAGCAGCAAGAGGCTCCAATGAAGAGGATAGTAAGGGTAGTACCCTGTGGTGTCAGTGTTGCCAATGTAGAGACTCAAGCAGCTAGGCTTAGGGATAGGGATATCCTTGGAGTGCAATATGAGGTTTGCCTGGTGAAGCAGTGAGTACTGATGGGAAGGTGTTGTGAGCATCCAGAGGTAGTGAACAGGTGAGATTGTGGGAATAACAAATAATGTGAGAAAGTATTTCTTGGTTTTGTTCTTGTACCATTTAAACCAGCACCTTCAAGATAGACTTTAAACTGTTTTAGCAATAAAGAATTTAATTTGCGTTTTAAGGATCACTGGTGCCCAATTACTTGAAAGTTCAATTTCTGTGGGTGAAACCAGTGTGGTAAACCCTTCGTCCACCAGTTAAGTGAGGACCTACCCTAGAAAAAAGAGTCCGATGTAATAGTTTCAGGGAGTTACTACTGCCCTAAAGCCAGCCTGAGTAAGATCCAATATAGTACAAGTTACTGGTCAGCATTCCGTTTCCTAAAATTTATTGAACTTTTTTTTTGAGTTGCTGGCTGCAGACAGGGTTAGAAAAGGTGGTCAGGTATGATCAGTTTTAAGATGCTGACTTGGTAAGATGTTAATTAGGCAGGTTTGATTTTTCTGTTAGATTTAGGATCACATGTACATTGTTGCGGTCCTCAAACCAATGGCTGCAGAAATTATGATCTAATTATTGGCCGCTGATCTTATAATGTATTGTCAGCATATCTTAATGGATAATGTATAGCCAGCTAAAGAGGTTCAGCAGAAGAATATGTCAGTACTGGAAATCTGGTAGCAATTGCAGCTATAAAGGCAGTAAGAAATGTGTACAAAGCCAGAAAAGTATTCAGTGAGAGAGAAAATAAAGCCAAGTCAAGTCTATGAGCATGTTATAGTTACAGGGCACGTTAAGATCTAAAGCTGGCCATAGATGCAAAGATCCCATCGTTCAAATCCTCGAACGATCAGACTTCTCACGACCTGTCACTAACCATTCAGATCAAATAAAGTAGTAAAAGAACAGATCAGCCGATGTTCTGCCCCTGACAGCAATTGTACGAAAGTAATGGCCGACAAAAGTTAGTCTCCCATTGAAAATCGTACAATCGGCAATACTCGCAGAGACATGATCAAATCTTTGAACCTGTTCGATCGACCAAAAGACCGATCTCCGCCAGATGAAAAATGTCGGGACTCTCCACACACGGTTCTAAATCATATGAAACCTCAATTCGTACGATCGGATCTTTGCGTCTATGGCCAGCTTAAGTCACAGAGATGGGATAAAGAACCTAGACTATCTGTGCAATCTGTGACCCTACTATCTGCACTTCCTTACCAGCTGCCTGACAGAATAAGTGGTAGGCCAACATGCACAGGAACAGGGAGAGTTTAGACAAAGAACTGTTATTGCTAGTTCATAGATATGGCATATGTGCACTAAACCACAATAAATATAACATGTTACATAACGTTCAGAATGGTTGCCCCCCTGGTAATCAGAATGGTTGCCCCCCTAGACAGGTGCCTCTGCTGTTTACCATAGTTGTAACTCTGCCTCGTGAATTGAGAAGCTAGACCAGGAAATGGGTAGAATCAGTACACCAGGAATCACATGAACATAAGTCATAGCAGAGAAGTTTTAGCAATCAAACAAATGAAAGAAGAAAGACTGATTCAGTCAGAGCAAGTCAGTTGCATGTGTAGGTGCCGCATGCAAAAGGAGCCCTAAAAATAACCTCAAGGCAGGTCCATGCTTATACTTTGCACCTTGTGGGCTGTATTGATATATTGGCATGAGTTCTAAGGGGCAGCTTTATCAAGGGTTGAAGTGAAAATTTGAAATAAAAAAAATTTAATTTTGAGCTACTTTTGTATACTTCGACTAGGGAATAGTCCAAATTAGATTAGAATTTGAAAAAAAATCAAAAATCCGAATATCAAAATTTAGTATGTACTGTATCTTTAAAAATTCGACCTCGCCATCTAAAACCTGCCAAATTGCTGTTTTAGCCTATGGGGGACCTCCTAGAACCTATTTGGAGTCAATTGGTGGACTTTGAAAATTCGAAGTTTTTTTTAAAATTTTGAATCGAATTCGATCAAATAAGATGTTACTTCGATTTGAACGATTCAAATTTGAACGAATATGCCGTATTCACTCACAGAAAAAACCTTCAAATTTATTTATAAATTTTGGTTGGTCTTTTTTTTATTTGAATTTCGATGTTATGGGAGTTCAAAAAAACTCTCATTACTTCAAATTTGACACTTGATAAATCTGCCCCTTAGTGTACAGAGGTTCAAGTTCTTTTGTTAATAAAGTTTAAATAAGAGCAATTCTGTGCGTTTTTTTGTGATTTGAAAAGTAGCCCAATTTGACTTCTACTGTATGTTGTATTTTGTGCTAATAAGGATAATTATGCTTTTAGATTGTAAGTGCTACAGAGGAGGACTCTCTTTACCTCTTGTATCAGTTGTTGATTTTTTTGTGTGTAGATAATCAATATGTTCAATGTACACGACCATGCGGAAAATAGTGTAAATTGCAAAAGTGTTCAGAAAGCCATCTGAGCCATTTTTCATAAATTTGTTTGTGGGGTGTTTAGTTCACCTTTCACAGCAAATGTGCCTTTTCCTTATATCTGAAGAGATCTAAGAATAAAGCCAGTAAATACTGCATAAAATGGCATACTGATTTTCATGTACAACATAAATTGCTTTTCTTCTAATGAAATATGAACAATTTAACAATAAGGCAGAGAAAGCCAGGTCATGGAAGGCAAGAATTGGTGTAAACTTAATTCAGATTATTATTAGCATGTTAAATAGAAAGTGATGATTGCTTTCTTTATTGTAGAACTGTCATACTGTTTATCCAAAATACAAAGAAAACTTTTATCTGTCTGACACTCAAAAGTATTTACTTTGCTATTGAATACACTCAAGGATTTTAACACATTCTTTAAAAGTCTTACAGTGTTGTTACTGTATATGCAAAATAATATAAAACAAATAAAGCTTTTTTTCCTGGCTGTATATGGGGAGGCACATTAATCAATATTCGAATTTTGAATTCATGTGAGTTTTTTAACTCACATGAATTTGTTTTTATTAAAAATTTGAATATTAGATATTATAAAAATCGAATATCTTAAACTCGGACAAATTTTAGTTTTTTGAGTCGAAAACTCAAACTGAATTAGAATCAAATTCGATCAAACCTGAATATCAGGAAGGCTGCAAACATCTCCAAATTGCTCACTGTACCTCTCCCATCGACTTATGCAGTAATTAGTCAGGTTTTAGGTGGCGAATAGTTGAACTTGAATTCTTAAAGGGCGCATGATAAAAAAAAGTTTGAATAATTCCCTAGTCGAATTTGACAGTTTTGACAATAAGAAAGTAATAGTAAACAAAATAGTAAATTTGAATTATAATTTTCAATTCAACCCTTAATATATCTGCCCTACAGATGTATAGACATTGTTTGTGCTTCATAAAAACAAGTTTCTTTTACTTTCCTTTATGGTACACTGTTTTTAGTTACTTTTGGCCCATACCTGAACTAGGTACACTATAATAAATACTAGCTATTTGTATCTTAAGTAGCATTGCTGCAAAGTGTCCAGACATTGCAGAAACCAGCCCTAAAAGGAAACGGAAAGTTAAAATCACCAGGGAATGCAACATGTAGCCCCCCTTATTGATTTTAATAGTTTACCTGATACCGTAAGCCAGTGATCCTGTGAGCAGAAAACTGCACTGGCTAAGGATGTCTCTGATCGAGCATCATGGAGAAATCATCTTCTTCCAATTCTACTTTCTTGGATGCCTCAGACACATGTGCTCTTTACTCTAGTTTTTGGATACTGGATGTCAAATTTCTGCTTACATATTCATTTATGAAACATATTCATATGTTTCATAAAACTATTTAAAACAATTTTGACAACAACTCTCACAACTTATATGCCTATCCAGGGATCAATACAGCTTTTTTTCTTAAAGTTCAGCTTTTAACTCTACTTCATATATGCTGTTGCCAAAAAAAAAGATGCAGAAGATGATTTCTCCGTGGTGCCTCTCCAGAAATACCCAGGGCCGGTGCAGTTTTATGCTAACAGGAGCAGCAGTCTGGGGTTATTAGATAAAAGATTACAATTGCTGGTGGTGCTTAGAATTCTGCATCCCCAGTGATCATAGATTCCCTTCTTTTTTAATGTAAGTTCCTACAAACACAAACTACAAAAGCAGCCTAAAACTCAAAGGAGAGAAAGAAAGGAACGAACCCCTGTTGACATGCACTGGAATTTCTCTATACAATATTACGGTATGTTCTCACCATATGACCCTTTTTTATATATATTATTATTATTTATAGTCTAATCCTCAGCTGCCTTGTAGATTTTAGTGCAGCATGAACTAAATATAGGCTGTGAAATAGAAAGCCACAGAAATAAGCATCTTTTACTGTTAACTTTAAGCATACAAGAGAACTGATACTACAGGTATGGGACCTGTTATCCAGAATGCTCGGGACCTGGGGTTTTCCGAATAACGGATCTTTCCGTAATTTGGTTCTTCATGCCTTAAGTCTACTAGAAATTTATTTAAACATTAAATAAACCCAATGGGCTGGTTTTGCTTCCAATAAGGATTAATTATATCTTAGCTGGGATCAAGTATAAGCTACTGTTTTATTATTACAAAGAAAAAGGAAATCATTTTTAAAAATTTGGATTATTTGGATAAAATGGAGTCTATGGGAGACAGCCATTCCATAATTCTGAGCTTTCTGGATATCGGGTTTCCGGATAAGGGATCCTATACCTGTACTAATAAAATCCCTTCATTGAACAGCAAAATTTAGCTCAGCATCCTAATACTGGAGGGCTGCTTTACTACTGATTGTCATGAAAATATCGATCAATTTCTATACTTTCACTATTCATTCAACCATTAAATTCAATCAAAGGTCTAATGTCTAGGAAATCCATTACCAATGTTCTTGAAAAAGATTTCATTGAAAATAAAATAGAGATATATGGTGTGAAGGTTGTCACAATATTGTCTTAAATAATTGTATGAAATATATGAACGTGAATCTTTAAGCAGTAAGTTTGTATCCATTATCTAAAAGCTTAAGTAGAGAGCCTTCTTTCTTTCTTTTTTCCTGTATTACTGTATAAATTATGTACAGTATATGTTATATAGCTTGTGTATAAAAAACTTAAAAAAGGACTAAAGGAGAAAAGAACAGATCAACTAACAGTTATTGGCACCAGGTTATTAATACTGTATTATTATATTCTGCTTCTTTAATCTGAGTAAGGAATATGCAGTGTACAGATATCTGAATGTTTATCCAGAATGCTTGGGACCTGGGGTTTTCTGGATGGAGATCTTCCATACTTCAAGTCTTTTAAAAATTAATTTAAACTTTAGGGGGTTATTCAATAAGGCACAATCTTTTCAGGGCCTCCATTTTGATGTTGAATAAGTCTTGGTAAAAAAAGACACGTTTTTTTTGTCATTTTTTATGCCCCGAAAAGTCAATGACAGATGTCCCCTTAATCATTTGAAGATGTTTTAATGTTTTCGGAGTTTGGCGCTGTTTTTTCCGTGAAAGCTTAATTTTTTTGTGGTATTTAGTCATCAAACATGAAAAATGTGGGGTTTTTTTGAACCACGATCCAAAAAAGTTGTGATTTTTCCAAATACAATTTGTTTTATTTTTTCTATTGATAAATAAGGGCAAATCATTGATTCTAGTTTGGTCAGACTTTTTTTATTTAAAACATCTGAAAAATTCAGATTTTGATGAATAACCTCCTAAGTAAAACCAATAGGATTTTTTGCCTCCAATAAGGATTAATTATACTTAAATTGGCATCACGTACAAGGTACTGTTTAATTATTCAAGTGAAAAAGTAAATCTTTTTTAAAAATGTGAATTTTTAGTTTATGGGAGATTTCCTTCCCATAATTTAGAGCTTTCTGGATAACAGTTGACTGGATATTGGATCCCATACCCGTATAACATTTGGAAAATGATCCTAGAAAGGTTTTTATAAAACACCTTAAAATGAAGAGCTAATCTCCCAAAATAATACAAGTGCACATGTTGCCCTTGTCCAAAAACAAAAACAAAATCTAGCCTATATTGTTTTATCTAAAAAAAACATGCACTGTGTTTCTAATTGGGGAATATCAAATGATTACTCTGATTGGCTGGCTGACCTTTTGGAACAACACCTTTACCTGTGACTGTCTACAAGCCTTTGAAAACAGTACATAATAATAGCTGTTGTTTTATTTAGCAATTTCTCAGTTTACTCCTACTGTAAACAGAGAATAGTGCTAATTATGCCATATTTGATCCATATCAAGGCAACTGATCCATGCTCCATTTACATAAAGCAAAGCACATAAAACATATTTTGATTTCACCTTAAGGCTCGGTACGGCCCCGATTCGAATTTCTTTTAAAAAAAAAAACCTCCCTTCAAAATGTGTGATGTTAAACAAACCATACCAGTCATTCAAGTTTTTAATTATAGATTCAATGTTGCATCTCTTTGAAGACATTAAAATTCAGGTGCAGTTATTAGTCTTTCTAAATGAATTCACCTGTGGCTAATACTGATGTATTTTCTATGAGACTTGTCATGGACTGCAAACTGCATGCATATCCACGCTACAGTTAATTCCACAAGGGATTATCTTTAGTGTCATAAAGATAAAGCCACACTCCTAGCATTACATCGATTTTGAAGCAATGCACCATTTAATTTTTGTTAGCAGCAACACAAGTATTTAAGAATATTAAAAGTTAATTTACATCATAATTGAAATGACGTGACAGGTCACAAAAAAGGTCATGCTCTAATAATGCCTGATGAGAATATCTTAATTATCATAAAATTAGACTACTGCTTAGCTTAACAATAATAAAGAGGCACTTACCTGAAGTAAAGCATTCATTCTTCCATGGGATGTTTTACTGCAATATCTATCAATGTGGCAAATAAACATTTTGTTTCAGACCTACTTTAATTTAACTGCTAACACACTGAAGAGTACAGACTGAAAAAAATATGTTAAAACGTGCAGGAAACCAACATGATGATTATGGGTCCAAAACAATGTATGACATGTTTCTCCTTGTTTGCAGTGATGGACAATTTATTCGGCAGATGCGAATTCACGGCGAATTTGTGCATTTCGCGAATTCACGGCGAATTTGTGCATTTCGCGAATAAAGTAGCCGATGTGCTGCGAAAATTTGTTGCCAAAAATTTGCCAGCGTCAAAAAATGTTGCCACCGCCGACGGTTTCTGAGGCCGGCATCAAAGTTTTTACGACGCTGGCAACGGTTCCGACGCCGGCACCAAAATCGTTGTTTCGTGCATTTTTTTTGCCAGTTTTGCAAATTTCGCAGGAAATTCGCACCGAAACTAAACGGGACAAATTCGCACCATCACTACTTGTTTGTCTTTGCCTTTGTAATGATTAATTTTTTAGCAGAATAGATAGTTCTAAATTCTTCAGTAGAATATCTCTTCCTGCTAGAAAACATACAAATTAATGCTGTACAAAGAAAGGGCCTCCTGGTTTTAATTCTTTTTCATGATTTTGGAGATGAACATGATTGCAGAGTATACTCTATGTAATTGTGTTGCACTTAGAAACATTTGTATTATTATTATTATTATTATTATTGAAGATCAATCTTTTTAAAAAACCAAAATGTTCACTTATTATACTAAATATATATATAAACTAATATTATATAAACGTTTTTTCACCTCATTTAATTATAGAAAATTTCAAGGGGAGACATACAAAAACTACTTTCTATGATGAAGTATTTATTGACACTCAAAATGTAAAGATTAAAAATACATTGTGTTGAGACATCAAGTGCATCAAATATATATCAGATCCTTGGATTATTCAGAGGTAACATCTATTTAAATGCACAGGAATTGTATAGATGCATGCTTTTGGAGTCTGCATGTGTGCCAGATGCTTTATGCATTCTGTGAATACAGATATAAGATCTGTTATCTGGAATGCTGCATTTTCCATTTAAAATAGGAAAGAAAGGGTACTCACAATACATACAAATTACACAACCCAATAGAATTGTTTTGCAAACTTAATACAAGGTTCTCTTTTATTATTACAGAAAAAATTAAGAATTATTTGTGTAAACAGAATTCTAAGGGAAATGCCAGTGCCCTATTTTGGAACTTTTTGGATAAAGCATTTCTGGATAATAGATCCTTTACCTATTTATAGTTATAACCATTCAGCCATTATACATGGGCCAGATTTATTTAGTCAATGAATGGTAATAATGTTTTTTGTTTGGTCAAAAAGTACTGATAGCTTCACATTTACAAACCTCTTTTCAAACATCTAAACAGTAAAGCTTACCCTCACAAATGAATTGTGTCAAAATAATGCAGTGGTTGCATTTTTTTCATTAAGTATTTTGTTCATTATGGTATTATAGTTAAGTGTTTCTGATGAACTACAAGATAACCCCACATAAGAAAGAACTGAATTCACCTCCTTAAAGCAATTGATTTTTTTAAAGCAGGAAGTACTTTGTGAATGTGCAGATTCAATAAACCAGTTTCTTGACTGTCAGAAAAAAACTTGCTAACTTCAGCTGTTAGGAATTATAGATTTTCTTAACTCTCTCCCCTCTCCCTCAATCTCTTTTGTATAGTTTTGCCAATCCAAGTGTTTTTCTAATGCATCTATGAATATGCCAGATGCACTGCTAATATTTTTTCACCTACAGTTATAGGTAGCGTGAGATGGGGGGCTGAGGGATTGCCTTAAAGAAGAACTAAACCCTAATATTGAATATGACTAATATTTTATATAGTGAAATTATTACACCAGCCTAAAGTTTCAGTTTCTCATTAGTAACCATGACCCAGGACTTCAAATTTGTCACAGGGGGTCAACATCTAACCACATGCTCAGTGGGCTCTGAGCAGCTGTTGAGAAACTAAGGGGTTGTTGCACATTATCAAGCAGGAAATTAGGCTTTTCTGTAAAATATGCTGAGGCTACAAGGCTGATTATTAAATTCTGATGCTAGTTGCACTGGTTTCTGTGCCGCCATGTAGTAATTACCTGTATAAATTACTAATCAGCCGGGGGCGTGGCTTGGACGTTGATGCGTGCGGACGTGTTCTAAAGAGCTCCGTGTTTGGAATTGGACTTAAACCTGCTACAAACAGCCCAAACTCTCTCTCTCTCCCCTATTGGAGTTGGATACAGCTCAATGGCAGCTAAGAACAGTAAGAAGAACCCGCAGATGGACTTGACTTCGTTCCTTGCTAAATCGAAGACTCCGATCCCCAAGCCGAGGGATGACGCAGTTCGGCCTGACTCCGCAGAACGCCCTAATAGAGACGCTACTTCGCCTTCAGTTGCGGCTACGGACTCGGAATCTCTACCGGTCACGGTGAGCATTCTTAAAGCTTTACTAGGGGATCTGCAAATCTCAATACACTCGGACTTTAAAGAAAGTATTGATGCCTTACGCTCTGATATACAGCACATTGGTGGTAGGGTTGATGGGCTCGAACATAAAGTGGACGAACTCCGTCATACTCAAAACCAATACACAGAGTGTTTGGAATTGTTTAATACTCAAATTATCTCTATGAAGGACAAAATGGCGGATCTAGAAGATCGATCACGTCGTAATAATGTCCGAATTCGAGGAATTCCTGAAGTGATTTCTCTAGGGGAATTGGATGAATACTTTCACAAAATGCTGGAGGTTCTCTTGCCACAATTGGATTTTATTGAGCTGGAAGTAGATAGGATTCATAGGATCCCTAAACCTAAAAATCTTCCAATGGATGTACCACGTGACGCCATTGCTCGGTTCCACTTTTTCAAGACTAAAGGCTTATTCCTGCAGGCCTTTAAGGACGCTACGCAGATCCCAGAGCAATACAAAAATGTGCATGTATATGCAGATCTCTCAGCTCATACTTTAGCTCGTAGGAGAGAGTTCGCCTCGGTTACAGAGACTCTGCGGAAACAGGGTACTCTCTATAAGTGGGGTTTTCCGGTGCGTTTAATTGTTTTTAGAGATGGAACGCAATCTACATTTTCTACTCCTAAGGCAGCGATGTCTGCTATGACAAAATGGGGGCTGCCAGATACGTTAATGGATACTACCACTTCAAAGATCCCAAAGAAGCGCCCTCTAGATTGGTCTACGGTTTCTCCACGCAAAGAAAAGCAACCCCAGCGTTCTGATACAGCTTGAAGACGGGAAGAGAGTTTGCTTATCACTGCATTTATTTTTCTCTTTGCACCTGCAAATTCCAGTTCCACTTTTGGCCAATGTCCGTTTTTGCTCTCCAGCTGGTTATTGTTTTTTTTCTCTATATAGGGGTCGCTAGTCGGGCGATCTTGTTTTTTCCCCCCCAATGGCTGGATAGTGCGGCTATCAGTTGCAGTACGGTTTTTACTGCTCATATCACCCTGGCAAGCTCTCAGTGCTGCCAATGGGTATTTTTGATTTTTCTTTTTATCTATTTTTGTGTGGTTTTTTATTGTCTTTTTCTTGATGTTTTTTTTTCCTTACTTGTCTTATGTTTTTTCCTGCATTACTGTTTTCTTCTCTTTTTTTTGATGCTGACCACCATTCTACAGATACCTCAGCAGTGTGATTGCATGTGTTCTGATCTCATTGTTTTCTTTTATATCTCCTGTATACCTGTTGCAATGTCCAAGCAGCTTATATCAGTGCATACTAATTTTGATAATTATGTATTTACATGTCCTTTCGGTGAATGTCAAAGGTCTTAACAACCCAGTTAAAAGGAAAACTGTTTTGGAATGGGCCAGGAATTCTAAAATTGATATATTATGTTTGCAGGAGACGCATTTTAAAATGGGCTCTCATCCATCTTTGCAAAATTCTTACTACAAGGAGGTATTTTACGCAAATGCCCCGGTTAAGAAAAATGGTGTGGCTATTTTAATTAAAAGTTCCTTGCAAATTGAAAATGTGCATTATATTGCGGATACTCATGGGAGATACATAATTCTTAGATGTGAGATTGCTTGTAAAAATTACACTATAATTAATCTTTATGCTCCCAATACACATCAAACTAAATTTCTTAACAAGTTGCTGTCTCGTGCGCAAGTGGGTGAAGGCAACAAACAAAATTACATTTTAGTGGGTGACTTCAATATGGTCATAGATCCTTACTTAGATAAATTGCCGGTTCTACAGGGACCTTCTATGCGAACTTCTATTAATTTAGCCAGGACCTTTCAACATTCTTTGAAACGATATGATCTGTATGATGCATGGAGAGCATGGCACCCAACTGAACGTGACTATACTTATTTTTCAACAGCTCATTTATCACATTCACGTATTGACTATATTTTGACAGACAAATCTCTGTTGCAATTGATTAAGAAAACGTATATTGGGGTAGTTCCCTGGTCGGACCATGCCTCGGTTGGTATGATGATTAAGATGAACTCTTGCTCGGTTCCGATTCCTGCTTGGAAGCTAAATAACTAGATTCTCGCGCATGGTGAGCATCTTGATCATCTTATTAATCTTACGTCTGAATTTAGAGAATTTAACGTTACCCCAGATGTCAAACCAGACACGGTTTGGTGTACGTACAAAGCATTTTTGAGAGGGCATATTATAGCTCTGACCTCTAGATTAAACAAAAAGAGAACTAAAACCTTTTTAGATTTGAACCTGCAATTAATTCAGGAAATGGATAATTTGAAGAAAGCTCCAACCGAGGCAGGTTCCCAAAAGGTATCAGCTCTAAAACAGCAAATTCACTTGATTCAATTAGAAAGGGTTACTTTCCAGAATTTCATGCTCAAACAAAGATATTATGCACAGGGTAATAAAGCTGGGAAGTTATTATCGCACAAATTGAAAGAAGCTAAAGCTAAAGCTAGGATATACCAAATTAAAACGTCTGATGGGAAAATTCTTACTAATCCTCACCAAATAGCAGCTGAATTTGGGATTTTTTACTCAAAATTATATAATCTTGATAAAAATAAATACGTGCACCAACCGACCCCACTAGAGAGAGACACATTTTTAGCCTCTTTAAACCTGCCTACACTTTCAGAGGACCAACTTGCTTCTTTAAACCGGCCAATAACAAATGAGGAGATTTTGGCAACTATTAAAACGCTTAAACTGAATAAAGCACCTGGACCAGATGGGTTTTCCAACAACTTCTATAAATCAATGGCTCAGAGTATTAGCCCACTGCTATTGTCCCTTTTTAATAACTTGGCATCCCAAACTACTCAGAGGGAGGAACTTTTTCAGGCCACCATAACTACTATTCCGAAATCTGGTAAGGACCCTAATTTGGTAGCAAACTATCGACCAATTTCATTACTTAATTCAGATATAAAAATTTATGCAAAGATTCTGGCACTTAGGCTTAATCCTATTATTAAAACTCTGATTCATAATGATCAAGTAGGCTTTGTGGCAAGTAGGGAAGCCCCAGACAATACTAGAAAACTAATTAATGTAGCACTTCATGCCAATTTATACAAATCTCCATGTCTCTTGCTTTCACTGGATGCGGAGAAAGCTTTTGATCGGATAGCCTGGCCCTTTTTAAAAGCAGTCTTAGTGAAATTTGGTTTCTCTGGTCTCTCATTAGATAGTATATTAGCACTTTACAACAATCCGTCTGCTAGAATATGTGCTAATGGATATTACTCCTCGTATTTTCGATTGACAAACGGAACTAGACAAGGATGCCCTTTGTCTCCGCTGATTTTTGCTCTGTTAATGGAGCCTTTGGCGGAAATGATTCGATCTACGCCCTTAATAACAGGTTATAAAATAGGACAGCAAGAATACAAGATCTCACTATTCGCAGATGATGTTATAGTTTCCCTATCGAATCCTGACAAATCAATCCCAATCCTTTTTGAGGTGCTTTCTCAGTTCTCACGGGTTTCATACTATAAAATTAATACTTCTAAAACAGAGGCTCTTCCCATCTGGATTGACACTGTGAATCTTTTACAACTAAAATCGCAGTATATGTTTGAATGGCAACGAACGTCGATAAAATATCTCGGTATTAAGTTAGCTATGTCTGTTAAAGAATTGTATAAACAGAACTTCGCCCCCCTAATTAGTAATTTCCGCAAACTTTTAGAGGACTGGATGTATAAAGACATCTCTTGGCTAGGTAGAATTGCAGCTATTAAGGCTCATGTATTCCCAAAGCTTCTTTATCTATTTCGGACCATTCCCATTAGGCTCCCCAGTAAATTTTTTCAGGCTATACAGGCCTTATTCGTAAAATTTGTTTGGAAAAACTCTAGGCCTAGGACATCTGTTAAGGTTTTAACGAAACATAAAACAAGAGGGGGCCTAGGTTTCCCACAAATCAAAGCATATTATCAGGCAACACATTTAAACTATCTCCAGAGGTTTTTGGATTTTGATAACCAACCCCAATGGGTCCAACAGGAGATAGCTATTTCCAAATATCCATTTGGACAAACTTCATACTTGATATGGACGCATCCTAGACTCCGTCCGAAGACTGTGAAACTCTTCCCAACGACAAGTACCACTTTTAAAGTATGGGACGTAATCCAATATTCAGATAACTTAACAGTAGGTTTACATCCATTCTATCCTATTGATGCATTTCGACATGTTATTCCACAAATTGATTTATTGCCTTGGATCAGGTCGGGGTTAACAAAGTTTGAAGATCTTTTTCATCAAACGGTTTTTCAATCTTTTGGCCAATTGCAATTGCGGTTTGGTTTTCCCATAACGACATTTTTTTGTCTATTTGCAAATTAATAGTTATTTGAGATCCCATTCGATTGATAAGATTAAGCAATTGTCTTCGACGCAATTTAAATTAACTCAAATGCTTGTCAAACAAGCTCGGATTTCACAATACTATTTAACTTTGATGGAGGCAAATTCTCAGACTCCAGACCTATATCAATCAAAATGGGAAATAGAACTGAAATCCCCAATTGACTATAGTGATTGGAATACCGCTTTTCTCGGATTTCACAATACTATTTAACTTTGATGGAGGCAAATTCTCAGACTCCAGACCTATATCAATCAAAATGGGAAATAGAACTGAAATCCCCAATTGACTATAGTGATTGGAATACCGCTTTTCTATTGTTAACCTCGACCACACAGTCAGTTCGTTTGCTGGAAACTAGTATTAAACTAATGTACAGGTGGCATTTGGTTCCGACCAGGTTGTTCGCTATCTATCCTAATACTGCAACAAATGTATGCTGGAGAAAATGTGGATGTGTGGGTTCATTCCTACATATATGGTGGAATTGCCCAAAAATTTTACAGTTTTGGCAATATGTATTTGGAATTCTTACACTGATTGTGAATGTACCAATAACCCTTTCACCGCAGTTGGCACTTTTGAACCTCGGATTGGACAATGTCCCATGGAAAGCTAAACGTTTGATGACTCACATACTGGCAACGGCCCGACTAATTATTGCAAGAAATTGGAAATCACCAAGCCCGCCGGATACCAAAGAGTTTATTGGGGCAATGAATGAATCCTGTAAATTGGAATATTATGTTGCAAAAAATAAGCAGTCTTTACATTTGTATTATGATAAATGGTCTCCTTGGAACAATAGTTCCTTTTCAGAGGATTTTTTGACTTCTGTTTAGCATATCGGGCTGACAAACCAGCTCTATCTTGATACCTGTTTTGTTACTTGTTGTTTCATGCTCTACTGGTGAGAGAATTTGATGGACGTTTGTCCCATTTAGTCAATGGGGTCAGTTTTCTTTTTTCTCTCTTTCTTTTTTCTCTCTTTTTTATGTTTTTGTTTTTGGTTCTTGTGAATGACTTTGGATAACAGTGTAACTTTTATGATATCTGCATAAATTTACATCAGCTGCAGACTCATGTGCTACTTATTGTGATTTGCATTGTGTACCTACTGAGCTACTTTCGCTCATTGTACAGGATTGTAATATTTATCCTTTTGTCAATAAAAATTGTTGGAAATTAAATTACTAATCAGCCTTTATATTGTGACATTTATATTCTATGTGTACTGTATATTTTGAGTTGGTCCCAAAGCTCAATAAGTGACAGCAGCACAGAGCATGTGCAATGAATCAGCAGAAAAGAAGATGGGGGAACATCTTCAGAGGCACAGATCTTGCCTGCTAAAGGGCTGTGATTGCCTTGAACTAGTACAGAAACCCAAAATATAATGTACAACTTTTCTAGCCTACTTCTTGAGTTAAGCAGTTAAGCTTTAGTTCACCTTTATTGCCTCTCATTTATTCTAAAATAGAAAGATTCATTCAGTCCCGAATGTCCTTTATCTTAATTTTATTACCTCTACCCCTCAGGGAAATGAGATTGTATAAAATATTGATATAAAGAGGAGTATAGGGTACTCCATCAACTATAATTTTTATTCTCTCAAGTCAGAAATGTCAATGAATTAGCAAGAAGCTAAATAAAAACATTCCTTGGGAGCCTCCAACTTCCTGCCCAAAGGGGCTATTAGAAAGAGGTCCAGGATAAGATGACTATTTGCATATTAGAACGTAGAACTGAGAAAGAAATAGCAAAATATAAAAGCTAAAAAGTTCAAGTTAGAGTTAGTTGCAGTATTGGTACCATTAATCATGCAGTGATCTGACTATTAACTGAAAAAGTAGGGATGCAGAATATCCTTTAACTGAGATGAGAGAGTCTATAGTGCTCGTCGGAGCCTATACTATTAATTTGTAAGTACCATTTCTGGTTGTATTTTCACAAGACTTTTTTTATTTCTGGCATCAAAATATTCAAGTTTGCTAGTTTGGCTGTAGCTAGAATGTGAACAACTAAAAGCTTGAGGGTAAATTTTTAGCAGAATAAATCAAGATTTAAAATGTCTTATCGAGGTGTAAGTGTTTCCAACTATTTCAGTAAGGAGAACATAAATAAAAGACCAACAAGGTGCATGTCTTAAATACAAGTAATTTTTCATACATGCAGGTGCTTTCTATGAAAAGATGGGAAACAAATCACATGTGAAAAGCAGCAGCGTTAACCATAACTAAATAACTATGAAAGTAAAAAATTATCTTTCATGTCTTATTCATTCTGAGCACCGTGGCACAGCCCTAGCTCTTCTGTTCCCTGTTCCTGCTCCTGCTCTAGTGACTATATATCTTACTCTAGATCTATTCCTATTCTGTTTCTGTTCCCTGCATCTAGTCTTGTTCTTGACCCTGCTCTAGTTCTATTCTTGCTCCAATTTCTGTCCTGTTCCAGTCTTTTTTAGAGATGTCGCGAACTGTTCGCCGGCGAACTTGTTCGCGCGAACATCGGGTGTTCGCGCTCGCCGGAAGTTCGCGAACGTCGCGCGACGTTCGCCATTTTGGGTTCGCCATTGTTGGCGCTTTTTTTTGCCCTCTCACCCCAGACCAGCAGGTACATGGCAGCCAATCAGGAAGCTCTCCCCTGGACCACTCCCCTTCCCTATAAAAACCGAAGCCCTGCAGCGTTTTTTCACTCTGCCTGTGTGTGCTGAAGAGATAGTGTAGGGAGAGAGCTGCTGCCTGTTAGTGATTTCAGGGACAGTTGAAAGTTTGCTGGCTAGTAATCGTTTTGATACTGCTCTGTTATTGGAGGGACAGAAGTCTGCAGGGGTTTGAGGGACATTTAAGCTTAGGTAGCTTTGCTGGCTAGTAATCTACCTTCTACTGCAGTGCTCTGTATGTAGCTGCAGTGGGCAGCTGTCCTGCTTCTGATCTCATCTGCTGACTGCTGCAATAACAGTAGTCCTTGTAAGGACTGCTTTTATTTATTTTTTTGTTGTTTTACTACTACTACTACTACTACTATAAGAGCCCAGTGCTATTAGTCTAGCAGTGTTGGGGAGTGGGACTGGTGTGCTAATCTGCTGCTCCTAGTAGTTCAGCAGCACCAACTTTAATTTTTTTTTTTTTAATATTCATTTTTTTTTTATTTTACTACCGCTGTAGTAGTGTATAAGTTGACCTTTTAGGCATTGTTTGCCCAGTTTTTTTGGCCGCAGCCACTGAAGCACAGAGGCCAGAAAAAATATGCCATATAAATGCTGAAAATAGTAATTTTTTGCCATACGTTGACTCAACGTATATGGCAAAAAATGACTATTTTCAGCATTTATATGGCATATTTTTTCTGGCAACTGTGCTTCAGTGGCTGCGACCAAAAAAACTGGGCAAACAATGCCTACAAGGTCAACGTATGGCAAAAAATGACTATTTTCAGCATTTATATGGCATATTTTTTCTGGCAACTGTGCTTCAGTGGCTGCAACCAAAAAAACTGGGCAAACAATGTCTACAAGGTCAACGTATGGCGAAAAATTACTATTTTCAGCATTTATATGGCATATTTTTTCTGGCAACTGTGCTTCAGTGGCTGCGTCCAAAAAAACTGGGCAAACAATGCCTACAAGGTCAACGTATGGCAGTTGTTTAAAGAGAACAGTAGATTACTAGCCAGCAAAGCTACCTAAGCTAAAATGTCCCTCAAATCCCTGCAGACTTCTGTCCCTCCAATACAGAGCAGTATCAAGCAGATTACTAGCCAGCAAACTTACTATCATCTGTCCCTGAAATCACTAACAGCTCTCCCCCTACACTATCTCTTCCAAGCACACACAGGCAGATTTTTCAGATACATTTTTGCCCTTGATCCCCCTCTGGCATGCCACTGTCCAGGTCGTTGCACCCTTTAAACAACTTTAAAATCATTTTTCTGGCCAGAAATGTCTTTTCTAGATGTTAAAGTTCGCCTTCCCATTGAAGTCTATGGGGTTCGCGAACCGTTCGCGAACCGCTCGCGTTTTTGCGCAAGTTCGCGAATATGTTCGCGAACTTTTTTTCCGACGTTCGCTACATCCCTAGTCTTTTTACCAGCAACATCTCACTCCTGCCAGTCTTGACTCTTTATCTGCTCTGTCCTGCTCCACTCTGTCCAGGCACCAATTGAATCCCCCTTGACAAAGGCTGTTTGCCGAAACGTTGGGGCTATTCTCATTTTGGCAGGTGTATCCGCTTCTTGTAGCTTCTTGTTTGCCTTCTTTGTACCAAAGGGTGGTATGTATACTATTATCATGTGGAGTGTTTTGTCTTTGTAAACATTATGTTACTGTCAAATTGTTCTTCTAATTAGTAAAACATTTTCTATTATACCACCTGATATACTCTGTTCCAGTCCTCTTCTCTTCACTCACTCTGTCCCTATCCTGCAATATTCTATTTGACTGTTTGCCCTTGTCACGCTGATCCTGTTCTTACATCCCCCCTTCTTGTCTCCTGTGTGCACAATACCGGTCCTAGTCTAAAGGACTCACTTCATGCAATATTTTCTTAAAATTTAATTCAGTTTATTTTCAGAACATTATTTTTAACAAGAATTTAATTTAGTGTACATGCCAATTGAACCTTTCAACTGCCAACAATGTATAATATAGGCAAGATAGTTACAGAGTGACAGCAACATTAATAAAATAAACACACTTTTATCTGTGAAGTATGTGTATTAAGAATAGTGAATATAAACACACAATTCACAATGGTATGCTCTGTGTAAAAGTTAGCGACCATTTCCTTCATCAGTGCAAACAGTGAGCTAGCCTATCACCAGAGCCAAGTAAAAATGGGGCAGTATCAGAAATTCAGTGGCACACAGCACTCTGCTTCACTTCAACGTATGCCTCACACATAGATGAATGTTTCAATGCTTCTCCAAATTTTCCCATATAACGCATATAAAACCAAAGATAGTGTAACACATTTATTTAAAGATTAGTTAAAAATGCCAAGAAAGCTGCTCACAAACATTCAAGGGTTAAACAGCATATACAGTAGAAAGTTCAATGCGTTTCGCCCCAGTTTTCTGCTTCGCTTCCTCAGAAACCAGATTCTTCAATTGGCACTTTTAAGGGCATTTGCGCCCCTTCCAATATCTGACTTGTGCACGTTTTGTAAACTCCATTTGTGTGAAGTCACACACATGCACGAGTGACGCAAAGAATGAACACATGATGTCACTTGTCCTACGTATACATGCTCAAAAAAAGAATGTCCCCTGGACCATGTGACCATGATACCCTTAGTAACAAAATCTAGGAAGAGCTACAGGTGTAGATATAAAAAAGTTTAAAGTACATACAATAATACCTATTTGTAAAGCACAATATACAGTACAAATGTACAAAAGACATTATAAAAGAAGAAAATATACAAAGCATACAGTATACTGTATATATACAATCAAAGACCAATGTATAAATATATGAATAGGGATGAGCGAATAAATTCAGCAGGAATAGATTCAAGGTGAATTTCCACGTTTCGCCGCCAGCTAATACGTTTGTGAAACTGAGGCGAAAATTCTGCAGCAAAAAATCCGCCGCTACAAAGAGAAAATCGTCGAGCGTCAGAATTGTTCAGACGCCGATGCAGTTGGACAAAATAGCTGAACATATAAAAATAGTCGCTCGTGCCAAAATTGTCGCTCATCAAAATTATTTTGACACCCATTGACTTCAATGCGTTTCATGATTTTCCCATCACTATATATAAAACATCTTTAAATATATAAAACCAATAAAACTATGACTTTATGTGCCCCCAATGCGGTAATGAAACTGCATATACACTGAAGAATAGCCAAAAAAATTAATAGATTAAAATGCTGTCAAATCTAAATCAATTTTAAGACTGTGGGGAACGAGTATTTTTTTTAAAATTCCAGGTCTCAGCTATCTTAATCTCATAAAATGTCCATCCCCTAAAAATGGAATGATTCTTGCCTTAACCCATAATTAAATATAATTCTTAAGAACTACTATTATGATATTGATTAAAATGCCAGGGAGTACTATGGTTTGTCGTTTCTGACTTGATGCTACATACATGTTCAGCTATCCTAGTCCCCACAGACCTAATGGTCCTACCTACATAGTACTTCTTACATATCTTATATATTGACCACCAGTATAAAAAACAATTGACTGCTAGTAAATTCTCCACACTGTGACGACTAGGCAGCAAAATGACCTTCAGATCAAAATGACCTTTAGTATTATGTATCTTTCCCCACAATCTTCCTGGCCTTTTAATAGTAACAAGGGTTTTCTGTTTAACTAGTTCACCCAAAGCAGGATGAACACTTAAAACATGCTAATGCTTAAGAATAATGTCTATAAATGTATTAGAGACTTCATTAAACTTGGTGCTTAAGGCTCAGGGCAAACAGACAGATTCAGGGAGATCTCCTCTTCTTCTGGGCGACTAATCTTCCCGAACTGCCTACCCTGCCTTCCTGTCGGCCTTTTCCTTAAGAGGAAACTTCGGACGACTTTGGAAAACGAATCGTGCCATCCCTCTGGTGATTTGCATTTTAGCTGATGGCAAGTTAGGGGAGGCAGTTCGGGGAGATTAGTCGCCCCCTGAAGAAGAAGAGATTCAGTGATTAATCTCCCATAATCCCTGAATCTGCCTGTGTGCCCTGACCCTAAAAGCGGCGGTCTAAGCCTTTTTCCTTGAACCTACTTAGAAAGATTCTCACCCTCCTTGATGAAGTCACTATCTCTTGAACAATTCCTCAAGGGTTAAAGGGTATGAAAATGTGCTGCCTTTTTTTTTTTAATGATACACTGAAGAATAGCCAAAAAAATTAATAGATTAAAATGCTGTCAAATCTAAATCAATTTTAAGACTGTGGGGAACGAGTATTTTTTTTAAAATTCCAGGTCTCAGCTATCTTAATCTCATAAAATGTCCATCCCCTAAAAATGGAATGATTCTTGCCTTAACCCATAATTAAATATAATTCTTAAGAACTACTATTATGATATTGATTAAAATGCCAGGGAGTACTATGGTTTGTCGTTTCTGATTTGATGCTACATACATGTTCAGCTATCCTAGTCCCCACAGACCTAATGGTCCTACCTACATAGTACTTCTTACATATCTTATATATTGACCACCAGTATAAAAAACAATTGACTGCTAGTAAATTCTCCACACTGTGACGACTAGGCAGCAAAATGACCTTCAGATCAAAATGACCTTTAGTATTATGTATCTTTCCCCACAATCTTCCTGGCCTTTTAATAATAACAAGGGTTTTCTGTTTAACTAGTTCACCCAAAGCAGGATGAACACTTAAAACATGCTAATGCTTAAGAATAATGTCTATAAATGTATTAGAGACTTCATTAAACTTGGTGCTTAAGGCTCAGGGCAAACAGACAGATTCAGGGAGATCTCCTCTTCTTCTGGGCGACTAATCTTCCGAACTGCCTACCCTGACTTCCTGTCGGCCTTTTCCTTAAGAGGAAACTTCGGACGACTTTGGAAAACGAATCGTGCCATCCCACCGGTAGGGATGTAGCGAACTGTTCGCCGGCGAACTAGTTCGCGCGAACTTCGACTGTTCGCGTCCGCCGCAAGTTCGCGAACGTCGCGCGACGTTCGCCAATATGCGTTCGCGTCAAAATCGGTCGCCCATTCGACCATTCGATCGCTAAAATCGAACGATTTTCGTTCGATTCGAACGAAAATCGTTCGATCGAACGATTAAAATCCTTCGATCGTTCGAATCGAACGATTTTCGGATGATCGAAGTTCGCGAACAGTTCGCGAACAGTTCGCAAATTTTGCCGGTGTTCGCGAACGGCGTTCGCGAACACATCGGCGGCGGTTCGCTACATCCCTACCCACCGGTGATTTGCATTTTAGCTGATGGCAAGTTAGGGGAGGCAGTTCGGGGAGATTAGTCGCCCCCTGAAGAAGAAGAGATTCAGTGATTAATCTCCCATAATCTGCCTGTGTGCCCTGACCCTAAAAGCGGCGGTCTAAGCCTTTTTCCTTGAACCTACTTAGAAAGATTCTCACCCTCCTTGATGAAGTCACTATCTCTTGAACAATTCCTCAAGGGTTAAAGGGTATGAAAATGTGCTGCCTTTTTTTTTTAATTAAAATCCAGTTATACGTAACTGTGTATGGTTATGTAAAGTACATTTTAATTCAGAAATACCATCTTTAAATTTTTTATAACATTGCAATAAATACAAAGAGGGTAGAGTAATAATATTTCTTGGGGAAGGCTGGCTGGCTGCCAGTTATGACTATAGATCATAGCTGGATCCCTATTTGATACATGTCACAAGCGGATTTTAACATAAGCTTTCTAAAACTGAAGTATAACTCCCATGATCCTTTCTCATTTAATAACAGGGATAAATGATATAAATATATTACTTTTATAAAATCGTAAAATATTTAATAGGTACAGTATTTCTTTATTTCTTTATTAGGGACCTCCTTACAAAATAAATAAAGTGCTAAGAAGAATGTAGTAGAAAATATGATTTCATATGGGCAGATCTGCTACATTGTGAACAGGTATTTTGTCAAGCAATAATGATCTGCACTACCATGACACTTACCTTTACATTTCATACACGGAAGGCTTCTTAAAGCTTCAACATGAGGTATATAAAAAGTTTTTTTTTCCAGGTGAAATGTCAATATAAATGTAAAACCAGATTAATAGAAGACTTAAGTTCACTTATAATTTAAAGAAATAGTGCTAGTCCTGCACAGGTTCCCTGTCCCCTTCCCAACCACATAAGCCCTCTTCCCCTGTACTTGGTCTCCTAATGCAGCACATTGGGGATGGTGACTTCCATGTCTGATAATGTACAGACTAGAGTCCTGTATAGGGTTGGGCACCAGCAGAAAACCAGCAAAGAGTTCTGGTTTTGGTCAGAGGGTTTGAGCATCAACCCTAGCACCTGGCTAAGGTGCAGAACTTGGACCTCCCACTCTCCCTAGTGTTGTAGCGAAATACTTGGTCCCTTTCCTGGCAAATAGGTGCTGGAGTGACATCACTTCTGGTCTATGATGATGCCACTTCTGGTTTTGCAGTTCTGGGTTGGAAGGTAAGTTAACTGTGTAGGGTCTGGGTTGGGTAGCAGCTTTGTTAGGGGGATGTATTGGGTGGCAGATGCGGGTCGGGTTAGGGGTCAGTGGGTCCAGGTCGGGCACGGGTGCTTCTGATTGGAACCTTGCAGGACTCTAGTCCAGACTCCTCATCTCTGTTTGTAATTGAGTAACACACTTGAAGCCATAAGTAGATGAGTAGATCACATGCTTCTGAATTGCAATGCAATATTCTTCTTTAGACAGCCCTTGTGCTACAAATTTTAATTGCACAAGATCTGCTTGAAGGTGATAACCAGCATATCAGTTCTTCTTTTTGTACTATATGTGTCCTCTGTTTTTCTTTTTAAATTACAGTTGTCATGTTGTGATTTTATGGCAATGAATATAAATGAGAACACAAGGGTAGGTGACAATTCTCTTTTTTAAATGATTGTGATCTGAATCATAATAAAATTAAATTGTCATAATTGCTAAAACCAAATTGTTTGCTTTATCCCTGGTGCATGGGTTGGCAATGGGGTTGACAAATTATTATTAATTTAAACCACTTTTCTTTTGCTCGCAGTAAAAAGAAGCTATTAATGAAGGTTTCCTTTTTAGCATAACCATGTTTAAGAAGTTTACTTTTAGACAGCTAACTGACTGAATAGTTAATTTAAAACAGCATTGATTGTAGGGTAAACAAATGTACAGAACCTGATGATATTGACCACAGGGTATTACAGGAGCCTACCTCTGTGGTTGTCAGATCATTTTACTTAATCTTTCATGACACTTTGATGTCTGGCATTGTACTGAGAGATTAACAAACTGCTAATTGCTTATACCATTATTTGAAAAGAAATGCCCTTCCCAGCAGGTATCTATAGGCATTTTTTTTTTTTCAAAATCTGTTGTAGGAAACATTTTGGATATGGCTATTAAGGGATATGATACTGAATTACATTTTTCAACCATGCCAGCTTGGCTTTTCTTGAACAATGGATCCTGCTGGACAAATGTAATAGCATTATACAGGGAGGTGAACAGAAACTTCAGGTTGGGGTGGATGCAGTGTGCTTATATTTTTTTAAATAATTTAATACAATAATGCACAAAAGGTTATGCCAATTGAGATTTTCATTCATCCAGGTCTTAATATAAAGTATTCAATAGTTAAAAGACTTTCATGCTGTAGAAAAATATACCCCAATGCAAGTCTATGGAAAGGTCCAGCAAATCAGTTTTTCTTTAACACACAATCATTAAATACTGTATAAAAAAACTCGATGAACCTATACTGTAGATACCCAGATACATAGTGGAATGATGGAACAGAAGAGGTAAGAGAACCCCTTCTCCAAAGCAAGTAAGCATAACTATTTATATCATTTTTTAAGTCTCTGTTCCAAAAAGCAACATAATTATTGATGTAACATCATATTGTTTATATAAACAAACATATTTTTAATCAAATTATATTTATAACAAGTTACAACTCATATTGAAAAGTAACCTGATTGTTAATAAACCTGAAACTCACAGTGATGTGAAATGTGAAAAATCGTTATTTTTGTTAAAGGTTGGAATTATTCATGGTTCATAGTTCTGTTGATGCACTGATTATAATATAGTCACTGTCAGTTGAATAGACTTCACTTCAGTCAAGCACAGCTTTAGTGCAATAAGATAATATGCCGGAGGGGCATTGGCACTCAAGCACGTTTTTGTCCAATGTGAAATGTTACATAAATAAAATATTAATGCAATAAGTCTCTTACATTAGTACACATGAAATAGTATTTGCTGTGGTTTGAAAACTGACAAAATGAAAATATAATACGATTTTAAAAAAATGTCATTGCCATTGGTCTTCCAATCCTTCACAGCATAGAAATATATTAGCAATATAGAGACATCTTTGAAATATTTATCATGCTTTACCATTCCACATTATAAAATAAGACAATGTCTCCGAAACACAGGAACCTATTGTTTACAATTATTCACAATGTTTGTAAAAAAGGACATTAATAGTCTCTTTTGTCACTGAGGTCAGATTAAGATCACTAGAACCAAGACTGAAGGAGAAACACAGAGTGTATGATGATCTGATTAATTGCTAGAAATCAAATGCCTAGCAGTAAGGAGCTATGTGGTTGAAAACGACACCAGCTTTATAAAAATGGTGCACATTAACAGACATGCATGGTCAGACAAAAACACCACAGGGATTAGGTTTCACTTTAGCCTGAAACTAAAGCATTCTGTAATGTTGTTTATCCTTGACCGAGTGTAACCTATGCCAATCTTTATTAGCAAATCATTTTTGGTGAAGACATTTTGTAAGAATAGAATCTTTGATGTAAAATCTCAGATGGAGAAATCACATATCTTGTTCATGAAAGTAATTATAACGTTTTGCATTAAAAGTACCGTAAAAGGGTTAGTTATGTTGACTATGTATATGTAAACTATAACTCAATATAAAATATATATTATATTGAGAACTAAGTATGTGAATATGTTGATACATTAGTAGCATTTGACACATTTGATTAGTCTTATTTTGTATCATTCTTTTTGGCGTCTTTTTTTGTTACTTATTTTTTTGTTCATTTTGTGGTATCCTTTGTGGTGTACATGGGTGTGTTTATATTTTTATTGTTTAGATTATGTCTGCATATTATGAAGTTTGGTCTCATTGAACTTTGTCTTGATGTAATATATATATATATATATATATATATATATATATATATATATATATATATATATATATATATATATATATATATATATATATATATTTATATTTATATCCCCCCTAACCAGATATGCAAGGCAAAATAGGTATTTCTTTGCCATTGCATCAAAGCTGTTTTCCCCTAATGCTGCAAATGCTTCACTCTTGCTGTCAGAGTCCAGTTATGTAGCCTGGAGTATTCCGTTTAGACTCCTGCAGAGTCTAATTAGTCATGGGTCCTAAGGAGATCTTGGTTGTTTGTGCCAAGTTGCCTGCTTCGGGCAGGGAATTCTGAATCTGGAGAAGCCTTACATGTGAAGATTGCATGCCTAATGGTTTGCCTTCATTACTATTCTGAATTCTTTTTCTGAATTTTTTAACGGCACCCCAAGAAATATAGCTGGTTTTATATTAAAATCATCAGTATAGTTAATTCTCCCACATCTGAAGGAAGCTGTTCACTTTAGCATGACTCACATTATTGATAAAAGCCATATTTGTTATGCATTTAAATAGTTTTAGTGTTTACTATAAATCTCTTAAATAGATGCTGGGGAGGGGGTTAGAAATAATTTTTCACATACTCTGCCAAGTGAATGCTGATCTAAAAATGCATTATCAAAAACTTATTCCTGGGAAGTTTGTAAAAAAGTAAAAGTAAAATTAAATATTACAGTCAGACCATATAGTGCCTTATAGTTGATGGCAAGCACTTGTGCTGGCAGCTATATGCAGTGCATATTGCTTTGCTGCATCTGAGATGAGACAATTAGGTACTTAAGATACTGTATTTCATATATTTGAATAATTTTTGCTATCAAGTTTATGTGAATGTAGCTACAGCATGTACCTGGCCATTCACCATATGCAGATGAGGGCTACATCATTGTTGTTTAGAAAGTAAATTCAATGCACATATTTTGGCTCTGTCTGCCTCTTTAAGACTAAAGGAATGAAAAATGGTAAAGTTTATATTTAACAGTTACATCCAAATTACACTCAGTTCAGTAGTTTGGAAAGTATTTTTCTGAAAGGAACTAATTTGAAGGGATACCCCTTGAGAACTCCTTTATCTAAAAACAAACAAATACATTCTTTTAGTTCACCAGCAATGCAGTAGTGTGTGGCAATTTGTGCCCAAATCTACCTTAGTTGTAAACACTGACATCTCAACATAAAAATGCAATGAAAATGCAATAAGATCATCAACATCAACCTTCCCTTCCACAGTGAACCTACCTATAATTCTCTCCTACTGATACAAGGTAAGGAGTTTAAATTAGGTTTAACAAGTATTACAACAGCTGGATGTTGTTAGATATTGCGGGTAAACTATGTAAATAGAGTGACCAAGAAGACTAATTTAAAGGTTATTTTGGTATAGCCAGTAAGATATTAATGGAACAGCCAAGAAGAACATCAACAATCAACATCAACCCCTCATTTTTTCTGTGTGGTTGTGATTCTTTAGTGCATATCCTCAGTGGCTGTATGTTGTTTAGTGCTAATGGTTACTGGCTTAGGGAAACATGAATAAATGGTACAAGTTAGATCTATCAGGAAAACTTTTAAAGGAGAACTAACACCCCCCATGACCTACATGTTATATTATATATGGTTATCTGAAAAAAGATTGAACAGTTTTTCAGGATTTTATTGTCTTTTCCTACACCAGAGTTAATTTATTGATAAATAAAGTAAAAAGTGGATGAGAGTTTTAAGAACGTAGCAAGAAATTTGGGGATTTTAGTAAATAACCCCCTTAATGTTGTATAGCTAATGATTACTACACAATAGGGATCATTTACGAAGTCTGAGGCAGTGGCCTTTCGCCTCTTGCAGAATTGCCTCAGGTACTGTATCTGCACTCTGTTTATAAAGTGACACAGCAACTCCTGACACATATCATTCCTGTGACAGCAATCCTGCCTGAATAAGCACTAAGGGGCAGCCTTTTGTACAAGGTAATTGTAATGACCCCTAACAAAATTCCTGAAAATCAGCTTTCTAAAGTCATTCATTAATCTTAATGAATAAAAATCTGAAAAAGCAGGGGTATGTGTCCTGGGACTGGAAGTTCTATGCCATGTCCAATTAGAGTAAAAATAAAACATTTTTCTTTTTTTTTTAAGGAAAACAAAGGCATGTTTTTTTTTAAAGGAAAATGAACAAGAAGAACACTGAATTTATTGCACAGGAGTAGGACATATTGACCCCTTTAGCCTTCCTTAACCTACTCCTTACACATTTCATTGCTCTGGAAGCCCTACCCTTCAGAAGCCATTTTCCATTATCTTGCACCAACTTTAAGCTCCATCCAAAAGGGTACAGGCCCCTCCACTGCTGAAGTCCTTATCATGGCTTCCTACAAAGAATAACTTATAAACTCCTCCTTATACTGTAACCTTCAAAGCCCTTCATTCCTCTGCACCTAACTACATCTCATCTCTTGTCTCTCTATATGTTCCTGCCCGAAACCTCCGCTCCTCTCAGAGTAATCGCTTGGTTGTACCCCCCACTACTACTGCTGTTTCCCGTATCAAACCCTTCTCTCTTGTGACTCCTTATATGTGGAATGCCATTCCTGAATCTCTCAGGAGAGAATCCTCCTTCAATGTTTTTAAAACAAAACTCAAAGACTACCTCTGGGAGCACCTGGATAACACCTGAACTGGCACTTATATAACAGTGTAACAAACTGTAACCCACAGCACCTTAATACCCCTCTGAATTGTGTCTGTATGTTACCCTCCCGTTTAGACTGTAAGCCCTACGGGGTAGTGTCCTCTAGCCTTTTGTTTCCTTGACACTGAGCACTTAATCTGCATTGTAATTATATTTTATATTTATGTGAATTGTATTCTAATAATGCACTTATTGTTACTTTTTATTCTGACCCCTTGTTTGTTACTACTAATTTATTGTTTTGTTGTACAGTGCTTTGCCCTCAAGGAGCGCTTTACAAATAAAAATATAGATACATAAGCTCAAGACAGGCTCCTGCAGATTTGAATATGTACTAGCTGCTACTCATAATATGTAAGAAATAGATTCATTCTTAACTGATTAAGCACAACAGTCTACTTGTTCTTTGTAAATCAATGACACTTAATTCTACCTAAATTTTACACATTTGTGGTGTAACAAGACCAAATATATACTTAAGTGTGTTTTAGTTATGTTGGTGGACATGCAGCATACAGTATTATTAACATAACTGCTAGCAAACCCATAGCAAGCAGGAGTAAATTTACATCTGTCTAGTGCTGTTCAATTACTGAAAGCAGAGGTTTGATTATTTGATATAGTCACCACTGCAGTGTTGCAAACAATGATGCACCAATGTAATTACATTAACCCACTGGTTCCCCTGTGGAAGTTGAATGTTTCTTTATAATTAAACCATTGATATATCTAGGATGTAATAAATAAACCCCTGATCTCACATTCATCTCTTCACCTTAATGTTTCAATTTTTTTAGTTTACATGCCCTCCAGCTTTTAACAGATGCTTTCCTGTGCTCGTTGATTTGAAGTTTAGCTAAATTGTGAGTCCTTAATCTCATTATAATTCTCGAATAACTCAGTTATTTTTACCAAGAAATTTCCTTTAAATCTATTGGGGGAATGTAATAAAATGCATAAATGGAAAAAAATTGAAGACATCAGAACAAATGTTAATATTTTGCAGTGTAACATTTCTTATTAGAATTTTAATTAAGCCTAGCATATTAATTGAAGGTTGCATGTTTATAACAAATATTATGGCTTTTTGTAGTAGGAATTTCTATTTACTGGTGCAAACTATAAAATAAACCAATATTTATCCATTTATCCAGTAGACAGGCTCTAAATATTTTTGCAGATTTAAAAACCCTATGGTAGTTGAGCGCAAAAGAAAAATTGTTGGCACAAAGAAAAAAATGATTTGCATTCCCCATATTTTTTCAGTAAACATCTTGTATTACATTTTCCCATATGACTTTTGTAAAACTGTAGCTTCTGCGTAAGTTATTGCCATTAAGCAAGCATTATTATACTGAAAGAAGATGGACATTAAATGGCTAAATATTTCATGGTACTTGAAAGCCCAAAGTGATCTATTGATCACATGAGAGCTTGTATCATGAACAAATACCTGAAATCTGCACAATAACATTAATCCCAGATGGAATGCAATTGTATGTTTTAAAAATGACAGTTCTTTTATTCAAAAGGAAATAAATAACATCATATTGTAGCACTTTAAAAATCAATGATTTATTCTTCATATACAGGTATGCGATCCGTTATCCGAAAACCACTTATTCAGAAACCTCTAAATTATGCAAAGGCCATCTCACATAGACTCCATTTTATCCATATAATCAACATTTTTAAAAATGATTAACTTTTTCTCTATAATAATAAATCAGTACCATGTACTCGATCCAAACTAAGATACCATTAATCATTATCAAAGGCAAAGCCGGCCTATTGGGTTTATTTCATGTTTCCATGATTTTCTAGTAGACTTAAGGTATGCAGATCCAAATTATGGGAAGACCCGTTATCTGGAAAAACCCCAGTTCCTGCGAATTCTGGATAACAATTCCCATACTTGCATGTATGAATGTAGTTTATTTGATTATAAAAAGCATGACATTTATTAGATCTCTGGTACTGAAAATTCTTTAATTAAGACCAACATCAATGAACTTGGTAGACATGGAAACACAGAAAAGTAATGGTTTTAAAGTCATATTTGACATAAGGGTGTATATCAGATATACAAATGAGAGTACATACAAATACTGACTGATAAGAAAAGTAAGGTAAAGAGGGTGGTTATTGGATATATTTACGATTGATAAGTGCAGTGCTAATGATTAATCGTTCATTAGATGAAAATGTTGAGCAAAATATAATTAGCGAAACACCAAAAAAATTTGTAAAACCGAGAAACTCCGAAAAATTGGTGAAACTCCGAAAACTCCTTGAAGTCAAAGGGCGTCAAAATTATTTTGACTCTCGACAATTTTGACACAAGTGACAATTTTTATAAGTGCAGCTCTTTTGTCCAACTGCCTTAAAGTCAATGGGCATCCCAATAATTATGAAGTGTGACAATTTTGACGATTGGTAATTTTAACGCGTGATTCTTTTGTCCAAACGCATTAAAGTCAATGGGCATCCAAATAATTTTGATGTGCTACAATTTTGCGAGTGACAATAAATTTTCCCACCGCAAATTTTCGGGGCAGTTTCGCCAGAAAATTCGCTGTCAGCGAAATCTGGAAATTCGCCCATCACTGGTGTAGAGTTAAGTGTTGTTCCTGTTCATCATATAATAGTATACTTGTAAAAAGAAATACTAGAATAAATATGTTTTTATTATTTAAAAAAACAAAACAAGTGTATTTGTATTTAATTTTGGTAAAAATGCACACTTAGCACCTTTGTCTATACAGTATATTGTAAGAAACTGTAGCAAGGCAGTTTTTCCGGCACTTTGCTTGACTTCCCTTCACTACAACTCTAACAACATTTTCAGGAGTCGTAAGAACTTGACTAGAGTTCATCTTTCATAGAGAAACCAATTTTACTTCAATGGAGAAGGTTATGATCACGGTGAGACTTGGCAAAGCAGTCATGTATCCAGTATTTTAAATATAGCTATACCCAGTTACATAAATGTAGTTGTAATATTTAAGCAATGTTTTTAGTAGTATATTTAGGCTGTTGGTTAGTGCTGTCTATGGGAAGATTTAGGTTAGTGTGATATTAAAGATTTTATAAGATGGATATTATATATTTACAGAACATTTAAAGAGCTCTATTCACCCCTAATATAAAATGAAATAACTCTGGGACACCAAGAGCTCTGGCACATGGCACATTTTGACCACTGTAATCCACTTAGACAGGACTGGTGTGGTCAAAAACCCTCCTCTACCTGCAGCTCTTACCCATAAGTTTTAAATGGGAATCAAGCTGCCTATGGTCTTCAGGTATGGACTAAACTGTAATATTTGTTATAGAGAGAAGGATCCATTTACAAAAGACTAGGCACAACTTAAAGAAGTGTGCTTGGCCATTAGAGAGCTACAAATACAGTACAATGCAATGCACAGAGAGCAAGGCAATCTGGTTCATGTGAGCCTAGGACATAAAGGTAGTTCTAAGCAGGTAGTGAGTGCAAAACTCCCTTGCACCTTGTATCCCTGGTGCTCTCCAGCTTTTGAATGAAAACTGAATTATAAGGGATGCCCATATGTCACATGCCTTCTGCCTCTCCTTTTGTTTCATTCTCAGAGTTACGTGTTTAACTCACAAATTACTTTGGGCTAAGCGCAAAGTAAAAAAAAAAGTTGCTTTGCATAAGAAATAAGTAATAGAGTATTTGCTGTCCAATTGTAGATGACAGACCTACTGCCATGATTTTTCTTGAGAGAACTGATAATCAAAATGCCCTATGTAACATTAGCCTAAGGGCTCTATTTTCCAAGCAAAGAAGTAGTCATTTTAGCACACATTGCAATCTATCATCAATATTTTTATCTCCTATTTATAAAGCAAAGGTTTCCAACAAAGTCACAGGGGTGTCAGAGGAGAGTTGAGTAGTTGCTGAAGTAGTAATGAAAATGTCATTAATGTAGAAATATGTCATTAAAATCCCATTATTTTAATGTCATTTAAAAGACCAACCATATTATTTCAGGGTAATAAAATACTAAAATAAAAGTAAAATATTTCTTCTCTAACTTTGCAAAAAAAGCTGTCATTCATTCTACTCTGAGGAATCAGTTACATTTTGCCATATTTTAGCTGATAAAGTAATTTCAGTTTTATTTTGAGTACAGTGCATGGGGAAGGGCTTCATTTTAATAAGCATTTCCTGCAGAGAGATATTTTTATAAATAAAGTTGAAAACATAATAAGGGAAGCATCTTTGTCACATGCTGCATATTTGTCCCCATATAAATGAGATTCTTTTTTACACCAATATGCTAAGCCATTCATATCACTATTCCTTTGTGCCTTTGCCATCATCATCATAGTGACTTTTTTGGTCCATATTTAGTCACTTGGAATAGTGCTTATAATATGTGATGTGGTAAAATTTGAAATAAATTATGTGGTAAAATTTAAAATAAAATCAAATAAGATCATTCTACGAATGTACCGTATATACTCGTGTATAAGCCGACCCGTGTATAAGCCGAGGTACCTAATTTACCTAAGAAAACTGGAAAAATGTATTGACTCGTGTATAAGCCTAGGGGCCCCATGTCAGATTTCAAAATGTGAATGTGACCCAGCCGCAACAATTGGGGGACACTGGGCAGGTACCTGTTACTGTCTGTGACTGACTGTGTCGCCGACCGGATTTCATGTTTGCTTCCCTCTGCCACCCCTATTTCATGTTTGCTTCCCTCTGCCACTTCCCCCCCCATCTGTCGCTCTCCCCACCCTGGCTGCTCTTCCCTCTGTCCTTCCCTCTGTCACCTCTGCTCTTCCCTCTGTCCTTCCCTCTGTCACCTCTGCTCTTCCCTCTGTCCTTCCCTCTGTCACCTCTGCCCCAGCCGGACTGCCTGTGACTGCCTGTGTCGCCGCCCGGAGCAGGTCCAGGAGCTCCGGGCGGCGCGTCCTTCCCTGCCGGCGTTCGCTTTCAAAATGGCGGCGCCCATGGCCGCCACGTGGGTAGCGGCCGGCGCCGCTACCCACGTGGCGGCCATGGGCGCCGCCATTTTGAAAGCGAACGCCGGCAGGGAAGGACGCGCCGCCCGGAGCTCCTGGACCTGCTCCGGGCGGCGACACAGGCAGTCACAGGCAGTCCGGCTGGGGCAGAGGTGACAGAGGGAAGGACAGAGGGAAGAGCAGAGGTATGACCCGCGTATAAGCCGAGTTTGAGTTTTTCAGCACATTTTGGGTGCTGAAAAACTCGGCTTATACGCGAGTATATACGGTATTAAGAAAACAGTAAAAAGAAGTCATGAAGTATACATTTGATGTGAATTAATCAAAAGCACACACAGCCTATGAAAACATAGAATAATGATCATTACTTTATTACGTTGTAAAAATAAACTGATCATATTATTACTATTTTCACTTTTCTGCACTGTTTCTGAATGTTTCTCATGTGACCAGTGATGAATATATGATATAGAGAAAAAGAAGGGTGATTGTTCAATGCACATTCCATGGTCCCCTGTCTCATAAGTAATCCAGTATCTATGCAAGTGTTGGTCTGGGCAGTCTCTCTCTCTCTCTCTCTTAAAAGCCACAAGCGGGGGAGGATTAAGCCTGTACAGCCAATGTTGTGGTCTAGGCAAACTCTCTCTTTTAAAAGCTGATGGCGGAGGGGACTGAAACCAATGCCCAGGTCAGGAGACACTTATCCCAAGAAATGCTACCATGCAGGGAGGTGCCAGCCTTTGAATTCTATGACAGGAGGTAAATAGTTAGGGGCCGCCATATGGGGGTTTACCTTGACGTGGTTTGGTGGCTTAATTTTATAATTATAACTTTGTAACTAAAAACCCCTGTTTTTGTAAATACATGCTCTTGCATAGATACTGGATTACTTATTAGACAGGGGACCAGGGAATTGGCTAGATCAGTAGCACTTCCATTGCATTTAAATATATATTTACTTAACCTTGGAGTGCTCCCACAACCCTCCTTTTTGCATTTTCTATTTTAGCAGAGTTATTCTGCCGGAAGTCTAGCAGTTATGCTGCAGGCCAAACTTCCATGTGGCTGTAGCACTCTGTATTAATAGTAGTTTTTTCAATAATGGCTCATGGTAATACTCTGATTAAACCCAATAGCTCATTGCAATACTTTGATAAAGAACTGTATAAAAATATAACACAAAGAACTGTTCTACTATTGAACCCAATGTCATATGTTGAGCCCAATATAGTGTAAAAAGACAGCTTTATAACGTATAATTGTGTGTAACAAAGCTTTGTATCATAGTATACAAGGCGGCTTTATAATCCATAATCCTGTATAATGAAACATTGTGCAAGAGAAATCATGGGAAGTAATCAACTCGATGACCTAATACTTGTACATTATTCTCATATGTATTATGTTTTATGATTTCTGCAGCCCTTATCAAACTTTCCTTTATTGTAGCTAGGGGCACAATATGCTATTCAGCTACCAGTTAGCTGAAATAAGATCTCTGTTTCGGATGTGCTTGTTGGGAGTGTGGCCAGATCCTGATGAGCACATGGGAAGCAAGATCTGTTATTAACCAAATCATTATGAGTTATTGACTAAGCCTCTCAATGAGCTTACTGTTTGAACGCATATATAAACTGGGGTCACCATTTGGCCAGTTGAGATCTCACTTGTGGGGTAGACGCATGCCGCCACAGGACCTTCCGTGCACCGTTTGAGGGATTCAATCTGCTGACTGTTCCGGGTTCTCCCAGTCTTGGTTGCAGATTGAAGGTGCTTTGCTCTTGTACTCATTCGGTAATGTATATCTTCTTCATTCTAGAATGTAATAAACCTTTGCTGATACGTAGCTGGTGTGTTTGAATTACTTCCGAGAGACTCATAGAACCACAATTAAAACACACCCCCACACCCGTCTCTTTAAATGGTGGTCCCAGGACTTTAAAAATAGGTGTTGGTTTGGGCAGTCTTTCTCTCCTGTAGAACTAATGTTATGGTCTAGGCAATCTCTCTCTTTTAAAAGCTGATGATGGGGACGACTAAGCCCTCTGTCAGGAGACACTTATCCCAAGAAATGCTACCATGCAGGGAGGTGCCAGCCTTTGAATACTATGACCGGAGGTAAATTGTTAGGGACTGCCATATGAGGGTTACCTTGACATCGTTTGGTGACTTACCAATTTTATGATCATAACTTTGTAACTAAAAACCCCTGTTTTTGTTAATACATGCACTTGCATATATACTGGATTAGGTATGAGACAGGGACCAGGAAATGTGCCTTGATCAATTTGTTTATTTGGTCAGATCAGTAGCACTTCCATTGTATTTAACCCTTTAAGTGCCACAGAACGTAGAATCTACGTTCTGTGGATCAAAGGACCAAAGTGCCACAGATCGTAGATTCTACGTTCTGCAGCACTTCCGGGTTTGCGAGCGGAGGAGCGGCTGTTAGAGCCGCTCGCTCCGCTCCTTCACGATCCCCTGCCCCTAGACAACGAGCAGAGCAGGGGATCGTGTGGCCCCTGGGGCGCGATCGCCCAGGGGCCCCAAAGCAGCAGCAGGGACGCGTTTCCTATGCGTCCTGCTGCTGCCTGCGCTGCACTTCCGCCCAGCTCCGCCCCCACATGGCTGATGACCGTTGGAGCTGCAGATCTGCTGCGTGGAGCCCTCTCTCATCGATCTGAGGCATCTACCCCAGGTAAGTGTAACATTTACACACACAAAAACACACAAACACACCAACACACACTTATTACAGTAATATACACTTACATTCACACTTACACACACTCACACATAGATTTTTGGGGATTGGGGGGGTCACACACACTCACAGCACCCATGTACACTTGCACACGCGCACACGCGCAAATAACATGCAATTTACCCGTTGTGCACACGCATATGTACATATATGGCTTTGTGGCTTTTTTTTTTTTTTTTCTTATCGCATCGTCTCTTTTTGGGCTAAAAAAAATGTTTTATTGCCGTTCCGAATAGCGTATTCGCTAACCGTACTGTGCAATAGCATTTGTATGTTATTTTGGTGGTTATATTGCAATTTTGGGTATTTTGGTGCATTTTTAGCCATTTTATTGAATTTTTTGCCATTTTATTGCATTTTCAGCTCTGCATTTGTGTTGTTCACTTGTTTCTGTCCGTATAATCGATTTGGCCCAGCTAAAATATTCAAACGGTAATTCTGGTGGCCGATTACACTAGTGTGAAAAAAAAAAAGCATTGATTTTTGTGGTTTTATTAGTTTTTGGTGATTTATTTGCATTTCACACTGTTCTGTGTTATTTTGTTTTGCCTATGTAAATTTTATCTACTATATATCCATTTGTGGGTCTCTGTGCGCCACATAGTTTGGTATATCTATGCATATTGGGCATCAAAGTGTTCAGTAGACCCCTGGCATTCATATTTAGGATGTTTTATGCTGATACGTTACGAAATGTGGGGCACATAATGGGGTAAAATTCAAGCTTTGTGACGATTTTCAGAAATTTGATAAAAACCGTTATGTTCAGCATTGCTTTGCAGTTTGGCAGTTTGCAGTAGAAACACTTATTTACCCATATTGGATTCGTCAGAATGTGTACTTTCTGAAAATATATGGTTTTCTGGGGTCTCTGTACTGTTAGGGGGATCTAATTTCGCATATTACACACACCAGGTGCTTATATTGCAGCAGCCAGCGCGTCAGCTGTGAAAATGTCTATACATATTGTCATTTGGGGGTCTCTGTGCGCCACATACTTTGGTATATCTATGCATATTGGGCATCAAAGTGTTCAGTAGACCCCTGGCGCTCATATTTAGGATGTTTTATGCTGATAAGCTACGAAATGTGGGGCATATAATGGGGTAAAATTCAAGCTTTGTGACGATTTTCAGAAATTTCATAAAAACCGTTATGTTCAGCATTGCTTTGCAGTTTGGCAGTTTGCAGTAGAAACGCTTATTTACCCATATTGGATTCGTCAGAATGTGTACTTTCTGAAAATATATGGTTTTCTGGGGTCTCTGTACTGTTAGGTGGTCTAATGTCGCATAATACACACACCGGGTGGTTATATTGCAGCAGCCAGCGCGTCAGCCGTGAAAATGTCTATACATATTGTCATTTGGGGGTCTCTGTGCCCCACATAGTTTGGTATATCTATGCACATTGGGCATCAAACTGTTTAGTAGACCCCTATGTTTATATTTAGGATGCTTTATGCTGGTAATGATACATGGACAATACGATGCTGGAAAGTTGAAGCTTTGAGGCAATTTTCAGAATATTTTACCAAAACCGCCAAATTTGGCAAAGCCTTGCGACTCAGTAGTTTGGGGCAGAAAGGCATGGGTACCCATTTTAGATTCTGTATAATGTGTACTTTCCAAAAATATATGGGTTTGGGGGGTAAACATATATTTCTGTGTTTTTACCCCACAAAAATGCAGTCAATGTGTTGATTTTTCATTAGCTGAAGTTACCCACAGGACTATTTGTATGCGCTAACTTCATTTTGGGGCCTCTAACTGCCATATACTTTGGTAAACCTATGCACAGTGGGCACCAAACTGTTTGGAGGACCCCTGGCAATCATATTTAGGGTGTTTTTTTTTTGGTGCGTAACGATACATGGGTGATATGGTGCTGAGAAGTTGAAGCTTTGAGGCAATTTTCAGATATTTCACCAAAACCGACAATTGTGGGAAAGCCTTGCGACTCAGTAGTTTGGAACAGAAAGGCATGGGTACCCATTTTAGATTCTGTAGAATGTGTACTTTCCAAAAATATATGGGTTTTGGGGGTAAACATATATTTCTGTGTTTTTACCCCACAAAAATGCAGTCAATGTGTTGATTTTTCATTAGATGAAGTTACCCACAGGACTATTTGTATGCGCTAACTTCATTTTGAGGCCTCTAAATGCCAGATACTTTGGTAAACCTATGAACAATGGCCACCAAACTGTTTGGAGGAACCCTGGCAATCATATTTAGGGTGCTTTTTCTTGGTGCGTAACGATACATGGGTGATATGGGGCTGAGAAGTTGAAGCTTTGAGGCAATTTTCAGATATTTCACCAAAACCGACAATTGTGGGAAAGCCTTGCGACTCAGTAGTTTGGAGCAGAAAGGCATGGGTACCCATTTTAGATTCAGTAGAATGTGTACTTTCCAAAAATATATGGGTTTGGGGGGTAAACATATATTTCTGTGTTTTTACCCCACAAAAATGCAGTCAATGTGTTGATTTTTCATTAGATGAAGTTAACCACGGGACTGTTTGTATGCACTAACTTCATTTTGGGGCCTCTAAATGCCAGACACTTTGGTAAACTTATGAACAATGGCCACCAAAATGTTCAGAGGAACCCTGGCAATCATATTTAGGGTGTTTTTTTTTGGTGCGTAACGATACATGGGTGATATGGTGCTGAGAAGTTGAAGCTTTGAGGCAATTTTCAGATATTTCACCAAAACCGACAATTGTGGGAAAGCCTTGCGACTCAGTAGTTTGGAGCAGAAAGGCATGGGTATCCATTTTAGATTCTGTAGAATGTGTACTTTCCAAAAATATATGGGTTTGGGGGGTAAACATATATTTCTGTGTTTTTACCCCACAAAAATGCAGTCAATGTGTTGATTTTTCATTAGATGAAGTTACCCACAGGACTATTTGTATGCGCTAACTTCATTTTGAGGCCTCTAACTGCCAGATACTTTGGTAAACCTATGAACAATGGCCACCAAACTGTTTGGAGGAACCCTGGCAATCATATTTAGGGTGTTTTTTCTTGGTGCGTAATGATACATGGGTGATATGGTGCTGAGAAGTTGAAGCTTTGAGGCAATTTTCAGATATTTCACCAAAACCGACAATTGTGGGAAAGCCTTGCGACTCAGTAGTTTGGAGCAGAAAGGCATGGGTACCCATTTTAGATTCGGTAGAATGTGTACTTTCCAAAAATATATGGGTTTTGGGGGGGTAAACATATATTTCTGTGTTTTTACCCCACAAAAATGCAGTCAATGTGTTGATTTTTCATTAGCTGAAGTTACCCACGGGACTGTTTGTATGCGCTAACTTCATTTTGGGGCCTCTAAATGCCAGATACTTTGGTAAACTTATGAACAATGGCCACCAAAATGTTCAGAGGAACCCTGGCAATCATATTTAGGGTGCTTTTTCTTAGTACGTAATGATACATGGGTGATATGGTGCTGGGAAGTTGAAGCTTTGAGGCAATTTTCAGATATTTCACCAAAACCGACAATTTTGGGAAAGCCTTGCGACTCAGTAGTTTGGAGCAGAAAGGCATGGGTACCCATTTTAGATTCTGTAGAATGTGTTCTTTCCAAAAATATATGGGTTTGGGGGGTAAACATATATTTCTGTGTTTTTACCCCACAAAAATGCAGTCAATGTGTTGATTTCTCATTATATGAAGTTACCCACAGGACTATTTGTATGCGCTAACTTCATTTTGAGGCCTCTAACTGCCAGATACTTTGGTAAACCTATGAACAATGGCTACCAAACTGTTTGGAGGAACCCTGGCAATCATATTTAGGGTGTTTTTTCTTGGTGCGTAACGATACATGGGTGATATGGTGCTGAGAAGTTGAAGCTTTGAGGCAATTTTCAGATATTTCACCAAAACCGACAATTGTGGGAAGGCCTTGCGACTCAGTAGTTTGGAGCAGAAAGGCATGGGTACCCATTTTAGATTCGGTAGAATGTGTACTTTCCAAAAATATATGGGTTTTGGGGGGTAAACATATATTTCTGTGTTTTTACCCCACAAAAATGCAGTCAATGTGTTGATTTTTCATTAGCTGAAGTTACTCACGGGACTGTTTGTATGCGCTAACTTCATTTTGGGGCCTCTAAATGCCAGATACTTTGGTAAACTTATGAACAATGGCCACCAAAATGTTCAGAGGAACCCTGGCAATCATATTTAGGGTGCTTTTTCTTAGTACGTAATGATACATGGGTGATATGGTGCTGGGAAGTTGAAGCTTTGAGGCAATTTTCAGATATTTCACCAAAACCGACAATTTTGGGAAAGCCTTGCGACTCAGTAGTTTGGAGCAGAAAGGCATGGGTACCCATTTTAGATTCTGTAGAATGTGTTCTTTCCAAAAATATATGGGTTTGGGGGGTAAACATATATTTCTGTGTTTTTACCCCACAAAAAATGCAGTCAATGTTTTGATTTCTCAGTAGCTGAAATAAAGTCCTGAACAATTTGGATGCGCTAACTTCATATTTGTGTCTCTAAATGCCAGATACTTTGGTAAACCTATGCATAATGGGTATCAAACTGTTCAGTGGACCCCTGGCAATCATATTTCAGGTGCTTTTTCTTGGTACGTAATATAGTTTGGGATATGCGGAGCAGCAAAATAAAACCTTTGAAATGATTTTTCAAAATTTTGAATTTTATTTTGAAAAACCGCTATGTTCAGACAAGCTTTTCTGTTTGGTAGTTGGGAGTAGAGAGACATAGTTACCCATTTTGTAATCGGCAGAATGTGTACTTTTCAAAAATGTATGGTTTTCTGGGGTAAACCTATGGTTTCAGGATTTTTTGCCTTGGAATCTAAAGCATGCCGTTTTCTGCCTTAGTGCTTTCAAAATTCAGTAATATACTGCCGGGAGTTTTTGCTGTACAGAAATCCTAAATCTCCCTAAAACTATACATATCTGGTATTGGCACGTTCGAGAGACATAAGGCTTTCCAAATAAGTTGGATTTTCATCTGTAAAATGAAATATTTTTCTGGTATAAATTGATATACGATGAAAAATGGTAATTTTTCATTTTTTTTTGTTATTTAGCACTATAAATTTTTTTGCACAGGTGGAAATACATGAAAACTCAGGCAGATTTAGAAAGCTCAGTTTCTACCGAAAAAAACAATGTATAATTTTCCTAGGTAAACTATAGGTTTCCCCTCAGAAAATGCCCCTAAAGTGAGAGAGCACAAAATGCTTAAAAACGGCTGGCATTTCGCGTAACCAAAATGTGAAATTCTGCTGGCACTTAAAGGGTTAAATATATTCTTACTTAGCCTTGAAGTGCTCCCACAACCCTCCTTTTTTGCATTATGAATATATGATAGTGTGTTATATGCATATTGTCATCACTTTTCTCTATATGAGTTACATTGACCCCTGTGGACTTTTCACCTTCAGGTCCCAGAGTGATAAGGTGCCCTCAAGTGATTAACAAATCTTTTAGGTCGTTCAAGGCTGATTTAACTTGTTTCATGAGCATTGGGACTATTGAAAATGTCTTTTGACTGCTTAATTGTCATATTGTTTGTTCTGCAATTCCTAGGTTTACTACCCTCTTGAATAAACCTCCAGGAGTTTAATTAATCTCAGAATTGCTAATTAACCTATAAGTTTGTCCTGTACAACACATTATAGTGGATTTAAACCACAACGATGGCAAAGCATTTGTGTCTATGAAGCTATGACTCACCAGGGGATTCAGAGTCACATTGTTTCGATCTTAAGGGTCAAAGAAACCTCCAATTAATTGCAGTCTAGAGATGTGTATATCACCCAAGGAGTTAGGAAAAAAAACTTCAAGTCATGTCAGCGAATGTCACTAGCAATAATAATGCATATTAAGTGACATCAAGTTAAAAACATTTTTAACTTGTTTCTCTAATTAGAGAAATCCAAAACTCTGTACTATTTAGGTTTTTGAAGCTGGAAAGGAAGGATAAAAAGTAAGCACCTCTGTGAATTGACTGCTCATTATTCAAGAATGGTAACAATGTACAATTCAAAAAGAAAGTCATTAAAGTGATGCAGATCTTGTCTGTTTTCCCAAGACTTTTAGACAATTTAAGCAATAAAATGTCTTAATCTCCCTGGAATGCAATATTGCAGCTCTGTGACAAGGGCGTAAGATTGACAGAATATGTAATATTGTATCTGATTTATGACATAGATGTTTGATTTCAAGGGCAAGATTTGAAACTAACCAGATGCAAATTAATATAGGCATTTCCACAAAATGATTTACATTAATGTTTGACATTTTCATAATTACAAATTTGTTCACAGACATGATAATGTGCATACGCTAAATAAAGTCATTTTGGGAAAATGGTACAATTTTCCTGTATAAACTTAAATGGTATTACAAATAAGTCAGTTCCAGATTTTGGATATATTTTCAAGACCCTCTCACCCAATGTTTCCTTCTGGCAGGGGAAACAAAAGTTTTCGTGGTATGGGGACAGTGTTCCTGTGCTTATAAATATGTAACATAGATTAAATAACCATACTTACAACAGAAATGTTAAATTATTTATCATGACATTTTACTAATATACAAATAATGAGAGAGAGTAATCAGCATTTAGAAATCTCCCTAAGAAAAAAAAAGACTGACCATACCATAGTTTAACTAAAAGCATTTTATTTTTCAATAACCATACTTTTGTAGGGGATCAGACAAGTCTTTCCCCTGTTTATCTGTCTGTGACATCATCCAGCCTGATTACAGGCTGGAGGGCAATCCGATTGGCTGGGAACCCCAGTGCATCTCTTGGAGAGTAGGAGGACTCAGGGGGAGCTTAAAAAGAAGCCCCTGCTGCAGCAACAAGCCATAGCCAGATCTATTGAGAGTAAAAGAGCAGAGTGAGAGTAAAGGAGCTGCAGTAAAGAGTCAGACTGTGTTTGTACTCAGCTCGGACAAGATTTGAGCTTCAGATTAAAGGGAGAGGTTACTCTGTGTCCAAGTCAGCTGTTGAATACCTGATGTATGTCCCTGATGTGAGGTCAAGTGTTTCTCATGAGCCTAACACATGGGAGCTACAGCTTATAGCCTAATGGAGAGGTGCATCTGGGACAGTTAGCACTACCTGTGGAAAAAGAGCTCTGGGGAAAGGGGCATTTCATGTGGACTGAACTGTGTTGTCCACCTGGAGTGAAGTGATAGACTGTGCTTAGGTTTAAGACAGATCTACGGTTCCCCAGTGCAAGAATATTATTTAATAGCACTTGTTAACCCCATATATTCTTTATATAAAGTTGTTTTAATGCAAACTGTGTTTTATTTTCTAAGTGGAATTCCCCCCTAAGGTGTGCTCCTCAGTGCTGTTTTGAAAAGTACAATTCATTGTTTCATTTGGAATAGGATATTAGGTTTTAGGTGGCAAAGTAAGTAGTCAATAGGATATTAATCCCTGTTCTCTCTCCCTTCGTCTGACTCTAGTTTTCCTTGCCCTGGATTTTGCTCTATCTAGAACATATCTAGGATATCCACGTACCAGAAATTTGTTATACATATAATTAATTTGTTGCTCACGTCTATTGGGTTGGCTAACCAACCTCTCTACTCTGGAGAATTGGCTGATGGGGATAGAATCCCTTGTATGTATATAACTGGTATAATGTAGCAATTGATTCCTATCCCTGGGTTTTGAGAAAAGCTCAGTATCAAATCCTTCTCTTTGTCTGTTTACCTTGCATCTAGAAATTGAATGGAAGTACTTTCCATATGTACAGTATATGAGATATTTGGGTGTCCCTCATTGATCTCATTATAGAACCGCAAAAGGGAATCCATTTCACCCCTTTGCTTTTCTCAAAACCCACGGATAGGAATCAATTTAAAATGTATGATCCTAGAGTGTGTTCCCACCCCCAGACGTGGAGGGGATAGGGAATTGATGCTTAGAAAATGGGAGGTCTGGTGGATACACCAACTAAATACACTGGCCTCTAACGGTTTAAATAAAGATTATGATCTGTATGTGTTTCTGTAACAAGATATCTGTTAGTTTCACTGTTATCCATTTTGTTTTGTCTCTTCTAGCTGTATTGGGAGTGCAGTGGATTGCCATTGAATGGGGAGTAGAGATTTATTTCTATGGACAGTTCTGGATGGCTAAGGGGTTAATGAGAGAGGATTACCATTTGTGATGTCATTTCCTAGATGCATTTTCCTGTGCTACTCTGTATAAACCCATGTGGACTAATGTATGCTATTTTACTTGTGCCCTTGGCTTGAAAAAGGGGTCTGCATACCCCAAAACCTCATCCTTTGGGCTGTGGTATGATTTTCTACAATATACTATTTATGCATTTATAAACTCGAGTGCTGTGTCAGTTCATATATATTTTGGTCTATATATATATATATATAATGTCTCTGCAAACTTCTTCTCTGCTTCTATCAGATTTCAGTCTGACCTACTGCAAAGATACAGGGGCACATTTACTAAGGGTCGAATATCGAGGGTTAATTAAATCGAAGGATTTACCGCAAATACTTAGATCGAAGGAAAAATCTTCGATCGAACGATTAAATCCTTCGATGGAACGATTTTCCTTCGATCAGAAATTGCTTAGAAAGCTTATGGGGAAGGTCCCCATAGGCTAACATTGGTGCTCGGTAGGTTTTAGGTGGCAAATTAAGTAGTCAAAGTTTTTTTTAAAGAGACAGTACTTAGACTATCGAATGGTCGAATAGTCGAACAATTTTTAGTTTGAATCGTTCGATTCGAAGTCTTAGTTGAAGGTCGAAGTAGCCAGTTCGATGGTCGAAGTAGCCAAAAAAAACTTCGAAATTCGAAGTTTTTTTCATTCTAATCCTTCACTCGAGCTAAGTAAATGTGCCGCAGAATGTTAGACGCAATAAAGTTGCTTACTATAGGGGTAAATAAAAATTATTTTAAAATACTATTGTATTCTGGGTATTCCCACAAAAGGGATGAATAAGCATAATAATGATCTATTCATATTTTTTAAGCTATCAGCAGAGCTTGCAATCCAGATAAGCAAGGAATCAAATAAAAGAATGATGCTAATTATAGCCATATAGAAATTGACTAGAACAAGCACAGGGGCCTCCACATCAGTTGAAAAAATATCACCTATATATCACCAAAGCTCCAGGATTGGTTGCTCTTGCTATTACCTATACACATATGGAGTTCACAACTGCTTTTAACACAGGTAAATCAAACCTTTCTTATAATTGAATCCTTTTAACCTGTATATCAGGGTTGACCTTAAAGACAAGAAATGCCACTTTCAAGCTTCAAACTGTACACATCATAATATGACATACTGCACTGTCAATTTGCAGTTAAAGTGATGCTGACACATTCCTATGAAAAAGATAGGAAAAGTGTTAGTATTAATATGGAAGTAAACACACAAGGGACACATAGGGGCCTCAAATAACAATGTTTCTGACACACTTGCTAGAAAACTAAGGGGGCAAAATTATACCCCTTAACATTCATTTACTGAGCACTTGTGTCCTGAGTATAGCTGCTAGCTACTGTATACCTAGAGTTGTGGATTAAAAATCCAATGTGAGGGCCATGAAGAACATAGGGCAAAAAAGAGCCCTGTTTCACATGTTATAGCACATGCATCAAAGATAGGGCTCCTTTTCACCTAGCGCTCACCAGCATTTCCTGACGTTTTAATGCCGTACAAAATAGGGAATAGGTGGGGGAGGATGGGGGAGACATCCAACCTTTTATAAATTCAGTGCTGCAGGTATCAAAGGAAGTGTACAAATTGCTTCATGTTCAGACCAGTCTCTGGCATTGCTAAAGGAGTCTTACAAACATCTTTTAATTGGATATCGCCCCCAAAGACACCCTTAGCCAGCAGTACCTAAAGTTATCAGAATCTGATAGAGTTGCAGGAGCAGTGCTGCTTTCTTCATCATGCCGGGCTTGAGGACTGATACAACTGTCTTTCCATGCCCAAGATCTTAAAGCCTTGGCAAAATGTCAGCTGCAGTAAGAAAGTGTGTGAGCAGGACACTTCTTTACAGTAAGATGATCTTGCTTTTCTGTAGTTTCAGCCAGGTCATGTTATCTGGATAGGCTTCATGAGAAGGAAGGGAGATTAGTTTAAAGCCATAACTAAATTTGCAGCTTGTTTCATTACGCAATGCACTACCCCCACTATAATACTAAAGTATTTAGTAGTGTTCTCTCAATTGCTAAAAACCCATTCAATCCCTTCTTGAAGCAATGCAATGCACCTGCCAGTACAATTGATTCAGGTAGAGAATTTCACAACTACACAGCTTTTACTGTAATAAAAACCTGAATATTAACATGGAACCTTCTTTCTTCAAATTTGAATGGATACCTTTGTGACTGCTAGATGGGGTCCTACCATTATCACCCCTTAAGCACCTCTTCTCCAGAGTAAACAACCTCTTCTGCTAATTACCATAACAAATATTGCAGAGTTAATTGTAAATTAATGGCATCCCAGAGTGAATGCTTCAGTTTAAAATGCATCTAAATAAGGCTTCAAGTTGCTATTGAAACCATCTGAAAAGTGAACAAAAACAAAATTAAAACTATTTGAAAGTTTTGCCACCTGCTGTGTTTCTGCATGATAGAGATGAGACTGAGGGTGAGCTAACACCTGGCTCATTGCTGTTATGTAAAACATGAGATTGATAATCACATTGTACTTTGTACTGTTTCTTGAATCAACTAAAACTCATTCGCTATAAATGTGCGTCTGCTCAAATTCTAGTGTGTAGAAATAAAGGAATAGCTGTTGCCACATTACGTTTTTTTGAAATATTCTGCATAATTTTCTTTATGCAGATATTGTAAAAATTGATCAAATGTCCCAGTCTGACATAATGACTTAAATTAGTTCTGGTTAGAAATATAAAGTATTTTACAACTGACGTTAACAAATGTCATGCATAGAGTTATATAGCAAAAAAAAGGAATAATGTGGCACTTAATATTCCTATTGGGGATGTGATTTTTACTTAGGTGTATTTTCCAGGTAAGAATTGATGGCGCAAATAAAAAGTTATTTACATAAATAATCTAGCCCTGATGTGCTAATAAAATGATAAACCAATAATCAAGCTAGAATATTAGGCTAAACCATGCATTTTATTTACAATTTGTAGCTGCGGCAGTACACTCTCTCTGTGATTAAGAATCAATATGCACTTTATATATCTTCCAATGAGATTATTCATAAAATATCTTCTAAAATGTGCTCGATTTATGTAGAATCTATTAAATAATTATAGCATTGGGATGGTAATTTTTCTCATTTTACAGTGGATCAGATATGTCTGCTTGTAATTGCTTTGTCGTGTCAGTGACTCATAATTATTATACATTTCTCTCTTACTAGAATGGCATGAAGAGGGAGCTCTAGCTCTTTGGAGACACACACCGTACGCTGCTTTCTAAATATGCATACCTTTCACAGCTTTTGCCTTTGTTTCTTTTTCTTTCGATTTCTGTCGACATCTCACTCTTGATCTTTTTTTTCGCCTATATCTTTGCCACTGTGCCAGAAAAATTCAAATGTATCCCTTCAAGTGGAGATAATCAATGCAAATCAGACGTACTGGATCCCAAAGCTTGATTCTCAAAGAGGACTAAGCTTCAGGAGGTCAATTGTTCTAAGTCCCTCCTCCTACTACATTTTTTTCCCATATTACAGAACTGCTGTATGTATGCAGTGACAGAAAGGATTCAATTCACTGCAGTTGCTGCCTGGTTTCAGTTAGATTTTTCCTCTAAGGGACTTTAAATTCATCTAAATGACTAAGGTAGGTTGTGAGAAAAGACAATACTGTGAGTTTAAAACTAAATGCATTTATTTTATTATATATGTGAATGCATCTGTTTAAAATGGTTATCACATAAAATAAAAAAACAATATAAGAAATGATATTGTATGTCCTTGTCATTTATATTCTTTTATATGTCAACACTTTGGATATTTGAGTGGCCTGTTATGAGTGCACAGGACCTTGAGAATCACTGGGGATTTCCAATGTATCAGCACTTGCATAAGGGATGATTGGAATGGATATGTTTCTTAATTCTGCACTAAGTAAGAAATGAAGCAAGGGAGCAAGGTAAATCAGCTTTCATCTGTAAAATGAAGAATAAAAATGTTAAGAATGTGTAACTTGTTTATGGACTGTGTTAGGGTACTGACAAACAGCAGCCTAAATGCAATCTACAGGAAACATGCACAGTTATAATAATATCAAGTGGACTCAATAATAAAGATTTTGAAAGCAGCCTTGTGGAAATGGAAAAAAGCCAGGATGTGGCTCATTAGGCAAAATTTTAATGGAGGGCAATGAATGATGATATAATTAGACTATTATTTTCCTCCATAAAGGTGCTAGTAAATGGGAGTATTAATGTTTTTGTGGCTGGTGAAACACAAGTATGTATACAGTTTGCCAGATGAAATTATGTGCTTTTAATATCTGGCTAAAAAGGAAAATTTCACCATTCAGCATTAGTCATTATATTATGTTGTTCACCAATGTAAAGGATTCTTTTTCTCTCTGCAGGCTACAAAGGTCTGTTCGTTGTCACTGAAATCGGTTATCCTTGTCTGAGACCCAGCATCTATGTGACCTTGTGCAATTCTCTAGTGCTATCTCTGCCCTCTCTATTCTTCTCAACACGAGACAACGTTTCCTTTATAACTGCAACATATAGTTTCTAAAAAATGCAAAAGGAGAAAAATAAGAAATCCTTCCTTTATATATGTTCATAATTTTTTTCACATCTGTATCTATTTAAATATCATGAAAAACAATTACAAGAAATACAGAGGAAATGCTAAATCTTAAAGCCGGCACACTTCGGATAATTGCTGGATTATTTTATTCACGTACAGTATATACCCGTTTCCATAGTGATGTAATATTAATTTAAGGGGGGTATTTTATGGTGGGTAACTGGCATATTTTAACACCAGCTGCATATAGGAGCATATTTATGAAAGGGAAAAATGAAAGTTTATCATAGAAGAGAGCTTCACAGCTATTTAGTATGCCACTAAAAATCTTATACAAATGGAAAGAGAGCTTTGGCGTTGGCATACTGGTAAATTTAATTTTCAATATGCTCTCTTGAGACACTTAAAATGCCCTTACGGTTTATCAGAATTTTTTGGTTTTTGCAAGTGTTTGCTAATGATAAAAAATAGCCCTTACATTATAATTAGGAAACAAAATAGCACTCCAGGTGCTTAGTGAATTACTATTTTTGTAAATCACCCCTTACAAAAAGTATTTTGAGAGATAATGAACCATGTGCTATAAAAGCATAATATGAGTAAAATATGGCTGGTGATATATTCTTATATTTGCAACCTGCAATATATTCCTGAGAAAACTGTTAACCACATAGAACCACCACAAAGTCATGCTTTTAGCTTAGATTCTTAATATACACCTGTCAGACTCTCTTGCATGTGAAGATTAAAAGAAAAAAGCATCAGTGTCTTCCAATTTACACTCAGGCATAAAGTACATGCCAAAAAAGACAGCAAGAAGTCAGATAAAATCTGCCAAAATATATTTTTACTGTGCATATTATCACCATCACATCTAAATGGATCTGAAGAATATTGTTGAGAAACAGATCATGGGTAAAGTTGGCAGTGGGCAGCTTGTCTAGTTCTTTGGATTTCATCACAGAGAAGGTCATATCCTTATTCTAGTAGAAAACCTGTCAAAATGGGAATTTCATTTCACAGCTAAAATACTTAGGGGACAATTTACTATTTAAGCAGTATCTCAAATAAAAAAATACCTTTTTCCTATCGACATCTACAGGGCATGGGTGTCAGTACCCAGCTCTAATGATGAGTTGTACAGAGTATTGACACCCATTGAAAATTAATATGTTACCTGCAGTCCAACACATCTGGACAAACTGACACACGTATTTTCTTTGAAAACTGTGTCACTAAGTTGACATTTTCCTTTCAGGCAGGATAGTATTAAAAATTGGAAAAAAGACAGATTTGCTAGCAATTCTTCTGGATTATACAGTTGAATCCTTATAGGGGTTATTTATTACATACTGAGTGTCCAGTTCCATATAATTCTTTGCAGGAAAAATGAGTGAGTTTCTTTACCTGCTTGTTTTTTGCCAATTTTTCTCTAAAACATAAAAACTTTGCTCTCAAAACCCAGTGAGCTTTTTATTTTTTTGGAAAAAAAATGAGCAACAGATGAGCAACAAAAAACCTACATGAAATTAAAAAAAAATAAACAAAACTAATTGAAGGCTAAGGCTAAGAATTAGTGTTGGGCGAATTTGCGCCGTTTCACTTTGCCAGAAAATTCTGAAATTTCCTGTGAAATTCGCGAAACGGCGAAAAATTTGTGAAACGGCACCGGCATCTCGTTTTTGACGCCGGCGCCCGGATTTTGACGCCGCCGAATTTTTTCGGGCGAATTTTCGCGAATTTATTTGCTGGCTGCGAATCGCACAAGTTTGCCGCGAATTCGCGCCTGCCAAATACATTCGCCCATCGCTACTAAGAATGTGTTTTACCTAATTAATTATATCTAGAATGGGTATTACAGCCAATAAATATGCCCTTTCATGTTATTGTACTAAACATAAAAACATATATTATTATATTAACATTAAAGGCTTATGCCAGATAGGGAGAATTCTCTGCCTGCCTGAGAAACAGCCCTATGTGGCAGTAAACAAAAATGTGCAGGTGAGAGGGCAGTGAAGGGGGGCAATTGTATTGGTTGATGTGGAAGGCAAGGGGTGAATAATATTATATTAATGTTGGGTGCGTTTTTAGTAACTGAACGGAGGGGCTTTATTCCTTACTGCAAAGCTCTGTTTCATTACAAACAAGGTGGTCAGACTTTCTGGGTTCAAGTCCCTTTTGATGACTGTTTTTTAATCAAGTCCCTCATAACAAAATTACAGATATATAAAAACACTGTTATACATTTCACCCTATTCTATATAAGGTCAAATAATAAATACAAATCGTATTATTATCACAATATAACCCTCCCTATCTGTGTATTTGAGCATTAAAGAGCTGTTTGAAAGTCATTGTAGATCAGTTTTCAGTTATGCATGCAAAAATAACCAGTAGGACAGAGCCCACCCATAGAAAAAAAAAAAATTAGCCAAATTTTGCTCTACATAATGTATAATATATTTTACTATGTCTCCATATAGTACCTTTCTCTATAGGTGAACTGTTTATTACCATCTGCATAAAAGACCTAGGGGCACATTTACTTAGCTCAAGTGAAGGAATAGAATAAAAAATACTTCGAATTTCGAAGTGTTTTTTTTGGCTACTTCGACCATCGAATTGGCTACTTCAACCTTCGACTACGACTTCCAATCGAACGATTTGAACTAAAAATCGTTTGACTATTTGTTCATTCGATAGTCGAAGTATTCGAAGTCGAAGGATTTAACTTCGAGGGTTAATTAACCCTAAAATATTCGACCATTAGTAAATGTGCCCCCAATGTACTAAGAAATATATAAACTTCAGTTCAATTTTAGATAAAAGTTTACATAATGCAAAGAAAATAAAACTCCAGTTTAAATCAATATTACACGAACATCTCTAAATGCACTATTTAAAGCTATTGTAGCACTATAATAAAAATGCAAAGAAAACATTTAAAAATATAGCAAATTATGCCAATTATATATTTTTAGAATGCTAAAGGCATTTCCGTAAAGTACTAGTTTAGTTCTACATGTTGTTCTCCCTTAGAAATACAATAGAACAATAGAATAAACTCATAAACTGATAAACCGATCAATACACTTACATTCAATGCAGTCCTAGTTTATTTGCTTATTGACCAACAAGTGATCTATTCATCTTTGCAGTTTATTTGTCCAAAACATTGATGGTTAGAATACTTAGGGGCACATTTACTAAGCTCGAGTGAAGGATTAGAATAAAAAATACTTCGAATTTCGAAGTTTTTTTTTGGCTACTTCGACCATCGAATTGGCTACTTCGACTACGACTTCAACTTCAAATTGAGAGATTCGAACTAAGAATCGTTCGACTATTCGACTACCTACTTCGCCACCTAAAACCTACCGAGCACCAATGTTAGCCTATGGGGAAGGTCCCCATAAGCTTTCCTTGTTTTTTTTTTATTGAAGGAAAATCGTTCGATCAATGGATTAAAATCCTTCGAACGAAATTCGGTAAATCCTTCGACTTCGATATTCGAAGTCGAAGGATTTTAGTTTGAGGTTCGAATATTGAGGGTTAATTAACCCTCGATATTCCACCAATAGTAAATGTGCCCCTTAGTGAGGAATGTAAGCACGGAATTATAAATATGCTTGAATAAATTTGCATTTTAGAATGCAATTTTGTTTGTTAGTGATTATTTGATTACAAATAATTGTTTTTAGAGTAAAATAATTTTTTAAGCAAACTTTTTTTTATATACTATGTATATTGCAAATGCACAGAGGAAACATTGTTCATATTTTGCACCTTTTTGCCGTTACTAATAACATGCAGCTATTAGCTTTTTTTGCCCAGTTGATGCAAAATGATTGCAGTTGAATGCAAGCTTGTAAGGAGTTAATCCTGGAATCTGATCTGTAATTGAATGAATGAGCTGGTACACTTTGAGCTTCTTTGAATTTTGCCCAAAAGAACATTCTTGTCAGTTTTTTTTTTGTCCAGAATTCTTCCACAGTTGTTCTCAATAATTACTTAAAGTAACCCAAGGCCTTATCTTGCCACCCTAACTCATGATTTAATTGGCAATTTGTGAGCTATTCATATTTTTGTCTGCAAACAAATGTTCACATGAAAATGGCATTGCAAACCTTAGTTAATAACTACAGAGATTGTGAATACTGCAAATTTAGATTATATTTTTGATTCTTTATTACTATTGATGAAAGGTGTGATGAATGTCCCTTGTATTTGCCTAATTGGAATATTAAAGGATGCATATATAATGAGATTTCTATTTCAAATATTTCCTTGCTTATAAAATGATTTTTTCTCTGCTTTCCTTGTCTTTTAACAGCCCTTATGTTATATCTCTTCCACAATCATATTTACTGAAGCTTACCTTAAGTTATCTTATCACTAGTCTTGTAGGCCTTGAGGGATATAAGTGGCATCATAGACTAGTGTTTGGTAAAATGGACTGAGTTCTGTGTCTCAAGACTGGGAGGACGCTCTCGTGTGGATGACCATGTGAGGACACAAGAATGAGGTGGGGTGGCTTATTTACTAAAACCCTTTTTTCTCACTATATTAAACTCCCAAACTCAAATCCCCTTAATTTACCAATAATTATTCTTGAACAACGGTGCAAGAAAAAAATCACTACAAACTGTGTATGACAATTTGAATCGTGCAACTTTTTCTATATGACACTTGAATCATACAGCGTCTTGCTTTATCAGATTATTAAACAAAAACCAGTGCAAACAGCCCTAAAGAATCCTGAAGGTAAAAAAGATGTTCCAATTGTTAAAGGGACCATCTGCCATTGACTTCTATATGATTTTGACTGGTTTTAGCTGGAGTATTTTGGGATTCAAATTTTTAGCAGTTTTAGAGCATAATAAATCTCAAGAAATTAAAGTTCCCCTCTTAAAATTCAAGTGTTCCCCTTTAAAAACTCAGGCAGAAAAACATGTAATAAAGAGGCCACAAAATGTCCCAACATACTTATTATGTGCTAACACGTGATGTCATATGCTTGTGCATAATGGTAACCAAGGAGGCTTTCTCATTAAATGCATGTAATGAAACATGGCCACCCACACCAGGAGTTCCCTCCCTGTGTGGATGGTATAACACCTGCTACTAACATTTTTTCCAAAAAATGATATTTCTTTCCAACCCAAGTAGGGGAAATTATTTCCCTCCAACAGGTTCCCTTAATGGTAGAGCGTGGATATAGGGAATATTGACAAAATGCAGTAATTATATGCCGCTAAATCCATCTATAGAAGGAGAACATAAAATCATTTCTATGGTAGCATATGTATTCTCCCACCCTAGATTTAATTAACCATAGAAAATTATTAAAGTGACCTTAAATGCAATTGTGCAGAGTTTGGTGCAGTTTTATATTGTTTATGCCGTGTAATCGTTCTCCATGTAATCCTTAGAAGCAATTGCTTTTCAGTGTAGATAATGTAATACTCAGAGGTATATTATGCTTGCATTATCTGGAGAGAATCTAGTTAGATTGTTAGATAGTGCTGATGTGATTTACATATGATTAAATAATCACTGTATAGAATACTCATGTTCCATGATTAAAGTGTTGCAGTGCCAAAACCAGTACAGTTATGCAGCTAGTCACAGTATTTCATTATTTTCAAAATGCAATATGAATAAAGACTCTACAATACAAATATGGTTTATGGACAATGTTAAAATATGTCAGTTTGGAAACATACAGGTGCAAATTTACTAACCTCCAAAAATTCACCAGCGACGGCTTCGCTCACAGCGCAACACTTCACCAGGTGTAGATTTGCCAGGACAACGCTAATTCATTAAAATCCGAAGTTGCGTCCGAACACTGGTGAAGTTGCGCTAGGGTTACTGCGCTGAGTGAAGCAAAGTTGCACTTGCGTTGCCTAATTTGCATACGGCGGAAAGTTAAAATTCAATGGACGTATATGTTGCGGCAAATACATTACACTACAAGCCCGGGAAACCTTAATAAAATAAAATAAAGTTGTTATATTGCCCTACACATGAGTCCAGTGTATAGTTTATGTGCCATATGTTAGGAAATGTAGCCGGTTACCCAAAAAAAACATTTACACTCTTTTTCAGCCTATCACCCTGAAAAAGGAAAATAGGCTAGCGTTTTTTGGGACTTAGAAAAATTTTCAACAATTTTTTTAGGAACTCCTATCTAATCTATTGCACTTCACCTGGTCTGAGGTGGTGAAGGTAAGTCTGGCGCAAGAGGTAATGTTCAGTAAAATCTGCATCTTACTGAATTTGTGTAGTTACGTCCATTCGCCCGAGAGCGCAAATTCGCCAGGCATTAGGGAGCGAAGTACCGCTAGAGTCTATATCCTTCACAAGCGAAGTTACGCCAGTACAGTAAGTAAATCAGCGAAGTACCAAAATGACGTCACGCTGGCGAATTTTCGCCCGCGTTAGTCATGTCGCCCTTTAGTAAATTCATGAGATGTAACTACTAATATACATAGAGCTGCAAATTGTTATAACAAAGTAAAAGTACATAACTGTAAATATCAGGAAGGACAAAGTACAATAGTACAGTGTGCTAAGATACATATGAATTTCATATATAAAATAAGTCAAATCAATGTTAGGATTTATATAGAACAGCAAAAATTCTGATTATGAAACAAGAATTTGCAAAATAGGTTAAAATATTCTATAATGTGCGGCGCATTTCTTGTAGATATAGTGGGATAGCAGTCTAATTCATATGCCCTGCTGATCTTCCCAAGGAAATGCATTGTTTAGATCCTCACAGTATCTCAGTTTTCTTACATTCAGTATGCATAAATTACCTCCTTTGGTTGAAATGAGAAAGTACAGGTTCATGTTTTTTAATTGTGTATACTGCAGGAAACAGCTCTCATTGTTTGAAATTAACAGTAGGTATCTACCAGTTATGCTCAGTAACAGAATTGACTTACAAAACACATTTTAAAATCAAATGTTTATTGACCCTCTGTTTGTATAATTTGTCTTATATAATCAAAATCATGATAACAGTTCATGATATGGCATCATTAGTTGCAAAAACACAGTCTACAGTCCTAAAGCCTGGCATGCAGGAACTAAACTTTAAATAGAGGATAATACATCCCATCTAAATATATCTAAAATGTGATAGAAAATTAATTAAACAGTTCTTTGTGCACATTGCATAATTAATAATAAATATTCATGTCATAAACCAGACTAAACTATAATATGGGTAATGTAACCTATAACGCCCAATCACATTTTCAGTTTCAAACAAAGCAGTAAATGCTACAGTATGGGTAGAGTTGTGAGTTCAGAGTTTACCAAGAAAAAATTACCCGCTTTCTTTTTTAGAAGTGTATTTATCATTGGTTGAAAGTTAGAGGCTTATTTATTAAAGGTCAGATTATAACCGTTTTAAAGGTTTTTGAAACCACGACTAAATGTACTTGTCCTTGAATTTATTAAATATAAAAAGTAAGAATGAAAAAAAGCACTGGAATCTGTGAATACCTCGAAAAAAAAAATCTGTAAAAATCTCTAAAAGTTCAAATTGATTTAATAAAGTTTTCTCAATCTGTATACCGAAAAAATGATTGTGTCTACCTTAAGGCAGAGTTGGCTGTTAATCAGTATTTATGAACAAAGTTGTGCTTTTATAACGGGTACATTTGCAATTCGCTTGGCTCCCATCAATACAAGCATATCCTTTAGCTTCAAGGCTTACACGTATCTTTCTCTAATTCAAGCACATCCAATCGCAAAAGGTTCACCAGTAATTTAAATTTGATTTTCAAATGCTCATGTAGTGGCAAATGCAATATAGTTGAAGGGGACCTGTCACCCAGAATGAAAATCGACATAATAAAAGTAATTTTCAAATTATACATTAATCACAAACTATTTTTGTATTAAAATATCCTTACTCATTAAAAACTTGTTTACCCTAAGCTGTCAATTCTTTATTTCCTGCCTTAGGCATAAAGGTAGGGCAGGCAATGACCACAGGCAGGAAATTATTTCCAATTTCCGTTCTGCATTTCCTAGATGTCACTGCACTCCCCACATTCAGCCTCCCTCCTCACCCACCATCTAATTGTGTTGCCAGTGCATGGGCATGCATTTCAGTTACTTTATAGTGATGAGTGATAAGTAAAGTTTCTTTTGATGGCCTAACATCCATAAAATAGGATTTGGAATTATTTCTTAGGGCGACAGGAACCCTTTAAGTGTTGTTGGGATGCTATGAACAAAGCTAATGTTATTTAAATGTATTTAAAACCTTTACAAATATAAATGTACATTAAAAGACTTCTATATGATAGACCCATAACTGTCAGGCCACATGGTATGTGCCTGTTTTATTTCAATTGGTTAAGTTCTAAAAAAAAAAGGAAAAAGCAGAATAGCTTTGTGATATAATCATGCAGAAGTTTATGCTAGTGCATCAATACACATTTTATTGTCCTACACTTTTTTTTGTTCTTAATATATACAAATCTATTCCAATAAACTTTAGGCAACAATACTTTTTGCCTGTATTTTATTTTTTTGTTCTTTTAAATTGATGATCTTTTTAAAAATCTTATGACTGATAAGTATAACCTCCTTTTTATAAAATGTAATTTATACATTTCATAAATTATGGGGCAGATTTACATATAGTTGAATATCGAGGGTTAATTAACCCTCGATATTCGACTGCCGAATGTAATTCCTTCGATTTCGAATATCGAAGGATTTATCGCAAATAGGTTGACCGAACAAAAAATCATTCGATCAAACGATTAAATAGTTTGATTCCAAGGATTTTAATCCATCGATTGAACGATTTTTCTTCGACCAAAAAATTGTTAGAAAGCCTATGGGGACCTTTTCCATAGGCTAACATTGCACCTCGGTAGGTTTTAAGTGGCGAAGTAGGGGGTCGAAGTTTTTTTTAAAGAGACAGTACTTTGACTATCGAATGGTCGAATATGCAAATGATTTTTAGTTCGAATCGTTGGATTCGAAGTCGAAGTCATAGTCGAAGGTCGAAGTAGCCAATTTCGATAGTCGAAGTAGCCAAAAAATACTTCGAAATTCGACGTTTTTTTTATTCTATTCCTTCACTCGAGCAAAATAAGTGTGCCCCTAAATGTAATTTATACATTTGATATATTTTAATGTGTATTTTATATATTTTATATTGGCTTTTTATAAACTTGTGTACAAATTGTTTGATCTTTGCCAGTCTCCCATTATCAACTCTGTTGAAAATTATATTTATTCTATACTGAACTGTTAACTGTTATCTGGATATTTTTAATGCTTTTTTCTGAAAGCACTGACATATATGAATTTATGGTTCCTAAGCCACTTTCAGTAGGTGGTATAGTGTTTTCTGAATGTCACAATTTTTAGCATAGAATTAGCTAGCCTAATATTCATCCAGAAATATGTGTAGAAGATGCTTGTGGGGAAAAAAAAGAGATAGTGGATTATAAGATTAGGATATGTTTCAATTTCTGTTCACAGAGGGTTGGCTGTTACTGTTAGTAATGCCACCATAGTTTTGATATTTACACAGCTTCTCTGCCATTGAAAATGTTCACTAGCTAGTTTTGTACGACTTGTGTTTGATCTGTTTGCACTGGGCTATCACTATAACAAAGTCAGACTGAATACCAGCTAATAGGGTTCATGTCATTTCTATGCACTAAGAAGAGGCAGTAATGCTAACCTAATTTACTGCTTGGTGCATTTTCCTCTGGTCTGAGATGGCTTCCTTGGCACTAAATTTAAAGTGTTGTAAACAACCCATACATGTTGCTGCAGATGCATTACCTTACACAATTAATTTAATGCTTGTAAGACTTAAACCTTTACTATGGCTGGAAATACAGTAATTATATGGCTGTAAAGATATTTCCTTAAATGCCTTCATTTTTCCTTTAGAAATTGGTCCATTTAAATGTTTTAAGACTGTAAACTTTTCTCTAAAATATTCATATCAGTAGATGTTTGTGTGTGCCAACTCTGGGGTTTACATTATTGTTTACTTCGTCCCCACGGTTTAAACTTGCTCTGTTTTTATCTAGCGACATATTCTATCCAGTTATTATGTTTGCCTTTTAAATATAAATAATAAACTTGGATTATCTTTCGAATAAAAATAAACACGCTAAGGTCTGTATGATACACAGTCCCTTTGTGAATGCCTGGAGAACAGTCCATAAAGGCACTTTATATTATCTGGCTTTCAAATGTTTATTTCTCCTGGGGAAAAAGAATCTGGTACATTCATTTTGTGCACTTTATATGGAGATACTGACAACAGTTTTGTGCACTTCATCTGGAGATACTGCTGTAGTAAAAAAGTATTTGGGAGCTCCCTACGCTAATCCCTACTTTAGCTGAATCACCCGTAGGATGTTGTTGTCAACGTCCTCATGATTCAGTCTCCAGTAAAGATTATGTCAATTAATATGGGCATATTGAGCCTACTTAGAAAAGAGAACATATTCTGGATAAATCTAAATTGACAGTCTTACTTAATCATTCCGTTTCCATCATCATATACTGTATGTTACTTCTGCTGATGTTAATAGCTTGTCTTCTATTTCTTCCACTTACTTAGATATATGTTTACTTACTTTACTGACTGAGTTCCCCTTAAGAACTTTTTAGTTTGCTTTTTCTCAAGTTATAATTCATCTCATCCTGTGAAAGAGGAAGAGAAAATCAAAGATAAATGATCTTAAATTGTCATTGATATTTTGATGACAGTTCATTTAACTGCAGTGCAGAATATAAAGTGAAAAAAATTCTCATGTTTCTAGAGATAATGATTTTATCCTTTTTTCTTTTCAGCAAAATGCAGACATATGTACATTTGTTTTATACCTATTGTCCTATTCCTTTTTTCAGTGTGCTCTGAAAATATTAATTGAAAGCAAGGCTGGTATTCACCAGCCTAATTTTGCATTAACATACAACTTGCATTGCTGATATTACTTGTGTTGTTAGAGAAAGGTCACTTTCATTTATAATAAAAACAAGGGAGATTAAAGGTCAGGTTTCAGTAAAATGATATCATGTTGTGGACTGTTCACAAAGCCAGAGTATCATTTAATTTACATGAATTGTGTGCCAACAAATTAACCTTAGAAGAGGTTGAATAGTTGTTCACATAAAAGGTACACTGAAACAATCTCTTATTTTGAAGATAATAGTTCTTAAAAGAGTGTGATTACAATCACATCATCTGATTTATTTTTGCAATTAAAATGCTGTAGATGATCAATATCTAAAGTTTGTGAACAGATATTAGGAGAAAAGAACAATAAATATACACTCAACAGTAAAATGTTTTAAGAAATACATATGCTAGTTTAATAGGAAATAAAAAACAGTGCTTATTTTATATGAGTAGATAATAAAGACTGCCTTACTCTTCATTGTTCCAGTTAGCAGTTCACTAGCCCATGCACAGCATCTAATAATCACCTACTCAATTACCATTAACTGTTGCAGTCAATTCAGATGCTGGCTGTGCCAGTCAGATTTAGCCCTCGCCCACCAACAGGTATGCATGTGTGCTCATGTGATGCAGTCATTGGTGAAGGGGAAAGACAACCTCTCTTGCATGAAATTTGTACTACCATTAATAAACGTAAAAATGTAAAAGAAATATATTGTAGTACAACAATTTGTTTTAATGTATGATCTTACATTATTTCCTCATTCATTTTGAAGAAAATGTAATCAACATTTGTCTTGGGGGAACATTTACTAAATATTGTTTTTCACTTAATCGTTTTGATAAGATTTTCAGGAGAAAATCTTAAAAAGGCTAAGATTCATTGGCACTTTAAACAACACCTGACACATGTTTTTGTTTGACTGTGCTAATAGCCAATTTGCCATATATCTTTACAGCTCTTAGGATCATAGAAAGTGGTTGCTATATAAATCAGTATGTTTGATTTTGCCTTTTTTATTGACAAAAAATTTAATATATCTTAAATGGATCTTAAAAACAGTTTTTTACTGATTTGTACCTAGTAATAAAGATAACATATTTAAGTCATACTGTATATTTGTTCTCTCTGTTTCAAACGCATTTCCAAATCTTCAGGCTGAAACTTTTGAAGGGTGTCTGGTCGTCACTTGCAGAAATTTCAGTGGTGTGGGATGCCGACAATGAAATTTGATAACCTTTACCCTAGGACTTGACCCTCATGCTAGTACCTTGTGACATTTTTAACATGACTACAAAATATTACCAGAGACATATTTAGATGAGATAGGAAGAATTTAAAAGTGGAACGATTGAGTCTGACCACTAAGTACAATTAACTATATGCGATGTGTAATATAACAGAATGAATAATTCTTTCATGACCAGTAGTATTTCCTATTTATGAGATAATAAATAAAAAGTAGAATGTATGATCTTTTAGTTGAGAGGTGTGACCAACTTGGTTTTCAATCTATACCTACGTGCTGAGCTCCACTTTGGGAAGGAAGCGTTATGAAGCACAAAACCTATGTAAAAACTAACACAAAGACATCATGCACAATGAATGCACTCACTTGACCACAGAAGTGACTATAGAAAACAGTGAACCAACGAAAATGGGGCAAGAGGTGACAGACCTTGACAAACTGTCCCAGTGGACTTGGGGTATAGGAAGCAGCCCAACTAAAAACGTTATGGTTCATTGCTTAACACCCAAGGGCAGATGTCTTACTTGTAATTGCCATGTTATGCTGTTTTTTCTTTTGTCCACATTTTTTATACAGTAGCTCATGATTTTAATTTGAATTTCCAATTGTGTTACTAAATGTGACCTTAAGTACAGTATTGGAAGAGAGTCGCACAAACACCTTTTTTGTTGCAGGTGGGAAGCTTACCCCTATGGAAATACTTTTATAGCGATAGCAATGAACCCTCTACTGGCCACCTTTTTTGTTAATACTATAAATACAGTAGAAGTACGCCCCTTTTTTCAGTCCATTACCAAATAATTTATAAAGCATTAACATTTTAACAAAATACTGGCTTTGAGCCGTTTATCCAACTTTATTTTCCCATTAAAATAAACCTGAGTTTACAGTCTTCAATTATTTTGTTAATTGTTTCATTAAAATTTAACTGGATACACTTAAAACTTAAACACTTAAGACTTAAAAGCAGGATCCTGAAAAGTCAATTTTGCTAGTAAAAAATTGATCAAGCATTTAAAAGGGATCTAAACCCTCCATAAATTGTCCACCGTTCCACATATTTGTTTAAATAAAGACAGGCCCGGATTTGTGGAGAGGCCAGGATTTTAGGGGGCGGCATGCTGTCCAACCACACCCACTTTGGTTTAGAAACACTGGGGATGTGCAGGAGATAAGATAGTTTTTTTTAAATTTCCCATGCACCAATCCCCATTGCTTCAGTCCCGATGACAATTTGAGCGAATAAAGAGGAGGGGATGGGGGCGACAAATGACAGTGGTCTTAGGGGTGCCAACTATGTAAATCTGGCCCTGAATAAAGGGAAATAAAAATTATTTATTTAGTGCTTGTCTCCCATGGGACAAGCACTATAATTAAAATTACAGCAATTGAGGCAGCCATGATAACAGCAGGGGATTAATGGTTGCCACAGATTAAACCAAGATCTCTAGCATGAGATCACACACCAAAGGCTGATCACTTAACCTCTAGGTTAAAATGACAGGGAACTTAATAAGAAATGCATGAGAATTAACCACTGTTAACCGATGAGTATGTCGTTGGTCAAAAACGTAATTACAAATGAAAAACCAATTTACCAATGGAAATGCTATTTTATATAACCTTGCAAGAAGGATGCAATGGTGTGAATCTCAATTATGATAAACTAGCCAAGTTACCCAGGAAATGAAAATAATAAAATATATTTTTAAAAGCACTGTGCAGTGTAAAGCAGTGTTTTTTTTTTAAAATATCATGTCATTATAGGTATGCAGTAAATGGGTAGTAGGGCATTGCCCAGAAAGTAATGTTTAATGGACCGCAACCCAAACTCTGCACTGTCTCGGCATCCGTCTTAGGTAAATGTTTTTCCACAATGGCCAGCTGAGCAGTTCTTTAATAATATAAAATGATGCATTCTCATTGGTCACATGGGCAGACCTGCAATTAGAAGTAAACCAATGTCAGATTGAAGCTTATCACATTAAAAATCACAAAGTACACGGCTAAACCCAATAATGAAAGCTCTGAATTAAAGGCCATCTCCCATCAACTCCATTTTAATCAAATAATTAAAATGTAAAAAAATAATATTCTTTTTCTCTGTAAGAATAAAACAGTACCTTGTACTTAGTCCCACCTAAGATATAATTAATCCTTATTGGGAGCAAAAGAATCCTTTTGAGTTTACTTAATGTTTAAATAATTTTTTTAGTATACAAAGTATAGAGATCTAAATTATGGAATTTTCCTTATCTGGAAAACCCGGCCCCAAGCATTCTGGATAACAGGTCCCATACCTGTACTATGGAAAGGAATTTATTGGTCAGACTGGTTTGTCTGGGGTTTTGAAAAAAACATGGCAAATTTAAGGTCATTGCCTTTGAAAACTCCTGGGGTACATGCTTTTCCTTTACCTCAATACACTGCTGAGGGTAAACGGATGCAGATTAAACATCAACACCATTGGAAACCCCTGTACTGTACATGTATTTTCCATTTGCCTCAATCCTACTCTTATCTACTCTAATTACATGGGAATGCACATTTTGATTGGCCAGAAGTGCAGAATTGTGATTTTAGAGGAAACTGATTGCAGAACGAAGCTGATCATCTAAAAAAAAAAACATAGATATGGAATACTAAAATCTGATTAGTCAAATAGATTAGCAGTCTGTTGTAGGAGGGCATGACAGGAATTAATAAGTGGCAACATGAAATAACACTAAAGATGGGTGATCTGAGATACCCTGGGTCCCCATTGTACATGGGGTCCCAATATTTTTTAGACTAAAAGGGCTTGCAGACCTTTTCCTGTATTAGAAGATGTAACCATAGATGCTTCATTCATTTCAGTCATATTGTGTCCAAATGCTTAAAGAAATTATAGTAAATTATATGTAAAGGTAAATATTTTGTATATTTGATGATAGTTGTTTACTCTTTCTGAACTTATACAACATATAGTGGAATAATACAAATTGTATCCCCCACAACTTCCAATATGAAGAAAAATTTGCCTCACATGTAGGGATAAGTAAACTTTTTTTTTAAAAGAGGGTTGTGACACAATTCAAATTTTTGCTTCCAGCAAAAATGTTTGCAAACCCACACTAGCACTTTATCGTTCAAATATAAAAAAGACATGGGGTTTTCCACCTGAAAAAAACACTCAAGACATTGTTATGCATTCTTTGCCTTCTATATTAACTAATTGTAAGGAAAGTAACTTACCCTGGTGGTCTAGCGGGCCGGCAGGGACGCCCGCCGCGCTCTCGGCGGGGACGCCCGCCACGCCGACTTTCCTCTTGATGCGGCGTTCTGTTAAGGGTGCGCGCGGCGCGCCTCTGTTCCTTTTAAAGGCGCAGGCACGCTGGCGCGTGACGTCAGCGCGCAATGACGCAAGGCCTTATGGGTATTTAAAGGGCCATTACACAGTATTCTTTGCCCGTGATAGGACTTGTTTCCTGGTGCTTCTGAGCCTTAGTGCATCTGTTCCTGTGTATTATTGATCTCCTGTTGTGACCTTGCCTGTTTGACCATCCTGATATCTGTAATCCGACCCAGCCTGTATCTTGACTACTCCTTCTGCCTGATCCTACTCTGATTGATTACCCGGTTTGACTCTTGCCTGCCTGACAATCCTTGATATCTGCCTGCCTCGACCCAGCCTGTCTGACGATTCTCTCGCTTGCTCCATTTGCACCCAAGTAAGCTGAGGGCTCCTCCCGAAGCCTAACGGTGGTCACACTACTGGTGAAGCGGAGCCGAGACCAGGGTGCTTGGCATTTGTTCTGGTATCGGGTGCCGGCCGTGACACTAATCTTGTAGAACCACCCCAGCTCTCTTCCTGTCTGTTTAAGTAGCTGTCTGGTGCCATATATTTGAAGATATTGGAAATATGGAAGACTTTTTTTTCTATGAATTACAGTTGTAGCATAGTTGAAATAGGCCAAGTTTCGCTCATCACAACTAACATGTCTTAAGTGTAACATAATAATAATAATAATAATAATGATGATAAGAAATATCACCATACTATATTTGTTTTTAACCTTTTTTTCACACAATTTTTTCCTGCAGTTGTCTACTTTTAAGTTTCCTTGTTTTTATAAAATTAATTATTTTTAAATATTTGTCTTTGTTTGCTAATGTTTTTTCTTATTGACAAATCATTATCAAAGAAACAACTCCAGCAGGTACAATGATATAAACATTAGGATTCTAGTTTGGTGACCACTCTGATGAACTTTTTTGTTATAAAGAAAGCTGCAACCTCTGCTCTGTGGCATGACAGGACTGATGCTTCTATAAGATATTTATAAAGTTATTAAACCCTAATTGGAGGCCTAAGGATAAGAGCAGCTTTAAAGAAATTAACCTCATTTTGGTTGCTTTGTTTTTAACAAAACATTAGGGTAATGATATACCCAGTGCATAACATTATACTAGGCTGAAAATATAGACTCTCTCATATCTTGAAATTTATCACCAGAAGTGCAATAGCTATATTGACACCATATATAGTGTCATCATTTCTATATGAATTCTGGGAGTTGAATTCTATGTGAATGAGTGAACAGAAGGAAAGTGGGTACTGCACCAAAAGAGTTGGCTTTAAAATCCGGTGCCCAGAGTAGAAGGTTGGGCATAATGCTGAAATGATTGTGTTTGAAAGGGCTAATTCATGAGTCATATTGAGTTGGTACATTTTTTATTGTGTGCTAAAATGTGTCAATGTAAAAAGTCTGATAAATGTTCAGTGTAATGGCATAGATGTTTTTGCCTGTCAAAATGTTACAATTTACGTTCCAAATAAGAATTTTAAATGTTTCTGTTTTCTGTTTTTCTAGGCAGAAGTTTATTTTTTCTACCTATTCCCTTGACAAATATCAGTACTTACCGGGATAGTCCCTCCCCCTGCTTCCATTAGAAGGACCCTCCCCAAATCTTTACCAGACAAGACCAGCCACACCCACCTACTGACATCTGTTTGGAAGAGGAGTCTTTTAGTCATACTGCTGGCAAAGAGAAGCATCAATATGGCTTAAAGGCCAGGTTTTGCTCTGTGTCTAGAAGGCAGACTTATTGAGTCTGTTTTGTCAGTTTATCCAGTCTCCTAGTTATGGGGTATTTAGGGTTCAGGACTAGCTGTTCTTCCATACCAGATGGGTACTAATTTAGACTGTAGATCAGGGATCAGGAACCTTGGCTCTCCAGCTGTTAAGGAACTACAAGTCTCACAATGCAATGAAGGAGCCTTTTGAAGGAGTCTAAAGGCAAAAGCATTGTGGAACTTGTAGTTCCTTAACAGCTGGAGAGCCAAGGTTCCTGATCCCTGCTGTAGATGATGGAAGCATCTGGTGAGGGTTGATTCTTCCCTCTTCTTATGAGTCAGTACCCTCCTGAACCACCAGTATTTGAATTCTACCCATTCTATTGCCTCAGTACATAATGTCTTAAAGACTGTCTATAAAGAGAATCAAAGTCTTCCCTTACTCGAAGTGCATGCAATTATTGTAGGATAGTGCTTCTTCTGCTATCTGCCTTTCATTTTGGTGGATAATTTGGGGACATTTTAAATAATTGTTCCATTATGTTCAGTTCACCTGACCCAGTAGGTCTAGTTCATCTGATCCAGTATCTGATCCAGTAGGTCTAGTTTATCTGACCCAGTAAGTCTCATTCATCTGACCCAGTAGGTAACGTTCATCTGACCCAGTAGGTTGCGTTCATCTGACCCAGTAGGTTGCGTTCATCTGACCCAGTAGGTTGCGTTCATCTGACCCAGTAGGCCTCGTTCATCTGACCCAGTAGGCCTCGTTCATCTGACCCAGTAGGTCTAGTTCACCTGACCCAGTAGGTCTAGTTCATCTGACCCAGTAAGTCTCATTCATCTGACCCAGTAGGTCTAGTTCATCTGACCCAGCAGGTCTACTTCATCTGACCCAGTAGGTCTCGTTCATCTGACCCAGTAGGTCTTGTTCATGTGACGCAGTTCGTCAGATGAACAACGCACATCCTCAATGCGCCAAATAGTGGGCAGCCTGGTGCTCAGTGTAAGAGGATTCAACTACCTCTAGTACCTCTAGTACCTCTAGTACCTCTAGTATAGTCAATGTGAAGAAAACAGTGGCACACAAGGCATATGGTTTCAGGGCTAACCCATGCTGTTTTAATAATGAGGAGGTACAATTTTTTGAGGACCACACCCCTTTGTAAAGCAGTCCTAGGGTCAGCTTAATTGAGGGGGTTCATATGATGTAGAATGGTTGATTTTTCCTACATATACATAAGTATATGTAGATGAAGACAGAGGTTTCTTAAGATTCTGAGCATCTCTCCAAGTGACTCTACAGCCTACCTCCGTGGCTCATGTGATTACCTTAGTATCATTTGGGTAATTTTATTTTTAAATCTGAAAACCTTTATGGGTAACCAGTTCTATCTGTCTCACAAGGCTATGTTCTGCCATTCAACAAAAAGGTTTTATTCTTTAGATAATTGCTTGTCTCCACTGGCATTATCTTCTGGATTAGAAGTACTATATGTTACCAGGTGCTCTTGTTCCTGTTTTTTTGGTATAGTTTTCCTGTTAGAACAGATCTGACTGCTAGACAATCAGATATTTAGAAGTTATGATACATGCCCCAATTGTGCCTCATTGGGCAATTTATGTGCTTTTATAATATTCTAAACATGCCATGCTTACAAAGAGTCTGTTTGGGGTTCTCACTCCTACTAAGTGTTTCTTACAGGCACCTTGCAATCTGCACTGAAACTATGCATATATGCGATGGATGCCTTCTGGTAAATAGGAGAGTATCCCAAACTGTTGAGTTTGCCATGTGCAGGGATGTCCCCCCCCCCTCTCTCTCTCTCCCTCTCTCCCTCTCTCTCTCTCTCTCTCTCTCTCTCTCTCATTTACTCTCAAGCTGTTGGATTTACCTTTTCCTCACTCTGACAGTGGACTTACCTCACTCTCACACTATACTGTGGTATAGTGCCTATACTATATATATAATATATATATATATATATATTATTCTTATCCCTGTAAACTTATTTCTGGGGTTTTTCCCCTGTAGTCTCTATGTTCACTCATAGAAATTGCATGATTCTGGGCTCTCTCTTCATTGTTGTGCCTTTCCTGGCTAAAGATTCCTGTTAAGAGCCTATTATTCTCCCTAGTTCATCAAGGGAATTAGGAAGATTGTATCATACTTACCATGATATTCCTTTCCTAGATGAACTCCATTTCAGTACAGACCACCCTTTTCAAGCAATTTTAGAAGCTTGTTACAAAGACGCCGTTAGGTAGGTGTGGCTGGTCTTTAAAGATTTGGGAAGGGTCCTTCTAATGGGAGCAGGGGGAGGACTGTCCTGGTAAGTATTGACATGATGTTTGTCTAGGAAAGGAAGTGCACGGTAAGTATGATACAATCTTCCTTATTCACCAATATGAAATCAAAATCTGCAACAATTTTAATGATACCAGTGGAGAAAAAAAAATGCATTGAATGTTAAAAAATCTAACCATTAGTGATCACTTATGTTATATCAACCAGCATGTTACAATATTAAACGTAATAAAGAAAAGAGATGCGGTACGCATCGGAGCTCAACCGGATTAACTGTGTCCATCCAGTCGCAGCCTTCACGAGATGCCGGTTACTTCGTGCCGGCTTCAACTACTAGATTCATCGCACCCCGTGTTTGCGGCGCAGATCCTGGACAAAACTCGGACAGCAGTATTGAATGCAAAATTCAGGCTTTATTCCATACACACAGGTGAAAGATTGGGCGGTGGGTATGCACGCTGACTTACGCGTTTCTTGCCAGATCCACCGGCACTTCCTCAGAGTCAGTGAACATCACATGACTCTAGAGTTAAATAGCAACAGTGTCTGACATCAGTGCTCTAAAACACAGGTGGGGTCTAATTAATCAATGACCAATGTGCATTATTCATATATCGTGTGAAATTGTGACAACAATAAATAAAAGCTTAAAACATTACTCGATAAAACCATATTCTTCGCATTATTTATACAATAAACTACAATAAACAATGTTAAAAATGTCGTGTTGTGGTAGTTAATCAAAAAGATATATAAGTTATACAATCGTGTTGTTTATGTAAAGCCTGTTATTTAAATAAACCTTTTGTGTTCATATTACTATTTTAAGGTGGTCATATAAACCACCTTAAAATAGTAATACTAGCAAGAAACGCATAAGTCAGCGTGCATACCCACCGCCCAATCTTTCACCTGTGTGTATGGAATAAAGCCTGAATTTTGCATTCAATACTGCTGTCCGAGTTTTGTCCAGGATCTGCGCCGCAAACACGGGGGTGTTACAATATTAACCCTACAAAGCTATATTAAACATACCCACACACGCAAGGGGGGGGGGGTGAACGAAAATGCAGCCTAAAAGACAGGAAGATGAATGGAAGCTTATTTGTCTAATAAACTACCAAATAAAATGACATAGGTAACCAAATTCATAGAAACCCACTAACCCATCAAAGAAGGTTTTATCACAGAGAAGTAGAAAGGAATTTAATCCAATTTAGGAGGAATGTCTGCATGAGATTTCTAAAAGTAAATGAAGAATGAATATCTCATGAAATAACAGATTACTATTACCCAACCTAATCCAAAGTGAAGGAAGACCACACAAATGAAAAAAATGTATTGTATTGAAACTTACTGAGTATTTAAAGTCACTTTGTTTCTGAATGATGGCAACAAAGTACAAAATTAAATTTTTCACAAATAAATGCTGAAATATTTTTCTGCAAAGGGCAACAAAAAACACAACTTAATTCACTCTGATAAAAGTTGCTAACTAAAATGAGAAAATGAGAGAGAGAAAGAGAGAGATGGAAATACAAAACATGAGACATTGGAAACCAGGTCTTGGAAATTGCTCAAAGAAAGATGAAATGTGATAATGAGAGTTCACAGTCATTTCAGGTTTGCCATAAAAAGAGTACTTGGAAAATATAAGGTGTGAAAGACAGTCTGTGTTTGAGCTGATTAAACTGCAGATATCCAATATTAAACTAATATTGAGTTGCCTAGAAAATATTATTCATACATAAATGTATCTACATTTTTAGTTTATTCTTTATGTTCAAATGTAAACTATTCTTATTGCAGAGGATATCTAAGGAAGTCAGCCAAAGGGTCACTGAAAATATATACGTGTTTCTTTAATATCATTTTATTCATGTAGAATCTTTTTATAGCCAACTACTGGCATTTGAGAAAATGTAGTTATAAGGAAATGTCATGCACTTTATCTGATACACAACCCGTGACCTTCACTTAAAATATACGACCAGATTTTCCCTTTCTAATAGAAGTGTGTTTCTGTAAATAAGCGGAGAAGATGCTGGAAGCATTCACATCTTTTATGTACAAATGCATTCCAGGCACAAACATTTTGACAGGTTAAAATAAATTTTAAGAGAGCAGAAGAAGTGAAATTGCATGAATAAGAATGCACGTATTGCCTAATGGGAACTGAAGACATAATGCATTTTTTTTCTCTTAAAAGGGTAGATCACCTTTGATTTTACTTTTAGGGGCAACTTTATCAAAATCAATATGTGTCCAGAAACTTGTCCATTTTCTGTTCATTCCTATGGGATTTTTAAAATAGTATTTATCAAATGGTGAATTCTAAATTCTAAGCACCCATTAATAAATACACTTCTGAAAATCCCATAGGAATGAATAGAAAGTGGGTGAGTTTTTCTGCAACAATCTCTAATCTCACATTTTGACAAAGCTGCCCTTTAGTATCATATAAACAGTGCAATTCTGAGATAAGTTGCAATTGATATATTTTTTTTCTGTTGAGCACAATGGCATTCAAAACACCCTTAGTGCCATTATCCTAACAGCTAGTGGACTTAATTAATTTAGCATTTGGCTAGTAAAGACCATGGTTCCCACTGACCTTCTCTTTGTTTATAGGTGATGGTATTAGGGGTATTTATTTTCATTAATCTCAGAATCGAACACAACTCTGTAAAGCAAAAGGGTATTGCTAGTGATGGGCGAATGTATTCACCAGGCGGGAATTTGTGGCGAATTCCCGTGACTCCGTGCCGGTGAATAAATCTGCGAAACCGCTGCGAAAATTCGCCGGCGTCAAAAAAAATGGACGCCAGTGTCCGTTTTTTTTGGACGCCAGCGCATTTTCACCGACTAATGTGTGCCGGTATCCAAAAAACGGACGCCGGTTTCAAAATCGAAACGCCGACGACATTTCGTGAAATTTTCAGCAAATCGAAACTCCCCAAATTCGCCGATCACTAGATATTGCCATCAGGTTTAATGTAAATTAAGCCATAAAGAACCCATTGACAATGCCTGTTAAAACTTCAATCACAAAGACATCCAAATGCAGCCTCAAAATAAGTGTCAACCCTCATCAAACATACCTCTCAAATTCAAACACTGCACCCAATCCTTACTTTAACATGTCTGGTGCCCAAGTCCAATCTTTGGGTGCTTTTCTCAACCAGCACTGGTTCATAAAGAGAATACAGTAACTGCAGGTAATGTTGCGTATTGCTATTTTACTCATCCAGATATGTGTGCAGCATTTTCATCCATTCAGGGTGTGAGATGTTGGTTTATCATTGCTACTGTACTGAAAATTGTGGGGGAAAGTAATAAGCCCCACAAAAGCATAACCAACCAATCAACCAAAAACAGTACAATACAGAATGTGTTTTTGTGCAGTGGAAGTCGATATAAACTAAAACCTTCTTGCGTAAACAGTTTTGCATACAAAAAGTACAAGTATGTCTTGATAATATGTGCAATTACAATTCTAATGTAATGACAGTTTAATGAAGACTATTACACTTTGAAATGCAAATGTACTGTATAATCTTATTCATTCAGTTTTTTCACGTATGACTGTGAAATTCAAGTTTGTAGTATGGGGTGATGTACTAACATAGATGCTATATTTCACCATTCCAGTTACCCATGGCAACCAACCAATTTTTTTAAATTGTCTAGATTACAGTGAATGCATCAAGACTGATTACTGATAGTTTCTACTGTTAACTCTACTGGTTCAATTAAGCACCTACAGTATGTTAGTAATCAGCTGCCATGTATTTGTTCAGATATTAAAGGAATAACTTGTCAATACTAAAACAACACACAGTTCCTAATGCACTTTTTAAAAAAAAATTGACTAATAGTATAATGGAGTATGTCAGAAGCTTACAGGAGACATAGATTTTGTTTTGATATATATAAACTTACATACCACAAGGCATCAAATATTTATAGATATGGGGGCAAATTTACTAAGCGGCAAAAATTCACCAACGATGGTTTCGCAGGCAGCACAACACTTCAGCAGGCGATAATTCGCTCAGACAACGCTAATTCACTAACATGAGAAGTTGTGTCCAGTAATTCGCCAAGCAGAGCGAAGTTGCAATAGCATTTGCTATTTTGCATACGGTGGAAAGTTAAAGTTGAATGGATGTATATGTAGCAGCAAATACATTACATTACACAAGCCCAGGGAAGCTAAATGAAAGAAAATATAGTTGTTATAATGCCCTACACGTGAGCCCAGTGTATAGTTTATGTGCCATATGTTAGGAAATGTAATGGGGAAGCCGGTTACCCCAAAACATTTGCGCTCTTTTGCAGCCTATCAGCCTGAAAAAAGTAAAAGACTCCAGCGTTTTTTGGGACTTAGAAAAATTTTCAACTAAATTTTGAAGAACTCCTATCTACTCTGTTGCATTTCACCTGGTCTGAGGTGGCGAAGCCAAGCCTAGTGCAAGAGGTAACATTCAGTAAAATCCGCTTCTTAGTGAATTTGCTCAGTTGCGTCCCTTCGCCAGAGCGCAACTTCGTCTGGCGATTGAGTGCGAATGAGCACCAGCGTTAGTCTCTTTCGCTAGTGAAGTTACATCTACACCCGTTAGATTCAATTGGAATCGTGCAACTTTTTCAAATTTCTCTTTCAAAAACTCTAATTTATCTAGCTGTTGTGGGAAAAACTCAAACTTGAATTTGTTGGATTATTGAACAAACACCAGCGCAAACATCTTAAAACCATTGAGAATTCTGAATGTAAAAAAAAAAAAGTTCCAATTTTTAAGGGACCATTTGCCATTGACGTATACATGATTTCAACAGGTTTTAGTATTTTCGGATTCGCATGTTTAGCAGCTTCAGAGCATAATAAATCTCGAAAAATTAGAATTTCTTACCCTTCAAAACTCAACCAAAAAAATGAGGCTTGGTAAATAGGCCCCCTAATGTTTTTATGATACAGGTATGTGATCTGTTATTCGGAAACCCATTATCCAGAAATCTCCAAATTACGGAACGGCCGTCTCCCATAGACTCCATTTTAATTAAACTATTAATATTTTTAAAATGATTTCCTTTTTCTATGTAGTAATAAAACAGTATCATCTACTTGATCCAAACTAAGATATAATAATTCTTATTGGATTCAGAACAATCCTATTGAGTTTCAATATTGCTTAAATGATTCCATAGTAGACTGTTAAAGTATAGGACCCAAATTACAGAAAGACACCTTATCTGGAAAACCCCAGGTCCCAAGCATTTTGGATAACAGGTCCAATAGTTATATTTAAATAGACTTAGGGGCTATTTACAAATAGTCAAAGATTTCTCATTATGTTATTAAATCCACTACGAACACACTCCCATCTATATTTTTACTTTATTTATCAAAAAATTAACTTGAAAAAAATCTGGTGTTGGAAAAGACTCAAAAAAAATTGTGAAAAAATAATTGTATTATTTTTTTGGATTAAAAGCAACAAATTCTTCAAATTATTGTATGAAACCCAGCACATCTTCCAATTATAAATGGGACATCTGCCAATGATTTCTACTTCACCGTGGCAGGTCATGTAGAAAAATAGTGTTCCCCTTTAAAACTACGACCAGAAAAATATCAGACTTTAATAAATAACTCCCTTAAAGTATGGTAATCCAAATTACAGAAAGAGCTGGTATCTCAGGTTCTAAGAATTCTGGATAACAGGTCCCATACCTTTTTATTTGTGCACTTTGTTGAAGTTACTAGTTTTAGAATTTTGTCAATTTAAATACCATTGATAGCAACGAGGGCCGATATTACTGCTTGAGCCTTTCGGTTCTCGCAATTGTAGCGGAAACACCTCATGAGTTAAAGGACCAGTAACATTAAAAAAAATTTCAAAATTCGTTAGTATAGAATGAAAAATAAACATCAAGGCAAATAAAACTTTTGAATTGCAAAGCCTTTATTAAGAGATAACTTACCAAAACTCCACTTCCTGTCCTCTTCTAAAACGGCGAAAGGGCGACCATCCATGCAGCGGTGTTCAACTTCTCCTCCCTGGCTATTCTAGTGACAGTATGTGAAGGAGGCAGAGGTCCGCTCTGCAGCGCTTCCCCTATTCCCAGCAGTCAGACTTTGACTCCAGCCTTTCCTCGTCCGGCGAGGAAGAAGAAGAGGAGGAGGGCAGCCTCTGCCTCTCCAGCGGCAAGTGTTGTCTGCAGGCGCACCGATCTGCTGAAGAATATCCCCAGGACTACGGTGCACAAGCACATGAACAAACCCCTTGTTCCCGTGATGTGCCCACCTGAGTGTGCCTGGGGCTGGCAGGAGAAGGCGGCGATTTTAGACTCCAGTAGCGAAGAACCACTTGCTACCCGTCGATGTGCTACGATTGCGGGCTACGAGCCGGTAGCACTCCCGGCTCAAAGGCGGAGTGGATTGCCATGGTTTGCAGGAGCTGTGCATTTGGAGAGTGCACTTGGCCACGTGGAAAGCCTTGTGTTTGCGCAGCTCCTCCACGTCGCACTGATCCATGCGCTTATTCTTCAGCAGATCGGGGCTCCTGCAGACAACACTTGCCCCTGGAGAGGCAGAGGCTGCTCTCCTCCTCTTCTTCTGCCTCGCCGGACGAGGAAAGGCTGGATTCAAAGTCCGACTGCTGGGAATAGGGGAAGCGCTGCAGAGAGAATAGCCAGGGAGGAGATGTTGAACACCGCTGCATGGATGGTCGCCCTTTCGCCATTTTAGAAGAGGACAGGAAGTGGAGTTTTGGTAAGTTATCTCTTAATAAAGGCTTTGCAATCTAAAAGTTTTATTTGCCTTGCAGTGGCGGAACTACCGGGGGAGCAGGGGGTGCGAGCAGGCCAGGGCCCGCACCCCCTCAGGGCCCCCCGGCAGTCCGCGCGCCGCTGCGCGGCGCACATGACCGGACAGTTTCTGGGTGTATGGAGGGAGACGGGGGCCCGGCTGCACGTCCTGCGCCAGGGCCGCCCCCCTCTAGTTACACTTCTGTTGCCTTGGTGTTGATTTTTCGTTCTATACTAATGAATTTTGAAAAAAAAATTTTTAATGTTACTGGTCATTTAAGGAATTCACACAGAGTTTCAGTGAAAAAAAACCTTATTTTTCCAAAAATAAGAAAAAGCTCAGTAGCTTTTAGATAGTGGCTTCTACTTCATTGTCAGTACCAGCATTGAGTGAAGAAATTAGCAAGAGACAAACAATGTTTTAAATTGCAACTATATCACAAATAACAATACAATTATTAAAATGTTTAAAGGGGAACTCCGGCTTCCAAACCAAAATTTGATAAAGAGGCCCACATAACACAGAAACCCCTAATACACCCATCATAGCTTCAAAAAGTTTGAATAAATGCAATTTTCTATACTGATATCCAGCTGTATAACAGTTCTTCTCTTTCTGCATCATTTGAAATCCTGGCAGGGAAAGAGGGTCTAAAACACTGATGTTACAAATTGTAAGCACAGCTTACAGACAGCATGCAGGAACTACATAACCCACAATGCATTGCACGTCATGTTCTGTTCCTTATTGAAATCCCGTTTTTGTTTTTGTGGTGTTTGGAGGATGCAGGCTGAGGACAGATGGCTGCTGATACAAAGTAGCAGTAGTCACCAGCTCAGCAAAGTAGTCAGACAGATTAGCAAGGGAGCAGGGGGATTGGCTTAGGGAATTGTTCCAAACCATATTTTTTAATTGATATGTATTGCAAAGTTGCTTGAAATGATGTTTACTTTTCAAAATGCTTAAGTTATGTTTTTGTGGAGTTCCCCATTTAAATAAATAAAACATAACTGTATTCAATTTAAAAATCTACACCAAACAAATAGCTGCTTTCTATTGTACAGTACTGCTGGCCATTTAAATTGACCAGCAGATATTGCTACATCCATATGCAGAGTTCAACATATGGAACGATTTTCTAGAAACATAGCTGAGATCAAAACATATTGGTGTTTGCTAAAAGGTAATGGTACCCTTCTTAGTTGAGGGGCAACACCTTTTTCCTTGCAGACATATTGCATGCAAATTGCACTTGGAATAGTCAGTGTTTGATTTAACTCTGAAATCTCATAGTTCATTGAAGCATTATGCAGACTAATTTGCATAAAATTTTACATTTAGATGTCAGGTCTCAACTGCTGAATTTTAATTTTCAAGAAATCAGTACTTGCTTTACGTAGATTCTACTTTTACCCCACTTGAAGCATGTTTCAGCACATCTGTCCTCAAAATGAGAGGACCCAATAAACTTGATATACTTGAAATACACTTTTTATGTTGTTTTTATTATTCGTAAGTATTAAATTACGCTTAAATGAGCAGGGTCCTTTATACTTCTCTTATTTGTCAGTATTTGTATGTAATTTGTATGCTCAGTGTGTACACGCTTCTATTGCACAGCACTCTGAAATATGTGCTTTATAAATGCTTTTGTGGGCATTGACACAATTTAGTTCTTTCAGCTTGTGCTTCCTTCAACTGACAAACTGTTGCCATTGCACTGATAACTTTTTCAAGCCTCTGGCTTGGCTGTAAAGTAGCTGTATCAGTTGCACATACATTGCTTTAACCATTTTTAACATGGCATGGAAACAGTGAAAGGCTTGTTCAGCATTGGCTAAATATGTATATAACTTCCACTGTGTTTTTAAAGTGCCAGCAGTCTTTATAAAAATAAAAACTTAAAATAACTGAAGTGGGACCAAAATGCACATTTCTGTTTAGATTTTGTAGAAAAAGTAGGGACTAGGGAAGGGTAAAAACTGGTAGACTCGTAAGCACGGGACACTTAGGAAGGTTAATTCACACCAACTCTAATGTTCTGTTAGTTGGCAGGTCACTAGTTTGGAGCAACCAGAGCTCCTCCCTGTAAGATTCCTTGGTTATGGATCTAGGCTCACCCAAGTTTGGGGGGTGGGCAGGGTGGGTATTGGGTATTTGTGGGATGCTATCTTGTATGTATTTGTTATGTTGTGATTCACATATGCTTTTCCTAGCCAAGGTGTCTCCAAATATCACCCATCCTAAAAACACATTCCAACTACTACTAATATTCAGTCCCTGACCCTTGTCTCCTGGAATGCCAGGGGACTTAACTGTAAATACAAGCGAGCCCGCCTCTTTGACTACATAAAGAGACACAAACCTGCTGTCCTGCTTCTACAAGAGACCCACTTAGTGGGGCAGAAACTTCTCTCACTCAGGAAACACTGAGTGGCTCACACTTACCATGCCCCTTTCTCTACTCACACTAGAGGAGATTCTATACTCATTAGAAAAGGTATCCTTTTTGACTGCATTGGAGTTAAATCTGATTTCTACGGTAGATACATAGTTCTCCATTGCAAGCTGGCCAATCAACTTCTAAAGTTGGCCAACATTTACTGTACCCCACCATTCAAGCAAGTGTATTCAGCACTTGCTTCCTTTCCAAATGCCCCAACTTGCCTGTTGGGAGATTATAATGCCACACTTGACCCCCACCTGGATAGGTTGGGCCAAACTAGTAGCCACAACCAGGGTCTGAAAAGATGGGTAGATAATCTAGGAGATGCTGGCAGGAGCCAGTTCATGCCCTCAGAAAGGAACAGTGGGATGAGGCCACTGACTCACTTTACAGTGACCTAATTTCTCTGCGTGATAGGCTTGTTCAATATAAACGTATCTATCAATTATATATAACCCCTATAAAGCTCCAGAAAATGGGTAGAGAATTGGAATCCAGATGTCCAAGATGTCAGGAGTCAGAGGCATCTTTTTTGCACCTGGTGTGGCACTGCCCCCCAGTACAAAGATTCTGGAGAGAGGTGATGCGTTATTTGGCTGACAATCTAGCACTTCCCCAAGTGCACTCTCCAGAAATTTGCCTACTGAGATTGGTGGACGACCTCGCACCCCTGAATAAAACCAGAACACTTATGCAAGTTATACTATATTATGCAAAAAACTGGTGATAATGAACTGGATGGGTACAAACAGTACCACTATTACCCAATGGGTCAGTCTAATCAACAAAACTCTTCCTTCCATTTGGCTAGAGGGTATCCAGAAAAATTTGAGAGAATATGGAGCCCATGGCTGGACGTTAACTTGGTAGAAAATTCCTAGATACACGAACAACGCTTCAGCTTGAGGAGGCTCTCATATAGGGCATTGCATACAATATTGTAGGATTGTATGGTGTTGTATAATGTATTGTACATATGGTCCCCCCTGGCTGCCCCTCCTGTGAGGGCCAATGGAGACATCACATTTCTTTGCTCAATTTCAATTGTGAACCAAGTTTGTGTTGGTATGTATACCCCCTTTCCCTTTCCCTGTAAAATAAAAATAAAGACTTAAAAAAAAAAAACTGGTAGTTTATTAATCTGACACAAATGTCACTTGGCGTGCATTTATACTATTTAAGTACAAGATTGAGACTTGTTTAGCAATATCAGTTACCCTGATTATTGGCAGTAAACCCCAAGGAAGTTGATCTTGCAAGAGGGATTCACTATGATAGACATGACCTTCAGTTGATGTCATGACCTTGTCTTTAGGATCAATATCTCAGATTGTTCATCTTTATGTGCTGTATAACTAAGCAGGATATCATCTAAGACGGCATCATATGTGATTTCAAATTACTTTATATATTTGTGTATATATGTTCAATTTTGCAATGAGGGGCATGCCAAAATTGTTGTGTTTATGACAGTTTGTTCCCACCTTTTAGACTGTAATCCCTAATTTTTAAGCAGGGCTTGTTTGTTGCATAGACATAGAGTTAAAAGACAGAAGGGGAAACCTTCTTTTATGCCTATGCTACAATGTGAATATGCTTCTGTACAATGTCATTGTTTTTCACCTTGTAAAGTCAAAGCCAACATGAGTGAAGAACAAACACACTGTTGCTGTGCTTTGAAAGACTCTGCAGGACCCTCTGGTTATAAAAAATTGTGTTTTTTTTAAAATATGTCTTTTAAGAAATCAACATAAGAGATATATTGATACATCTAATAGGTCCTACATATTCATAAAGAAAATATTCATCTGGTCCTCATTTGCTTGGCTCTATAATATCTTTAATAGGAATTTTTACCTCAAAAAAGGAAATTAAGTATGTTTTGCTTTCTCCATCTGTTTGCCTTTTGGTTATATGGTAGAGGGCTCAGGAAAGAAAGATCCAAAATGACGGAAGGCGGAAAGACGAAAGATGGAAAACAAATTTTGTCAGGTTTTGTTCCAAACCTACCACCCCTAATATAGCACTCAGCATGATGCAATATAGCTTCACTTTTTTATTCTTCTAATGCCCAGCTAAAAAGAAAGGTTGTGTTATACATATTTAAACCCAGTGTTTATGTAGTCTGTGATTAGTGATGAGTGTATTTATTCGCCAGCATGGATTTGTGCCAAAATTCTGCACTTTCGCTGCATGCAAATTATTTCACAAAATTAGCTGCTGAAAATGACGCCGTGACAAAAATGGTGCGGAGACAAAATTGTCCCAGAGACAAAAAAAGTCACCATAAGAAAAAAACTCCCCTTGACTGTAATGCATTTGGACAAAAAAGTTGCTAAGACAAAAAATTTGCCAAGACAAAAAAGTCAACATAAGATAAAATGCCCATTGACTTTAATTCATTTCGAGTGAGAAAAAATGGTCACACTTAAAAAATTGTCGAGCGTAAAAACTTTTTCGATGCCCATTGACTTCAATGCATTTCTGGAATTTTGGGAAGTTTCACAAATGTTTCAGCGAATCGAAATGGGACAGATCATCACTATCTGTGATTATAAATTTGAAGGAGGTGACAAATGCTGTAAACTATAACTGTATAGATACCGTATATACTCGAGTATAAGCCGACCCGAGTATAAGCCGAGGTACCTAATTTTACCTACGAAAACTTATTGACTCTAGTATAAGCCTAGACACAACTACAGCCCTGTCTCCCAGCAGCGCACATTCTGCCAAAGCGACCCCCCCAGCGATCAACTGGACTTCTTTGCAAAGTTGATGGAGACAGAGAATTGCCAAACGGATTTGTCCCACTGTCCCACTACCATGTGCAGAGGGTGCTGTTTGATATTGCCATCACTGTTAATCTTTCGTATAACCAACAGAGGGTGCTGTGTGATATTGCAGTCACTGTTATTCTTCCATATAACCAACAGATGGCGCTGTGTGATATTGCAGTCACTGTTATTCTTTCATATAACCAACAGAGGGTGCTGTGTGATATTGCAGTCACTGTTATTCTTCCATATAACCAACAGATGGCACTGTGTGATATTGCAGTCACTGTTAATCTTTCATATAACCAACAGAGGGCGCACTGTTATTCTTTCATATAACCAACAGAGGGTGCTGTGTGATATTGCAGTCACTGTTAATCTTTCATATAACCAACAGAGGGCGCACTGTTATTCTTTCATATAACCAACAGAGGGTGCTGTGTGATATTGCAGTCACTGTTAATCTTTCATATAACCAACAGAGGGCGCACTGTTATTCTTTCATATAACCAACAGAGGGTGCTGTGTGATATTGCAGTCACTGTTATTCTTTAATATAACGAACAGAGGGTGCTGTGTGATATTGCAGTCACTGTTATTCTTTCATATAACCAACAGAGGGCGCACTGTTATGCTTTCATATAACCAACAGATGGCGCTGTGTGATATTGCAGTCACTGTTATTCTTTAATATAACCAACAGAGGGTGCTGTGTGATATTGCAGTCACTGTTATTCTTCCATATAACCAACAGATGGCACTGTGTGATATTGCAGTCACTGTTATTCTTTCATATAACCAACAGAGGGCGCACTGTTATTCTTTCATATAACCAACAGAGGGTGCTGTGTGATATTGCAGTCACTGTTAATCTTTCATATAACCAACAGAGGGCGCACTGTTATTCTTTCATATAACCAACAGAGGGTGCTGTGTGATATTGCAGTCACTGTTAATCTTTCATATAACCAACAGAGGGCGCACTGTTATTCTTTCATATAACCAACAGAGGGTGCTGTGTGATATTGCAGTCACTGTTAATCTTTCATATAACCAACAGAGGGCGCACTGTTATTCTTTCATATAACCAACAGAGGGTGCTGTGTGATATTGCAGTCACTGTTATTCTTTAATATAACGAACAGAGGGTGCTGTGTGATATTGCAGTCACTGTTATTCTTTCATATAACCAACAGAGGGCGCACTGTTATGCTTTCATATAACCAACAGATGGCGCTGTGTGATATTGCAGTCACTGTTATTCTTTCATATAACCAACAGATGGCGCTGTGTGATATTGCAGTCACTGTTATTCTTTCATATAACCAACAGAGGGCATTGTGGGATATTGCAGTCTCTCCCGAAGTGTACTGTTGGTATACGAATGATTAAAAGTGACTGCAATCTCAGCTACTCGGGTTGGGTACCGCTGACCCGAGTATAAGCCGAGGTAGACTTTTTCAGCACATTTTGGATGCTGAAAAACTCGGCTTATACTTGGGTATATACGGTAGTCTACTTAGATTACTTACTAACATATAGAAGCTATGTTCAGACTATCTTTATATCCTCAAGTATGAAGGCTTTAATTATTTATTCCATTTTCAGTATTAACTGTTATGCTGAAGTTTTGTTTTACCCATAAGTGCCTTGCATAAATTAGAAACCCCTCCTTAAAGGGCAACTGTTATCATATAATTACCTATCTATAATAATACCATATGCTTTACACAGACTTAACCGAACTCCGCTCAAATATTTATGTAATTTAACATGGTACTGTTTATTCTGCCTCAGCTAGGCATTATTATAGCTTTCATTCTGTGAATTCAGTTAAAGGCATCTCCAAGTAGTAGTGTACAAGCAAGAAAGGGTAACTGTTCCTTCTTTGTCTTGTGGGACACTAGGTTTAATTCTAAGGCTGGCACATTATCTGCACCAGTGATTTTTAGCTCAAAACAAGAGCAAGATGCTCAAGAATATATCTAAAATGATTGTTATAAAGTCAGATAGAAACAAAAATTAGACCCCTCCTTGTAAGCACAAAATGTGCTCACTTGTTTAGAAACAAAAACAGTGCTAGTTTACTTAATATCATAATGGGGCAGATATATCAACATCATCAATATCAGAAATCAGAAAGCACCAAATGTTTACAACCCTCAAGTGCAATGGACCTTCTTTCAGGATCAGTTACACAGCACTGACCAGATAGTTCTACTTTTGTACAGTTTAGTCATGTCTTTCACTCGTAGTGGCAGATTTATAAAAGTAAGTAAGAACTCACAGTAAAAGACTGCCAATCTCTATTCATTCCTATGAGGCAGATTCAGCAAAGTGTGAAATTAGAGCCCACCACAGAAAAATTCACCCACTTTCCATTCATTCCTGTGATAAATGGGTAAGTGTGTCTGTAATAAGTTCTAATTTCACAAGGAATTTTTAGATTTGTGTTTACTGTATCAATGGGTGAAAGACAGAGTTCACCATTTGATAAATGCACCTCTAAAAATCCTATAGGAATGAGTAGAGAGTAGTTAAATTCTACTGTGGTAAACTCTAAATTCACGATTTTATTAATATATGGTTGTATTCAAAATGTACTATAGAGAAATGATTTTAACCTATGGATTATGGAAAATAGATTTATGTCAATACAGACACATATCACCTACATATATATGTGTGTTGGTTACGTTTACCCCAAAGCTACTGCTCCTCCACCCTTAATCAGTTGTACATGTTAAAGGTATCACTACGGACACCTACACTTATGTTATTCCCTATCGTCCTGTATAATAAAAAGTAGGCAATGTTCAGCGAAAAACTATTTTACATATATTTATTGTTTTATAAAGATACCTGCTGTACAAATAGTAAACTTATTTTAAGAACACTAAGACACTTTTTGGTATTCAAAGGTACCAAGTGTGGTGAGATACAAAACTAGTGTATAGTTGGAGAAAAATGTTTTCAAAACCTATGTCTTGTGCGAAACCCTTACATTGTGCCTGCATTGTTAAAGAATTTGTTCTGTCAGAATTTTTATATTTATATTGCAATCTCAGCCCATTTCCATTCCAGGTGAAACTGGCTCAGTTTTTATTTTTAGTCAGGAGAAGATAACATAAAGCTATGAAATGATGATATGCCAATTTGCTTGAGCAAAAATTCTAAATGTTATCATGAACTCTGCCCTAGCAGGTATGCTGTATTATTTAGGAAGGCAAAATGATAAAAAGTGCAGAAAATAATCTTAACACTTTCTCCCCAACAGTTAATAGAGACACGCTAAAGAGTCATGAAGCATTGCAGTAACTGACATGCTTGTATTTATCCTACTTTAGTTGCTTTAAGTATATTGCTGCACAAATAAGCATCAATTTAAATGAACAGGGAATTTTATAACATTTCACATCTACCAGCAGACTGAACTAGTACATACGGGAATTAAAGTTGCTGGTCTCTAACGTTTTCACCTTGAAGCTAAGTTGTGATACTTTCAGTTTTCTTGTTTGTGACACTGTTAGTGAGAGATTATAAGATGTTGCCATGCACCACACCTACTGCAGCATCATAGCAATTGCAAGCACATGAGAAGGCACGATGTCTAGCACACATGTAAGTATTCATAGTTTACGCCTGATGAAGTCAGCTTGACAACAATTATACTGTAAGTTTTAAGGGTGGTAAGTAAAACAGAGAAAAAGCAGAGATTCTACACTTTAATTTTTTTGTCTGTCTACACAACTGAGGAACCAACTAACAAAGGTTTTCCTCTTAATACTCCCAATTCTATTAATGCAACTACTGATCCATAGTTCATGCAAGAGGAAATTCAAAGTGACTACAACATGTAAGCATAAACAAAGGTCTGTGACTAGGGATGTAGCGAATTGCCGATTTGGTGTTCGCGAACGCCGTTCGCGAACACCGGCAAAAAATGCGAACGTTCGCGAACTTCGAACACCGCTAAAATCGTTCGATTCGAACGATCGAAGGATTTTAATCGTTCGATCGAAGGATTTTCATTCGAATCGAACGATCGAAGCCATTCGATCGAATGCTTTTCATTGAATCGAATGCTTACAATCGTTCAAACGAATGGAAATCGTTCGATTTTTAGCGGTCGAAGGAATTCGAATGGTCGAATGGTCGAAAGATCGAACGCGAACTCAAAATGCGAACGTTCCCAAACGTTCGCGAACATTCGGCGGACGCGAACGGTCGAAGTTCGCGCGAACTAGTTCGCAGGCGAACAGTTCGCTACATCCCTATCTGTGACGGGATGGTATTCCTCTCAGGGTACTAAATGACCTTAACATTGTGAATGCTAAACTTGTATACTTATTTTTTCAGGATTCATTGAAGTTTGGAAATGGCTGTGGATGTAATCTACTTGGACTTTGCTGAAGCTTTTGATACAGTACCACACAGAAGGTTAATGGTTAAATTAATATAGATTATGAAAAAAGTGATTTATAAAGCCCATATACATCAGCAAAAAAGGAAACATTTCTTATCAAGCCCGTTGTGTCACACAAAAGGACCACTATACAGTATATAGAGGCAGTGGAGGGTGGGGGCTTGAAAACCCCTCCCCTTTCCAGAGTGAGGTCATCCCACAAACAATATACACCTTACAAGATACACAGGAGCCCAATAAAATAATAAAGTCCACTAAAGTCCACCATAATCCCTATTAAAGTGTCCATGTTAAAATGTCAATTTAGCATTAATATTCTATTAAGAAATATTGGACTGGAACATTGTATTTGTACTTGGATAGAGAACTTGAGTATACTTTACAAAGAGTAGTGGTAAATGGAACATTTTCTAATTGGATCAGTGTTTTTAGTGGTGTACCAAAGGGTTCTGTCCTTGGTCCTTTGCTTTTTAACTTGTTTATTAATGACCTGAAGTGGCCATTGAAAGCACCATTTCTATTTTTCGTGGTGATACTAATTGTGCAGAACTTTAAGTTCCATGCAAGATGCAAAACGTAAAACTGGAAAATGATGTTTAATGTTGATAAAAGCAAGGTTATGCAATTTGGCAGCAATAATATAAATGCAAGTTCTACGCTAAATAACAAAGTGATGGGGACAATCCTTTTCATTAATTGAGATGGATTTCGGGTTTTTGTAGATAACAAGTTGTCTAATTCCAGGCAGTGTCATTCTGTGGCTACTAAATCAAATAAAGTACTGTTTTGTATAAAAAGTGCAAAGTGCATTCCATAAAGGGACTAAAATATCATTGTTGGTACAGTTTTGGGCTCCAGTCCAGAGCTAGAGAGAGTGCAGAGATGTACAAATAAATTGTTTAGTGGGATGGAAGATTTAAATGTTGAGGATAGACTGTCATGGTTGGGGTTGTTTTCTCTGGAAAGGAGATACTTGTACTTAAAGGGCGTTATAGACAGCAAGAAATCTTTGTTCCATTAAATATTTCATCACATCAGAGGCCATCCCTTTAGAAGAACAGAACTTTCCTTTGAAGCAACATAGGTGGTTCTTCACAGCGAGGATGTGGAATGCCCTGCCAGACGATCTTGTGATGGCTTATTCTGTTAATGGCTTCAAAGGAGAACTAACGCTTAACTAAAGAGGTAGGTTAGACATTTTCTACATTATATTTTGGCTTATGTATCAGCCCAAAGTAACCACAGACCTTTAGCAGATCTGTGCCCTCAAAGAAGCCTCAAATGTTTCTGGTTGAGTTTTAAAGGTCACTCTAGCCTTTAGTTTCTCCCCAGGGATCAAAATATGCTCCAGGAATGGAGTGAATCCGTTCTCTGTTTAGAAACTTTAGCAGCCAGTTTCTCCATTCCACAGATCCAGTGCTGTCATTGGAAGGAAGGAAGGCTGAACTGTGGGAAGAATATTTAAAGTTAGTTAGTTTGCTAGATAGTGTCTCTCAGCAGGGCACATCAGGTAGGAGACATGGCTGTGTGAGGAACTCCCAGAGGAGCTGGAAGTTCTGCCTGCATCTGCATGAAGCAGAAGGTGCGCTAGTCGAGCTTGTGAGTCTGGCTACTAGAGGCTTCTTCAAACATATGAAGGTAGTTTATTTTATGATTTCTGTCTGTATGCTGCTTGTGTATGATTGATTGACTGACTTTTGTTTGAAAAGAGTTGGAAAATAAACATGTGTTTTCCTTGAAGAAGCCTCTATCACTCTGTTTCTGCTCCTTTGTCCTATGCTGCCTGCCTGCCATTTGTTAATTCCCCTAAACGTTACGTGGACAAGCAGCCAGCTTATCACACTATGTAATTATGAATGTACTGTAATTCACGATGAAGTGTGCTCTCTGTATACACTCTTCTGAATTCTAGCACACTTATTAAGACTTGCTTTTGGTCTTAATAAGTGTGCTAGAATTTAGAAAAGCGTATACAGAGAGCATGTTTCATCTGGAATTACAGTACTTTAATAGTTACATAGTTACATACAGTAGTGTGGCAAATTATTAGTGAGCATTTGTTGCTAATTACAGATATTTAAAGATATGTCCAGAAATGTGTATAATCTATTTCTGTATTCTGTGAAATCTCAACATGCTATTTACCTTGGCCCATATATTCACTCTTTACTAGTTCTATTCTTCTATAATATAATGAGTTGACAAAATTAGCTTTCTGGCCTCTATTGCTAGCTGTTGGGCTATGCATTTATTTCACTTATGTCTTACGTATTTATGTCACTCGGAATGAACTTTGCTGCCAAGCTACAAACCTGTCAGCTTTTTCTTGCTTTTACTTCTGCTTATGACTGATGCCTTTATAATCCCTTGTTGGAGCTTTGGGTTCATAAACTGTATATAATGGAGACAGTTTGTATTATAGTTTGATATCTATTACGTACGTCTACAGTGCTTAGCTGCCTGGTCACAGCTCAATCTTCTGCTTGTAGCAGCCGCCTTTGGCCTCAGGAGGAGCCCTCAGCTACTCAGATGCGCCAGGCCTTAACTTGAGAGGAGCAAAGCAAATGTTCTGAATGAGCATAGGGGCACATGCATTTCCAAGGTTTTGGACGGAAGGCAACATTTAAGAAGGTAGACGAAAAGTATAGTCAGGCAGGCTGGGGTCTGTACAAGCAGAGTTCAAGCAGGTTCAGACAGGAAGTGGTTGGTACAGGCAGAGTACAAGCAAGGTCAATCAGGCCGGGTCAGTACAGGCAGCATTCAAAGAGTAGTCAGGCAGGCAAGGGTCAAAATTGGCAGATTTGAGAATAGTCAGGCAGTCAAGGATCAAAACCAGAATCAAACAAGACAGAAAGCACATCATTAAATATTCAAATTTCACACTACCCGGCGTGATGACATCACACTTAAAAACCGGAAGCACGCACATCGCGCAGCATAGGAGAGACGGCACTAAGAGGAGGAATATGCCTGCGTCAGGTGTCCCAGCTGAGAGTGCGGCGGGCATCCCCGCAGTCCCGCGGGACAACCAGGATAAATCTTTACTATATCCTGGTGGTTTGTCAAACTGAAAACAATTTAAATATTTTGTCATGCTGCATATCATTTCCCAAAATATAAAAGCATATACATTTTATTTTTCTGGATGAGGAACACTTGGAAAGGATCATCTACCTTCTGCCATGAAACAGGTTCACTATAGTAACCAATTGTCAGAGACTACAATTTCTGTTTGTAAGGTTTGTATTAATGATGTGTTGTATACGTTTTTAAGTTCATCCATTCAAATTCCAAGATTTTTTAAACCAAAGGCATTTTATGCTAAATCTTTATTATGGTGCCCAGTAAGGTCAATACATAGTACTTTTTTTTCTGATGCTTCATTTAGTAAAATAACAAACTAATGTTCATGAACAGGAAAACACAATTACAGTTTGAGGCAGAAATCTAATTTTTTTTTTTTAAATTCCAGTCAGTTTATGTAATAGAGATGTTTGCTTCTCTAACCTCTTTTACAGGTTAATAGTATAGTGTGTAATAGCTAAACAGCTGAATATTTGTGACTAATGAGGCTTCAGTTTCTAAAATGTATTCAATATTACTAAATTCTTTTTAGTACTTTTTGAGAAGTTTGGTATGTCTCCTAATAAAGCATCTTCTAAATATTATATAGTGTTATAACTAAGTACATCTACAATGGAATTTAAAATTAAATGAATACTCTGAATAATTATTCAGATAAAGGGGCAAATTCACTAACATTCGTAGTTTCGCCAGGCGAAACTTCGCCGCACTTCGACAGGCGTAGTTTCGCCAGCGCTCCACAAATTCACTAAAATCCGAAGTTGCGCTCAGGGGTAGCGTAAGGTTGCGAAGTTGCGCTAGCGTTGATTCACTATGTAAAGCGAAGTTACGCTAGCGAAGGCTAATTTGCATACGGCGCGAAATTCAAATTTCAATGGAGGAATACGTATCAGCACTACAAATGCCTAGAAAACCTTCAAATCAGCAAATAAAAATTCTATTTTGCCCTACACATGTGCCCATTGTCTAGGTAAGTTGCCATGAGTCAGGAAATGTAGGGGGGAAGGAGGGGAGCCCCAAAAATTTTTTTGATCTTTTTCAGCCTATCACCCATCATGTAGAAAACACGCCAGCGTTTTTTCGGACTTAGAAAAAAATTTGACTTTTTTTGAAACAATCCCTATCTACTCTATTGCGCTTCGCCAGGTCTGAGGTGGCGAAGGAAGCCTAGCGTAAAAGGTAGCGTTCAGTACACTGCGCAAGTTAGTGAATTTGTGTAGTTACGTCGCTAGCGAAAATTCGCCTGGCGTAAGGGTGCGAAGTAACACTAGCGAAACTACGCCAGCGTTCATTAGTGAATTTGCGCAGTAACGAAAATGCCAAACGCTAGCGAATTAACGCTAGCGTTCGGCGATTCGGCGCTTAGTGAATTTGCCCCAAAGACTTATGTACTAAGACTACTGTCACATAAGCCAAGCATTGTTAAAAATGCTTGGCATAGGCAGAGCCAAATATCTGCCCCACTTCCCAAACAACCGGCCTAAAAATAATTACCCGTTTACCTCTTGTCCTTCATTGGAATTGTATTGGCCACAGCTTTATTACATGACATAAGCTTTAACAATACATAACCATAAATATAAAAAGGTATATAAGAACAGTGATATTAACAATAGCATTGACAGTAATATTAACAGTAATACTTAGAAGCTCTAGAGTCCATGGCAAAGGACCAAACTGGGTACATGACACTTGTACCAGGCCACCAGTCGCATGTGTCCTCCAGCATGGTGGGTACACAGTATTGCATGCTTTGACCATGGTATTTCAATATAACACCTCACAGAGATCCAATGCTCTTAGAGAGGAAACATCCAACCATGGCCCATTGACAAAATTTGGACTGGCAATAAACTATCTTCACTGCCAGGAACCTGCTGCTCTGCTGTGACAACAGGCCATAATTCTTTAAACCCTTACCTATCCATGACCCCAGAATACTCACATTTTAGTGTCAACTTAACCAATATTCCACAATTGTAACATCTAATACAGCAAACCCCCCATGTAACCAGAGGGAGTGACTCCATTTTCTCTCTCCAAAATGGATGACCTCCCTAACTGTTCCCATTTTAAATTACCTACTCCCCCCCCCAATGCTACACAACTTAACCTAGCTACTAACCCCATCCTAGTAATTGCTGTACCAGGTTTCCCTTTCTTATGAATGTAGTACATGCTCAAAAAATCTGTGAGTCTATTGTTTTGCAAAGGTGACTGCTACCAATCACTATGAATGTTGCAATGTTACTTCTGACTAGTGATGAGTTAACTTTTTCGCCAAGTTTTGTCACAAAAATGATTCCCATAGACTCCAATGAGTGAAAAAATTGATGCTTACAGACTTTAATGCATTTTGGTTAATTTTTGCTGTTTCGCAAGATTTTGGTGAAGCAAAATGGGTCAGATTCGCCCGTCACTACTTCTTAATTTTCTTTTGCTAATACACACACTACTCATCTTCAAATTTACAGCATGACCCCATTCCTATGAAATATAAAAAAACACATTTGGCATGTTTCATTGTTGTTCGTCACTATTAAATTGCCTGTTATAGAAGCTTGAAATATGCCCTGCCCAGTATATAAAAATATTTTCCTCATGTTATAAAAAGGATGCAATTGTCCAGTAATAGGCAAGAACTTTAAATATAATGGTTAGTTTTCATGTTTTGACTATGACGACTAAATCTGGATAATCCATTTCCTATATTTGCTAGATGATGGAAAACAACATGAATAGTGTTACATATTGCGGAACTCTGAGTGCTGTAAAGTGAATAGGGGAAGTGTGCCAATGCTGAAAGATAAATGGTTGATAACTCATTACTTGTTGAAACCAAAAATATTCTGAAACAATGCAGTAGCTCACCTGTGTATGACTTCTTTCAACAAAAGGAAATGATTACAGGACATAAATCATTTATATTGGTACCTGTTACAAAGTGGAAATAGTTAAGCATTTAAAAAAAAAAAAGTATGACTCCGATTTTAGACATGATAACTTTCAAAAACCTAGTTATAAAATGTGTTATATACAGTATGTGTAAGGGATAGTTACGAGCCGATCCGACGCCATGGACAAGATGGCGGTGCCCAGGAATACCACGTGGCACGTTCTGATGGCAGTTCAAAATGTGCACTTCATGATGCCAGTGCATCAAAACGCGTGCAACGTCATGACGCCGTGCAGAATCAGCGTTCAATGGCGTGACGCATGACGTCATTGCGCTCGTTTGGTACGAAAATTTGTCTATAACAGACCCCAGAAACTTGCCTAATTATAGGTTCAACTTATTGTGTTCCTGGGTGTGATTTACTTTGCCTGATCTTGATTCCTAATATTGACCTTGGCCTGTTATATCAACTAAGAACATTGCTGCCTGAACTGACCTTTTGTCTGGACTTGATTACTCTTCTTCTTTAACCCTTTGGATACTGTGAACTGTGTTGGACTTGCTGCTTCCTCCTAGGTCCGCAAATCCTAGCGGAGCTTTCGAGACATATTTCGGGCCATAATTGGGCCATGGACCCTTCTGAGAAAGCCCAACCCTGTACTGCAGGGGCAAAGCTTATTTTGCCTACAACAGGGAAACTTCAACGCCTAGGTAAGTTTGTGGAGACTCACCTGGGCGGAATTCATCTTCACTTCCCCATCAAGCTTCTCACAGACTTCTCCTTCCCATACAGCTTCAAGATGCTTCAAGAGTCATAAATGTGCAAGCCTTCCTTGGTAGTGATGGGCGAATTTATTCGCCAGGCGCGAATTCGCGGCGAATTTGCGCGTTTCGCCACCAGCGAATAAATTCGCGAATCGCCCGCGAAATTTCGCGTCAAAAAATTCTCCGGCCTCAAAATTTTTTTTTCGAAAAACGGACGCCGGCGCCAAAAACGGGCGCCGGCGTCAAAAACGAGACGCCGGCGCCGTTTCGCGAATTTTTCGCCGTTTCGCGAAATTCGCGCGAAATTCGCGAATTTTTCGGCGAAGCGAAACGGCACAAATTCGCCCATCACTATTCCTTGGTTACGGTGCAGCTGGGAATTTCATGTATCAAACTTTTGCTGTACGCCATGCCATACCCCTGCAAACCTTGTCTGTGCCTCTACGACAGGAGTGCCCAAAAGGTACATCTGTATCTACCAGTAGACCTTTAGCTGGTGATCAGTAGATCTCAAGACACTGTCAACAAACAGCTTATCTATATCCCCCTCATATTTCATGCTTTTCATTCAGATATTTATTACTTTATGGTCTCATAACAAATTTAAATATAGCAATATACATTTTCTCATAAATCGATATTTAAGTAATAATTTCAATGGAACAGAATGCTAACAATGCTTTTATGGGGGTAGACCAGTGGTTTTAGGGTTACCTTGGTTGCGCCTCCTCAATCCTGTTATCAATTGGTCTGAAGCTCAGATATCCCACTGGAGCTTCTTCTGTCAACAGAATTGTCTCCTTTCTTCTGAAAGTGGCCGCTACTGCTGTAGCTCTTCGATCTCTCCCTTCTGCTTATCAAGATTACTCGGATGTGTTCAGCAAGAGATTTGCGGAGACTCTACCTCCCCACTGGTTGTACGACTGCCCCATTGAATTACTCCCTGGCACCATGCCTCTTCGAGGACTCACTTATCCCCTCACTCCTTCTGAAACTAAAGCTATGAAGGAGTATATCTAAGAAAATCTTCATAGAGGATTAATTTGTCCTTCGTCTTCACCTGCTGAAGCTGGATTCTTCTTTGTAGATAAAAAAGATGGCAGTTTATGACCCTGCATAGATTATCGTGGCTTAAATATAATTACCTCTAAAAATCGCTATCTTCTTCCACTCATCTGTGAATTGTTCAACCAACTTAGAGGAGCCTGCCTCTTCACTCAGTTGGATCTACGTGGCGCCTATAATCTGAGAAGAGTGGAAAACTGCTTTTAACACCTGTGACAGGCACTATGAGTACCTCGTAATTCCTTTTGGGATTTGTAACACACCCACAGTTTTCCAGGAGTTTGTCAATTATATTTTTCGAGACCTGCTAGGCCAGAGTGTTGTGGTATACATGGATGACATTTTAATCTTTTCCAAGACTCTGCCAGAACATCAACTCCAAGTCCATGAAGTGCTCTCTCTGTAAAGAAGCAAAGCACTTTACCAAATTAGTGTACATTTAAAACCTCCAAGATTCCTTTCATTTGAGATGGATCCAGCCAAAGTCTCCGCTATCCAAGAGTGGCCTCTTCCTACCAGTACAAGATCCATTAGAGATTTATTGGCTTTGCCAATTACTACAGACAGGTTATCAAAGGCTTTTCATCTAGAATCGCTCCAATTCTGTCTCTTATCCGTAAGGGTGGGAAACCTAATTGCTGGTCCCTGCAAGCCTTACAAGCCTTCAAACCCTTGAAAGAGTCTTTTTCCTCCACTCCAATCCTCAGACATCCAGATCCCCTTCTTACTTTCTTCATCAAAGTAGATGCATCGGATGTTGGAGCCAGGTTTGTTCTATCCAAGAGACAATTATGTGATGGGAAATTAAATCCTTGTGCCTTCTTTTCTAAAAAAATTTCCCCACCAGAACAGAATTATTATGTTGGAAACCGAGAACTTTTGGCTGTCAAATTAGCCCTGGAGGAATGGAGACATTTGTTAGAAGGCTCTACTGTTCCAGTGACAATCTTCACTGACCACAAAAATTTGGAGTATATTCAAGCCCTTAAGCATTTAAATCCCAGACAGGCTCGGTGGGCACTCTTCTTTTCCCATTTCAATTTCATTATAACTTTTTGTCCTGGTTCTAGAAATAAGAAGGCTGACACACTTTCTAGAAGCTTCATTCCTGAAGATCCTTGCATTAAGGACCCATTGTTTCCCCAGCTAAAATCATTCCCCCAGCTAAAATCATTCCCCCAGCTAAAATCATTCCCCCAGCTAAAATCGTGGCTGCTTTTTTCGCCTCCATGGCTTCACAGATCTTTTCAGCACAATCTTCAGCACCCTCTAAAACTCCCGTGGGAGTGGCATATGTACCACCAGATTTTCATCACACTGTCCTCTGTCAGTCTCATAATTCCAAACAAGCTGTTCATCCTGGAATTAGAAAGACTGCAGATCTACTATCTTGCCTTGTCTGGTGGCCCTCCATTCGGAAGGATGTTAAGGACTTTGTGTCTTCCTCTACAGTGTGTGCTGCATCTAAATCTGGACACTCTCCCCCAAGGGACTACTCCAGCCATTACCCATACCCTCTCGACCCTGGAACCATTTAGCCATGGACTTTATTGTGGATCTACCTGGTTTCCTGGGCCACACGGTCATCTGGGTGGTGGTGGATAGATTCAGTAAAATTGCACATTTTATACCGCTACATACAGTACACACATCTTTGGAACTTTATTCATTTAGCATTTTTTTTGTGTCCACGGGTTTCCAGCTGTAATTGAGTCATGTAGAAGTCAATGGTAGCTGTCCCTTTTACAATTGGAAAATATCATGATCTGTGCTGAGTTTTGTATGATAATCCAAAAAACTTACAATTCTAATTTTTTTCATAATTTAGCAGAGAGTCTTTTCCCATACCAAACTGGGAGTTTAGTTGAAGTTGTTTTACTAAAATAATGAGAACATTTTGGATTTTAGTAAATAACCTTCTTGATGTTTTGTCAAACATCATTCTCCTTATCACATTAAATAACAGGGTTGGCACAAAAATGGTTTATTTATTATAAACAACTATTTTGAAGATGAATCTGATGAATTTATTGCTTCTTTTCATGAAGAAGGTAGTCATAGTTTCATCCTCTCTGAAATATTTTTGCAGAACTTATGGGCATTGGGCAAAGATTAATTTCTTTATTTTTAAAAATCAATTAAATTAAAATTAAGTATTGTTATATTTCACAATATCTGCTACAGTATATGCATTTAAACTGAAAGTGCTTCAGAAAATGACATGAAACCAATATAGTTCTTCCCTGAGCTTTCTATGTCCATTTACTGTACCCACAAAGCACCACTACTTTAATGGTGGAGAACAAGAAACTCATTGTACTTCAAAATCCATAGTCCACAGAGAAACCGAAGATAGTGTGCTGTAATACGAGTAAAACTTTAATCTCAATTGTGACTCTTTTACATTGATGCACTAATTTCACTTTTTACTACTACAAAATATTTAGAATATGCTGAGAGATGATGCCCTTAGCCTTATCCAAGAAAGGTTAAGCTTGAAAATCCAAACCTAACGGGACCCAATGAGATTCTAATTTAAGTTTAAGAACTTACATCTGATCCATCTTAGTCAAAATGTTTCTTTTTTTTAACAAAATGTATTCAGTATTTATTTTTCAATGTAAAAGTAACTTGATAGTATTTGACCTGCTGTACTCAAGAGACCGTTACCTTTGTAGAAAATTAAAACTTGCTTTTTCTCTTAAGAGTCACATCTTTATTACGTTATATGAACTACCTGTTACTTTCTTACACATTGTGACTATATTTTTCTTACAGCCAAACTTAAGATTTTACATTATAAACGTGAAGACATTTTTATTGAAACATTTAGGGGGTTATTTATCAAAATCCGAATTTATCTGATTTTTTAGATTAAAAAATTGCAGACCAAACTACAATCCACAATTTGACCTTATTTATTATTAAAAAAGCACAATTTAATCGAAACTGGGAACAACTCAATAAAATCAAGCAAAATCCTGAATTGTATGATTTGTTTGGAATTTTCCCAAATCACTAAATTTTTGGGGGCTTTTTTTTTTTTACCTCTCCCATTGACTTATTTTGTACAACTTTGGCAAGTCTGAGATGTTGGATTTTCAGATTCAGACATTTTTCAGCCTAAACCTTAAAAAACTTGAGTTTTTTTTAATGAAAAATTTTTCAAATTTTTAGCATCCAGACTTTAATAAATAAGCCCTTAAATAGTAATGGTTGAATCTCTCCCATTTCTCTTCGCCAGAAAATTACAGAATTTCCCGCAAAATTAGCGAAAAATCGTGAAATCTGAAAATTCCCCAAAAAATCTTGAAATTTGAATGTTTCACGAATAAAAAAAGCAATTCGAACGTTTTCACAAATAAATTGGGAAAATCGGAAATTGACGCTGGCGCCGAAACGAGGGAATTTGCAGTGAATTCGTGCCAGCCAAATTTATTTGCCCATCACTACCCTTAAAGGGATACTGTCATGGGAAATCTTTTTTTTTTTCAAAATGAATGAGTTAATAGTGCTGCTCCAGCAGAATTCTGCACTGAAATCCATGTCTCAAAAGAGCAAACAGATTTTTTTATATTCAATTTTGAAATCTGACATGGGGCTAGACATATTGTTAATTTCCCAGCTGCCCCAAGTCATGTGACTTGTGCTCTGATAAACTTCAATCACTCTTTACTGCTGTACTGCAAGTTGGAGTGATTTTACCCCCTCCCTCCCCCCCCCAGCAGCCAAACAAAAGAACAATGGGAAGGTAACCAGATAGCAGCTCCCTAACACAAGATAACAACTGCCTGGTAGATCTAAGAATAACAGTCAATAGTAAAAACCCATGTCCCACTGAGACACATTCAGTTACATTGAGAAGGAAAAACAGCAGCCTGCCAGAAAGCATTTCTCCGCTAAAGTACAGGCACAAGTCACATGACCGGGCAGCTGGGAAATTGACAAAATGTCTAGCCCCATGTCAGATTTTAAAATTGAATATAAAAAATGTTTTCTGATGACAGGATCCCTTTAAACATTAAACATGTTGAATGTACCAGTCCTCATTAGACCAAATTTATGCTTTGCCATCAATATGAATTTATCTATGCCTTTTTACCATCAAGTACAAAGAACTGTGTGTGTGTGTATAAAATACATACACACACACACACAACAAATACAGCTATTGCAGCAAAATATAGGTTTCATTGGTTTATATTGATCTGTTTATTAAGCCCTATACACCTTTGCTTTTTAGCATTGGAGCAAGTGAATCCAGAACCATTTTGTTGTGTGAAATACTCAGTGCTCAGTGAAAAAGTGTTCATAGATTATTTTGAACTTTCAAAACTATCACAGAAAGTACCTACTCACAGACCACTCACTGGCCAAAATAAAAGCATCATCCTATATGGTTGGTTTATATTCCATATTCAACATTTGTACATTATAACTAACGTATACTGTAGCATTGCATTCTACAGTATGAAATGCTAAAATTGCTATCGGTCTTTAAACTTGTTATACCTTACTTTAGGGTTAGAGATAAAGTTGAGATACCATATGTCTGTAACGAATGAGCCACAGAGTGTTCTGTCAGTATGCAGACATTGAATAGCATAGTAGGCCCTAAATCTAGATGAATATCTTGACAACCAACAAGTCAAAGGAATCAACCAGGCATAGATCTGAGCAGGGTTGGACTCTTCCTTACAGGTTGATTAAAATGTAGAGCATTTGGTATGATTGTAGTTTATAATTCACTTAGATGTAAAATAATTGTTTTACAATAATTGTTATACAATATTTAGTAACACATGTGGCTATAGGAACTCATTATCTAGAAACCTTAAAGGGGACCTGTCACCCCAATATATAATTCCAAATTATTTTTTATCATGTTAGTTAAGCAAAATAAAACTTACTTACACTACATTTATTATTTAAATTTTGTTTCCTTCAGTCCTGGAATTCCACAATCACAGCACGCAGGCAGGAGCCATTTTGTGGACACTGTTATTAAGACAAGTTGTGTATCACCCCAAAATCTTGTGTATGTGCCCGAATGGGGGACCTAATGCCCATAAACATTGCCCTACAGAATTATAGAGTGTGAGGAGGGAGGGGGAAATGTGGGGAGAACAGTGACATGTAGAAAGTACTGAATGTAAAGTGAAAGTAATTGAATGCCCCGCCTCTATGCCCCAGGTAATATTTGATTGACAGCTCAGATATGTTAAATGTCAACAGATATGGATGCTTTAATGAAAAAAACTATTTGGGTTCCATGTTTAATTTGCAAACGACTTTTGTTATACAGCTTTTTATGTGTAAGTGACAGGTTCACTTTAAAACTAAAATGTTATGACTAAGATGCTTCTTCCTTGTGATTGAAAAACATCACATTGTACTGGCTAAGTTAGCGGTAAATCAGTCCTACTGGTGTTGCTTTTTTCTATCTATTCACTGATGGGGTTCCTTGAAAAAAATTTTCATAAAAGGCCTTGTTTCCTGAATTCATAATATAAAACTGAAAACGTCAGATTCAAAGCCTTTAAAGCCTTCATTACATAGAACTGTGGTTAGCTAACAGGTTTGTGATATAATCTAACCGTCTGAGCATAAATAATAATTAAAGTAATGCATCAACATGCTTCATTTGATTTATGAATATGTTTAATGACTCTTGTGCAGAACAGCAGAAGCCATTATGCATTGACTGATTTTGGGAGCTTCTGTGTACTGTAGTTGCATGACCTTACCCTGCAAAACTGAAAATGTTTTCTCAGCATTCAAAATAAGAAATACATCTTTACAAGGGCAAATACTGATACAAGAGTTTCAGGTTACAGCAGAATATACTTTTTCTCTTTGCAGTTTTTCCTTTGTCTTTTATTTGTCTCCATTCTTGTTATAGTAAATTCAGGCACTATAAATTATGTAGCATATCTGTTTCTTTTATCTTTGAAAATGTATTTGCTTGTTTTTATAATGGTTAATAATAAACATTATAATAAGTTTAAAATAATAAGAATGCAAGCTACCCTACCCTTGAAAACACTGAGAATTGTCCTGTCCAAACCAATTTATACTTATTAATACAAATGCAATGCCTAAAGAAAGGTAAATTAGGTAATTATTAATTTCTGCTTTTAACATTTTTCACTACTCGGGTAACATAATAGGTACCTCCATTCCACACATTTTTTCCCCCGGGCTAATATTGCTGAGCAAGACTTTAATGTTAAGAATAGTTACAAGCCCTCACAGTGTTTATATAACATACTTAAAGTTAACTTGAAGGCGAACCACCCCTTTAACCTATCATTCTATTACTAAACTCTATCACTTGTTACTACTATGAGAACCAAGGAAAACCTAGTTCTTTAAATAAGGCTCTGTTTATGCCAATACGTTACATAAAAAAGCACTAACTTAATGGGAAACTAATTTTCCACATTATGACATTTTTTTTGGCTGCAAGTCAAAAAAAAAAAAGATATGAATTTATTGTTTTACAATATAGACATAGATTTAACCAACTGATTTTACTCTTTACTTAGGTATGGAATTAAGTAGTGCAAGAATGAGCTTTGCCAAATGAAAAGTCCAACCATGAACTCGCATTGTATCATAATTAGCACAATACTATACTTTAACTACCAGATTTTGATTCTTTAGTGTGTTATAATTTTGCTCTGCCTTTGAAATATAACACCCCATAGAAATGGATTTTATTTGATTGCCCAAAGCACAACATACTTTGTAAATGTGACAGTTCGGTAAAACACTTTCCCAAGTGTCAGGAAGAGTTAATATATGTGATTACATTTAAACTGCTTGAAATCCATTAGGATTCCCCAGTTTGAATTTTCATGAATCTGCCAATATACATTTTAGTCCACTTTCACAGGATGAAGAAACATGTTAAATGTATGAACTCTTATCTTATAAGCTGTATAATACCATGAAATAGATGCTTTTGTAGACTTGTGTTGTTATATCAATCTTAATTTTGCAGAAATGCCTCACAATTATTTGCAATTGCACATTTCTCTAGATTTGAACTTATCAAGTGTCTTGCTCTGCTGTTGTTTCACAAGTGAAACTGTTAAGGATGTAGGGCAGGATGGACCTTCCTAATTATTCCTGTATATACAGTCAAAATTAGCCTCTCCTTTATAAGAAAAAAACATGTTTGTAATATATGTTAGGCATGTATTTGCTGTAGGACAATAGCTAGGTACTAGTAACACTGGTCTATCAGTGATGCAGTCTACAAGTGCCAACACCTTCCGGATTATTGTATGAAACTCAGCGCAGATCAGGATATCTTCCAATTGTAAAAAGGACATCTGACTTCTACATGACCTCTGCAGGTTTCAGATGGTGTATTTTTTATTCTGACTTTTTGCAGCCTTGGGGGCAGATTTACTAAAGAGCGAATTGGCTAACACTAGCGACTTTCCGCTAGTGTTGCCATCCGAAGGGACATTGCCAATTCACAAATCAGGCGCAGGTGGCAATTCGCTAGTGAACGGGACTGTCGCTAGCATTCATTCGCACTCTATTGCCAGACGACTTTTCACTCTAGTGAACAATTGTTAGATTTTATTGAATGTTACCTCTTTCCCCAAAATTGACTTTGCCACCTCAGATCAGGCGAAGTGCTAAACAAGCTAGATCTTCCTCAATAAAATCTAGAAATTGACGGCACTTCTGGACTTGTTTTATTGTAGCAGGTAGCTATGCAAAACCTAACGTGTTTCGGGATGAGATCCCTTAGAAAATGCATTAAAGTTCCACAAATACTAGCGGCTTTTCCTTTTTTTGGGTAACTGGTTTTCTCCAGACATTTCATAACATATGGAACATTAATTTTACAATGGGCTCATGTGTACGACATTATATTAACTCTCTTATCTTTATTAAGGTTCCCTGGACATTTGTAAGAAAAACTGGTAACTTCAAGCATTTGCAGCAATGTTTATAATAAAGACGTCCATACAACTTTAAATTACCTGCCGTATGCAAATTGACCTAAGCGCAAGATCACTAGCATTTGCTAGGCACAAACGAACTATGAAAAAGTCGCCAGCGTTCAACACCCAGGTCATGGCGCAACTTCGCATATTAGTGAATTAGCCTAGTGGTAGCGAATTTGCACCTGGTGAAGTGGTGCGATGTGTGCGAAGTGGTCGCTGGCGATAATTCACCCTTTAGTAAGTTTAAAACTAAAAAAGTTTTTTTTTTCATTGAAAGGGGTGTGAAGTGTATGCCTTCCAGGAATTCTGGCCCATTGTCCATTTATAGGTGCAACTGTTTTAGAGCTCTGCTTCTTTTAGTATGTTCTGCTGCTTGCATCTGGCATTTCAGCATACCAGAGGGACATCCAACGGGGTCAGACACTGGCATCCCCTGAAAGCTCTTTTATCTCTTCTAGGTGGTGTTAGGCAAAAGTGCTGAGCATTGCAAACATAAGGGAGCTTAACTCGTGATTGAAAAAGGAAATAACTAGAGGGCCCTCTTGCTTCTGTCATAATTTCCCTATATGCAAAAAATGTATTGCACAGTACAAAATGTATTGTAAGCAGCATGGACATGGGTGACCATGAGCTCTAAGCACTCCACCACTTGAAAACTGGTTCAGTAATAGTAATGAGTCCAAAAATATTCATTTTTGCCATTAAATTCAAATAAAAACATAAAATATATAAAGTTAGATTATTTCGTTCCACTTCTTCTCTCACAATAAGCAGTGTACAGGCATGTGACCTGTTAACCAGAATGCTTGAGACCTGGTGTTTTCTGGATAATGGATCTTTCCGTAATTTGGATCCTCATACCTTGGGGCAAATTCACTAAGAATCGAAGTTGCGCCAGGCGCAACTTCGCCGCACTTCGCCGCACTTCGCCGCACTTCGCCAGGCGAATTTTCGCCAGCGCTCCGCAAATTCACTAAAATGCGAAGTTGCGCACAGGGGTAGCGAAAGGTTGCGGAGTTGCGCTAGCGTTGTTTCGCTATATAAAGCGAAGTTGCGCTAGCGAAGGCTAATTTGCATACGGCGCGAAATTCAAATTTCAATGGAGGAACACGTATCTGCACTACAAATGCCTAGAAAACCTTCAAATCTGCAAATAAAAATTTTATTTTGCCCTACACATGTGCCCACTGTCTAGGTAAGTTGCCATGAGTCAGGAAAAGTAGGGGGGAGGAAGGGGAGCCCCAAAAAAATTTCGATCTTTTTCAGCCTATCAGCCATCATGTAGAAAACACGCCAGCGTTTTTTGGGACTTAGAAAAAATTTTGACTTTTTTTGAAACAATCCCTATCTACTCTATTGCGCTTCGCCAGGTCTGAGGTGGCGAAGGAAGTCTAGTGTAAAAGGTAGCGTTCGCTACACTGCGCAAGTTAGTGAATTTGCATAGTTTCTTCGCTAGCGAAGATTCGCCTGGCGTAAGGTTGCGAAGTAACACTAGCGAAACTACGCCAGCGTTCATTAGTGAATTTGCGCAGTAGCGAAAATGCCAAACGCTAGCGAATTAACGCTAGCGTTCGGCGCTTCGCGCCTTAGTGAATTTGCCCCCTTAAGTCTACTAGAAAATCATATAAACATTAAGGAGCAGATTTATCAAAGGTGACATCGAAGTGACAATTAGAATTAAAAAATTCGAATTTCGAGCTAATTTTTGTGTACTGTCTCTTTAAAAATTTGACTGCCAAATAACTGTTTTAGCTTATGGGGGGCATCCTAGAACTATTTGGAGTCAATTGGTGGACTTTGAAAAAATCAAAGGTTTTTTTTTGGTAAAAACTTTGAAACAAATTTGATCAAATGTGCTGTTACTTCGATTCGTATGATTCGAATTCAATTGTAAATTAATTTCTATTGGTCTTTTTTTATTCGAATTTCGAATTATGGGAATTCTATTGGTCCTTTTTCATTCGAATTTCGGACTCGATTGAAAATGAATTTCTAATGGTCTTTTTTAATTCGAATTTCGAATCATGGGAATTCTATTGGTCCTTTTTAATTAGAATTTCGAAGTTATGGGAGTTCAAAAAAAACTCCCATTACTTTGAAATTGAACCCTTGATAAATCTGCCCCTAAATAAACCCAATAGGCTGGTTTTGCTTCCAATAAGGATTAATTACATCTTAGTTGGGATTAAGTACAAGGTCAAGTTTTATTATTACAGAGAAAAAGGGAATCATTTTTCAAAAATTGGATAAAATGGAGGCTATGGGAGACTGCATTTCCGTAATTCGGAGCTTTCTGGATAATGGGTTTCCTGATAATAAATCCTATACCTGTACTACACAATTTTTTAAGCTATTTTTAACAGATCCAAATCAATTTGGGGAATCCATTCCACAACCCAAATCTTGGGGGAGAACCAGTTTGCTCCTCATTTTAAATAACTATTTTTTATTATAGGAGCCTAAACAGCATGGGTTCCCGTTTATATTCCCCACCCATAGGTGGGGTAATGAAAGAAATGTAAGCAGTTAGCATAAGAAACCATATGCCCCATTTAACTTAAAGGGATACTGTCATGGGGAAAATTTTCAAATTGAATCAGTTAATAGTGATACTCCAGCAGAATTCTGCACTGAAATCCATTTCTCAAAAGAGCAAACAGATTTTTTTATATTCAATTTTGAAATCTGACATGGGGCTAGACATTTTGTCAATTTCCCAGCTGCCTCTGGTCATGTGACTTGTGCCTGCACTTTAGGAGAGAAATGCTTTCTGGCAGGCTGCTGTTTTTCCTTCTCAATGTAACTGAATGTGTCTCAGTGGGACATGGGTTTTTACTATTGAGGGCTATTCTTAGATCTACCAGGCAGTTGTTATCTTGTGTTAGGGAGATGTTATCTGATAACCTTCCTATTGTTCTTTTGTTTGGCTGCTGGGGGGGAAAGGGAGGGGTGATATCACTCCAACTTTCCGTACAGCAGTAAAGAGTGATTGAAGTTTATCAGAAATTTTTTCCAATGACAGTATCCCTTTAACAAATACTTAACATTATCGAATTTGTTTTTTCGAAACAATCGCCAAGGCACATTTTCAGCAAGTCCAATGTATATGCTGAATATTTATGTAGACATTGATGCAGTTATTCTCCTACAGGTGTAGCAATAACTACAATCACAAAAGAATGCACCAACATTTTAGAAAGACTTTCCATGAATATAAACAATAGTAGAAAGTATTTATTTAAACAGGCTGGCATATTCTGTGTATTTTACTTTCAAATTCCAGCTCATTAAACTGGTGCATCTGTCTAGAGGTAAGTGACAACTTACAGTATAAAAATGCATTTATTGATTGAGCCCACAGTAACGTGTACACTGAATTGTCATCTAGCTTTATTTCCACGTTTTTATTTCCCCTTTCCCTTCAAACAGCTCTTCTGCACTGTATTTTGCTTGCTGCTACAAAAGCAGTAAACAGCTATTATCTTTGGAACTGGTTAACGAGTTTTTGACTAGATTTTCTGATGTTGACCTTATTTTACTGTACAAGGCAGTTGTAGATGGGAAAAAAGCATTTAGTCAAATAGGCATGTCAAATTCAGAAAGCAGTAACAATGACACAGTTTGTCATTGTCACCCTTATTCATAATATTCATAAAGTATTCTTTTATGTATTGTAATCACTACATAACATGAGTATGAAAGTCCATATATTGCAAACCTTGAAACATAGATTAATGGATAGGGCATTCAAGGAAGGATCCATAAAACAATAATCAAAATAGAAAATAGCCACATTATACATAATGTATAACTGGAACATTATCTATAGAGAGAGAGAGAGAGAGAGAGAGAGAGAGGAGAGAGAGAGAGAGAGAGAGAGAGAGAGAGAGAGAGAGAGAGAGAGAGAGAGAGAGAGAGAGAGAGAGAGAGAGAGAGAGAGAGAGAGAGAGATTCAAAAAGGAACGAACTCACAGGACTTGATCAAAGTGTAGAAAATAATAAATGTTTATTTCAACGTTTTGACTCCAAACTCAAGCCGTCTTCACTCCCTGAAGTGTGAGTGCGGTTCCTTTTTGAATCTCTACATGAAATTTTTAACCAGCACCCAAGCAGTGACTACCTGAGGATTTTTGAGTGCACTGGTATATTGTTGGTTATATATACATATGCTATATATCATAAAATATATTTGATATATATTTGAGTATGTTGTTAACCCCTTGCCAGCTGGGGCCATTGGTCAAATATCAAAGAGTAACCTGATAACAAAAAATATACTGTGTTGGTCTTAACAAACAGCTGGTGCTGTGGATTCTATGATCTATGGCAGACAAGTGGTTAATAATCCCTGAACACTCTTCATTAATAAACTAGTTAGTCTGCACGCATGGAAATAGCATTATCTAAAATAATTTTTCAATATTTTGCCCTGTTTGTTGCACTTTGAATCTTGCATACAGTTAGTTTCAAGTCTACCTTACTAAATTTGCTCCTATAGTCCAGAATTCATACAAAGCAATTGGCCTTTTTGCAGCCCTGCCTATATCTGGGATTTGATACAGGCTACACATAAGCATCCCATGGCAGGACCCTAGTTTACACATCATTAGAAACACACACTAAAAAAAGGTGACTAGGTGTATGAGGTGTTCGGGAGCCCTGTATTCACCAAATTGTTATAGTATTGTGTTGTACTATACGTCTTTCATTGGATTTTCAATTCAGCAAAAGGTGCACAGATTGTGCTATGAAAGGGCAAGACACAAGTACATTGGGGCAAATTTATTATGCTGTGTAAAAAAATAAACCACACATTGCCATATTTTTACATATTTTTCTTATGTGACTTCCACTGGAAGCAATGTAAAAAAAAAACACCGTTATATCTGGGGTTCTCATGGTGTAAAATTACACACAACGCCATTTATTTTACACAGCTTTCTACACAGTTTTTAAAAATAGTTCATTAAATATGTCCCTTTGTATATGCGGTATTGGGGGCCCTGTAGGGCTCCTGTACATCAGCTAAATTTGGCCATCCTTGTTGAAAACGTTCATATTTTAGAGCTCTTTTTGGCCAATCAGCTGGATAGCCAAAAACATGAACCCATTGGGTGGAAAACCTGAAACTCTTGCCAGGGATTTCTAACCATTCCCTCACCCCATAGCTTTGCTGAAACAAACATTCGTTTTTCGCTTCTATTCCGATTATGGGACTTATGGGGGCACATTTACTTAGCTCGAGTGAAGGATTAAAATGAAAAATATTTTGAATTTCAATGTTTTTTTTGGCTACTTCGACCATCGAATTGGCTACTTCGACAACGACTTCGACTTCGAATTGAACGATTTGAACTAAAAATCGTTCGACTATTCAACCATTCGATAGTCGAAGTAATGTCTCTTTTAAAAAAACTTCGACCACCTACTTCGCCACCTAAAACCTACCGAGCACCAATGTTAGCCTATGGGGACCTTCCCCATAAGCTTTCTATGCAATTACTGATGAAGGAAAATTGTTCGATCGATGGATTAAAATCCTTCGAATCATCAAAATACAATTACAGATACAAAACATCACAAAAACAACAACAAAACTCGTTTGATGTCCATTGAGGGGCTACACATATATATTCATATCCAGCCTTATTCTCTTTTTCATTATCCTTAACCACTCCTCTCTCTCATCCATATATTCTGAAAATTGGTCATATTTTGTCTCCATTTTTAGCAATATTTCTTTATAAGGAGCTTCTCTCTTTTAAAGCTTCTAAGTATATATAGGCTTTTCACCCCTCATTTAAAGCCCACATATTCTTCAAGTCATATTAACAGCCTGTTTCATCCGTCCTATCCCCAATTTGTGATTCTTATGTGGAGGATGGAAACAGAGAAGAGAGAAAAAAAAAAAACATTTCTCTTGTTTGTATTTTTTTTTTTTAATCTGGAAAAAAAAGGAAAAACCTATTAATAAACTATAAGTAAAAAAAAAAAGTAAAAAAAAAAAATCCTTCGAATCATTTGATTCGAAGTAATTGCGGTAAATCCTTCGACTTCGATATTCGAAGTCGAAGGATTTTACTTCGATGGTCGAATATCGAGGGTTAATTAACCCTCGATATTCGACCCATAGTAAATGTGCCCCATAGTGTATAAACCCTTCTCGATAAAGCAGCAAAACAATTGCTTGTAATAATCAATATATTTGATTGGCCACAATAGTCTGAAATTGAATAAATTGTAAATGTATACCAAATTTGTAATTTTCCTAAAGCAACATGGTTTTCTATTTGATGATACCACTTTATCAAGTCCTTTAGCACCCATAAACACAATATTTATTTTGAAATATATTCAGTGTACACTTCCAGTTGAAACATTTTAATAAAGACTGAATCTTTAGTAATATGTAGCACATCACCCTGAGGGCCGGACATTCCCTTTTCATATTTGATTTCCTTCTGTTCAATATATTTTACACTATCTCTATTGCCAGTATGCTTAGATGACAGAAAGGTTCTGAGGTAAGAGAACTCTGCTGCTCTTAGCAATGTTCTATCTAGTATTCAGGCTGCACAGCCTTAGCATCTTGGCGCCACAAGTACACATTTCACCAATGCTAAATGCATTAGCACTTAACACTACATGATCCTAGCCAATGGCTAAAGAACAAAAGTTATTTTAGGACAAGCAAACCTCTAATAATAAAAAAAGAAAAAACTGCAATTCTCTAAAAGTATAACTGACAGTATCATAAATTATTTGCCAATGGAATAAATTACGGGTGGATGACTAGCATTTTTGCCGTAATATCAGCAATATTACTACTATAATAAAATCCTTTTAATAATATGTGCATCCAAACTGTTGTCAGTGATTCACTGACATTTCATATCAAATGTTTGATTGAGGTATTGTTGAATTTTTTATATTTTTTGATTCTTTTTCAGTTTTTTTGCTAAAATAATCATTATTCACACACAAAAAGCAATGATTCAATCCTTCAGAAATATATTTTGTGCCCCAGAGATCACACGTATATCCATACTCAGCACGGAATCTGGAGTTGCATTAGGCACAGTAGTGTTCCTGCCCCCACTCATACCAAATCATCAAATGTCCAGTACAGTTCGTATCACCTGATTTAGCCACAAGGGTCTGAAGGCAAACTGAGTTGGTTAAATATATATATCTATATATATATATATATCTATATATATATATATATATCTATATATATATATATATCTATATATATATATATATATATATATATATAATTACAAAAGGGGATCAGCACTACTCAGGTCTTAAAAATTAAACAGAATTTATTTAATAAAATAGCAGCAGACTGACGTTTCGGCTGACCCTCTAAAGCCCCTACCTGAGCCTTAGACTATATAAAAAAACTATATAAAAAATACAATCAAAACAAAGGTATATTAGTTCAGGTTCTAACTTGTGTGCATCTCTTAGAAGGTACATTCCATGGATGCCCAGCAATGTCTCAACATCAGTGAAACATACACACTGGATCTGCACTCACCAGTAGTGGTAGCCAGTGCAGCTCCTGTTTCACTTATATAGAAAATAAGTCCTTTCCTTCACTTCTCTACTCTTACTCCCAGAGATTAAGGCGTCTGGAGCATGAACTAATATTGGTTCTAGCTCATGGGGGTAAATTTACTAAGCGCGAAAATTCACCAGCAACGGCTCCGCAGCCAGCGCAACACTTCGCCAGAGAAAAATTCGCTCAGACAACGACTATGTACAAAAATGAGAAGTTGCGTCCAGGGCACCGAATGCTGACGAATTTTTGGTAACGTTACTTCGCCAAGCGAAGATGCGCTAGCATTCAATTATGCCTAGTACAACTTCGTTAGAGGTCTTCGCTCAGGCTAATTTGCATACGGCGGGACATTATAAAGTTGAATGGACGTATATGTTGCAGCAAATACATTACATTTAGTGATGGGCGAATTTGCGTCGTTTCGCTTCGCCGAAAAATTCGTGAATTTCGCGCGAAATTCGCGAAACGGCGAAAAATTCATGAAACACCGGCGCCCGTTTTTTCGAAAAAAAAAGTTTTGACGCCGGCGGATTTTTTCTCGAATTTTCGCGGGCGTTTTGTGAATTTATTCGCTGGCGGCGAATTGCGCGAATTCGCGCCTGGCAAATAAATTCGCCCATCACTAATTACATTACACAAGTCCAGGGAACATTAATAAAGACAATAGAGGTGTTATAATTCCCTACACATGAGCCCACTGTATAGTTTATTTTAAATATGTTAGAAAATGTATGGGGGGGAACCTGGTTACCCAAAAAAAAATTTCAGGACTTTTGCAAGCTATCACTTCGGAAAAAAAAAAGGACACCAGAGTTTTTTAGACTTACAAACTTTATCCACTAAAAAATATGATGTATGTAACAGAAGAATGAGGAAGATTTATGTACTCCATTGCACTTCCACTGATCTGAGCTGGCGAAGGCAAGTCTGGCGAAAGAGGTAACGTTCAGTAATCATTGCTAGCGAAGTTACGGCTGAACCCATTAGTAAATCGTGAAGTAACTAAAAATGGTAACCCTGGTGAATCATCACGAGTGTTAGTCACTTCACCCTTTAGTAAATGTACCCCTTAGTATTTGCTTATTTGATGCTAGGTCACTGACACTCAACTGTAAAATTCTAACAGTGGCCTCTGGGTAACTGGGTAAATAAGTATACATTTTAAGGCTATCGGTGTAACATAATAAAAATACATATATGAATGTGTATATATATAATATATATATTTTTTTTTATAGTCTTTATACTAATGCATGACATTGCATTACATATAAAAAAAATGGTGATGCATGCTTTTCTTGGGTAATTATTAATAGCATATAAACAGAATTAGTATGTAACAAGAGCACTTTTTGTGCTTTGGCAATGTAAAACCTGAGGCCAAATGTCGCTGAAAAGTTTTAGAAGATTGATGGACACACCACTTGTTCCCCTGCTGCACCTCAAGAATGTCGTTTGTTTCTTGTTGCTAATAAAAGGATTGTGGCCTCCATGAGTGTTTGTAATATAACCAGAATATTAGTCCTTCATTGTACGGAATAGAGTTGAGAGCCACTAAACACAGTAGTCATTTGAACTCAGCATGCATTTTTTGTGTTCCCTTGTGCTAGAACCTGCCATGTTTTTGACAAGGAAAGATTAATGTGGGCATGGGAGAAATCTCAAAGGCAAGGCTTGAATGGCAGGAAAAGAACATTTAGAAGACCAAACATATGTTTATTATTATTTTGTGCTGTGTCCTGATTCTGTAAACAAATAACATCATGTAACTTATCAAGGCATAATAGAAGACTACAATTATGAACAAAAGTCTATATTTATAGACCAAGAATTGGGTCACATACAGAATAGGGTGTTTGCTCAAAATATAAAATCTCATTTAGTTATTAGCCGTTTTTCATTAATGATGGTGTGAATCCGATATTACAGATTGCATATGATGTGAAATGACGATGAATATATATTTTGGGAAGATGTAACTAAACATCCCAGCTATTTATCAGTAGCTTCTACTTTTACTTTTCTATAGTACAAGTGTAGGAAATACAAAATAGTTAATTTTCTATACTGTGCAGAAGGGGCAGTCGAGATAACTCTGCCCTGTGAAAGGGGGTGTTCGTATTGCCCTAGGGGTAGTAATGGTTATTTTCTGCTATATTAAAGATGAGAGAACCCCACAGGTTTTCCTCTTTGGACTCCATCTGAAGCAGGGAGTGGCCTTGCTGGTATACCCAAGGTAGAGGGATGACACAGAACCAGAGGAGATGTTCAAATCCCTAAGGTAACCATCACCTTCGTGAACCCAATGAATCTGTTTTAAAAAGCTTTTCAGACCACAAAGAGTGGCTGCTCCACCCACAAATACAGTGCTGACTACAGTTTTCAGCTTTATATTCGTGAGAGGAGGTACTTGGTGCAGCATTCACTGGGAGACAAGTGATTCTTCAGTGAGCTCTAAGAGGTTCACTCACCTAACTAGATATAATTGCCATATCAGTTTACAAAGGAATTGCCTTTTATTGTTTATTTATACATGCAATAGGTCTGCTATTCACTGTTAAGAAGATTATTTTACAGTTTCTAATGGAACAGCACAAAAGCAATACAATATAGTTTCACCCTTTCCAGTACATCATCCATATTAAAGAGAATTATTAATTATTTTATTACAGGTAACAGAAACCAATTTTACACACTTTCAAAAAAAAACCATTGTCACACCTCACTGAGTATTATTTAAACAGAATTTTTTAATGTTGCCCAATTGACCATATTTTAGCAATAATAAGACATTAGAGTTCATTTACAAAATGCAGAACAAAATGTGAACACAACGCTGCTCCAGAGGGGTGTTCTGGACAGCTGGGGCCACTGGATCCTCCGAAACAGGTCCTGTCAAGACTTGTCGTGCTGTGAAGAGGGCCCTCTGCTGAAGTAGTACCTGAAAAACATCTGCCGCTGGCTGCCAAAGAAATGCAGCTCCCATCCTCCTGCTCCGCAGACTGGCTACCCTCTGGGGTACCAGGTTGGGGAGGGGAGATGCTTGGGGCTCCCCCTCTCCTATGGCCTGCTAAAGAGCCACCGACATGGCCCACATGGCCTGCCACCAAATTTGCCCTGTCCCTTGCTCTGGTCCTAGGGCCAGCCCTCACTGCCCAGGTGGATGAGGAATCCCTGTGGCTCTGGGCCCGATCCTACCTGGATTTATGCTGGCCCTATGGGCCGGGGACGTGGATGGGCTCAGCCTGGCAGGCAGGCGGGGTTGTCTCGTGCGCTTGGGGCTGGAGGGAAACTTTTTTCTTATTAACTCACAGACATTAGAATTTTTTAAAGTGTAACGCATGTGTTTCTGTGCAAAAAAATTTTTTGAAAAAAAATCACATTCGATCTGCCCCTAAATGTTATATGGTAAATACCAGTAAACATCTTATAATAGTGTAATTTTATTTGTGCTGTTTTTGTACCTAACCTAAGAGGAAATCAAGTTTTATGTATCAAAATCAAGTTTTATGTATCAAAATGCCATTTCCATAGCTGTAGCAGTCTATAGTCCAATTCTCTGTATTTTTCAATAACTGTCAAGTGTGTGAGTTTTTTTAAGTATTTGTGACCCCAGCATGAAACTATTTTAGTTTTGCTTTAAAAAAAAAAAAAAACAATGCTTTATTAGACATAATGAACCTGTACATTTCAGGAAAGTGCGATTTATCTTTCTAAAAGTTGTTGTGAAATTAAATTGCAGTCATGGATTCTTTGGCAGCAACATGGAATAGGCTGGTGTTTTAATTGATGTGAAATAACTGCACTTTCAAGTATATATACCCTTGAGTAAAGAGTGTGAAAGCAAGAAGTCAAAACCTGTGTGAGTAAATGCAAAGGTAAAGAATTTAATAAGGGGAAAAGGCAAGTATTTTCACTGTACTTCAGATGTGACAAAGGAAGTATTTAGCAACTATTGAGAATGTAACCAAATTTGCAAGAACAATTAAATAAGGTTAATATAAATACGGCACTGGGTCCCAGAGGAGTTAATAAAGAAAGAAAGCAAGCTTTTAAATTAATCATATCAGAGGTGACAAAGACAGTATTTAGCAACAGCCAAGAAAGTTATAAGATCTGCAATGTAAATCAGGTTGACTTATTTAAAAGAAACAGACCAATTTCTCATGAAATTCAAGAAAAAGAGATCAATAATAAATATGAATAAATACAAAAAAGCCACTCCCAAAATAAATGACAACTGTAGCACTGGCAAAATATTGAACATTAGCAATTTATTCACATATGTGTCATCATATACTATGCCTTTCAATGTTTTTCCTCCATTAAGTTATGAGTTGAAATATAAGTACATATAAGACTACATACTTCTAGAGTGAAGGTTTGCAGCATGATATTGTCAGCTGTAAAATAACTTTACTACTATTAGGGGCCGATTCACAAAGGGTCGAATATCGAGGGTTAATTAACCCTCGATATTCGACTGGGAATTAAAATCCTTCGACTTCGAATATCGAATCCTTTGAATCCTTCACTCGGAGTTAGTGAATCGGCCCCTTAGTGTGTAATAGATATAAGGTATCCACATTTGCGGAAGGCTGAAAACACCTTGCACTGCTTTTCATGCCAATACAAGCATTTTATGTGACATAAATAACATACAACTGAAAATGCATTACTGTAATTGTGTCCTGTAGTTGGGTATCTGTATTGGCGTACAGTAACAGTGGCAATTACTCATATGCTTTACAGATGCAGTAAATTACTTATGTCTTAGCTTGCAACTAAAAGTAGCTATACTGTATGTGGACCCTGTGGGATTGCTAGCTGTTCTGTGCACAGGAACTTTAACTATGCACTTGCAAGTAGCTATCTTGCTGCTTATATTTTGTAGTAATAATGATATATGGAGAACAGTGAACATCTATAATTATTTGCTATATGCATATACTTTCAGCGTTCCATTGTTTCTAGAAACATCAGAAAATATGTGTCATATAGCACAAGTGCAGTTGCCAGTAGCAACTATTTAGACCAATACCTAATGAATTACTTTTTCTTTTAAATATTTGGATGGACACCACCTGACCCCTTATCTAAGCATCCTTCGTATTGAGTCTCTGTGCTCTGCATCTAGGTGAAATCCAGTACTTTTTTGAAGGACATTAGAGGTTTCAAAACCACACTTCCAAGTCATCTGACCAATTTTGCTTTGCCACAAATTTATGAAACTGTGAAAATTCACCAAAATGCATTCATGTCTATGGGCGACAACCTTTTTTTTTTTTTGACACGCGACAAATTGCACAACAAATTTTTGACGTGCAACAATTTTTTTCCCCCATGGGGGCAAATTTACTAAAGAGCAAGTGACTAACGCTGGCGAAAATTCACCAGCGTGATATCATTTTGGTACTTTGCCAATTTACTAACGGTCGCTGGCCTAACTTCACTAGCGCTAGCGCTACTTCGCACTCTTATGCCAGGCAAAGTTTTGCTCTGGCAAAAGAGCATTACGCAAATTCACTAAGATGCGGATTTTACTGAACGCTACCTCTTGCGCCAGACTTGCCTTCCCGACCTCAGACCAGGCGAAGTGCAATAGAGTAGATAGGAGTTCCTCAAAAAGTAGTTGAAGATGTTTCTAAGTCCCAAAAAATGCTGGCGACTTTTCATTTTTCAGGGTGATAGGCTGCAAAAGATCGTAAATTTTTCTGGGGTACCCGGCTTCCCCCCTACATTTCCTAATATATGGCACATAAACTATACACTGGGCTCAACTCTATTTTATTTTATTAAGGTTTCCCTGGACTTGTGTAGTGTAATGTATTGGCTGCAACATATACGTCCATTTAACTTTAACTTCCCGCCGTATGCAAGTCAGCCAACGCTAGCGCAACTTCGCTTTACTTGCCGTAGTAACGCTAGCACAACTTTGCCAGCGTTCGGCGCCCTGGACAAACTTTGCATTTTAGTGAATTAGCATTGTCCTGGCGCTGTGTGGCGATGTGAGCGAAGCAAATTTCCGGAGCTTAGTGAATTTGCCCCATAGTGTCTATGGGCATAATTTTCGTGGCAAAACTTAGCTCAAATCTGCCTGCTGTGCCAGTACTGGTTCCTGAGTGCAACCAGGTTTTAAAGGTTGAAGCATACACTTTTATCATGATGCTGTTAAGAACAAATATAAAAGGTGTGCAAGGAATATAAAAAAATAATTAATGAACTATAGGCTAAATGTATTAATTTAAAGAATATTGGCAATAACATTGACATTCAGCTGGTGCTGAACTTATGTTTTGCCTATTGATTTTAATAGAGGTGAATGTGTGTATTTTTTTTTTTTTTAAATTAAGGGGCAGATTTATCAAAGGTCGAAGTGAAAATTTGAATTAAAAAAATTTGAGTTTCAAGCTAATTTTTGTGTATTTCGACTAGGGAATAGTCCAAATTTGATTTGAATTTGAATAAAAATATTGAAATTTATCATGTACTGTGTCTTTAAAAATTTGACTTCGACCATTCGCCATATAAAACCTACCAAATTGCTGTTTTAGCCTATGGGGGAACTCCTAAAACCTATTTGGAGTCAATCGGTGGACTTTGAAAAATCAAAGTTTTTTGGGGGGGGAAACTATGATTTGCATTAGGTCGAATGCGATATTACTTTGATTCGTATGATTCAAATTCGAATGAATACAGACTTTTCACCCGCAAAAAAAAAAATTAAATTTTTTAATATATTTCGGTTGGTCTTTTTTAATTGAAATTTTGAAGTTTTTTAAATTCGAGATTCGACCCTTGATAAATCTGCCCCTAAATGCCTGGGTAATAAATACTATATCTATATTTATGGAAATATTACCTTGTTACTCCCTTATGTTACTTTTTCTAATATTTTTCTCTTCCCTTCAACATTTCAACATTTAATCTTCTCTTCCTTTTCTACCCGCACTATGATTTTCATTTTGTGTTGCGTTAGTTCCTTTAATTTTGCTAATAATCTTTTGTCCAGCAGTTCACTTCTCTTTTCCCCCATTCTGTCTTTTCCCCATTTTTTATCCCTCCAGTTCACCTGCTTCATTCGAACATTTTCATTCATCTTCCTTTTTCCCTTCCTCTTCTCTTCCATGTGCTTCTTGTTTACTCCACTGAATTAGTTAAAAAATATTTAACCTTTAAATGAATAGTAAATGATTGTAAAGTGAACATTTATAAATAATATCCTACCTTCCTTTTAGTGACACAAAACAGTGAACAGTTCATATTTATAAGTAAATTCACACAGGCTGTCACTAATACATTGCTTGTTGCTATAAATAAATTGGTTTAAATTTCATAAAAGATACAAAATCAAGTATCACAGGATGCATAAATATTTTTAGAATCCCATGTTTTTCTCTTTTATAAACACTTTACCAGGCGAAAATTCGTTCAGACACCCATATTTACGAATTTTCGCTAGCGTTACTTTGGCAATCAAAGAGGTCTTCGCTCAGGCTAATTTGCATATGGCGGGACATTTAAAGTTGAATGGAAGTATATGTTGCAGCAAATACATTGCATTACACAAGTCCAGGGAACCTTAATAAAGAAAATAGAGTTGTTATAATGCCCTACACATGAGCCCACTGTATAGTTTGTGTTCCATATATTTGAGAATGTATGGGGGGTACCCAAAAATAAATTTACGGACTTTTTGCCGGCTATCACTCTGAAAAAAGGAAACAATGCCAGTGTTTATTGGGACTTAGAAACCTTTTCCACTGAAAATATGATGTAAGTAACAGATGATTGAGGAAGAGCTATGCACTCCATTGCACTTTGCCTGGTCTGAGCTGACAAAGGCAAGTCTGGGGAAAGGGGTAACGTTCAGTAAAATCCACATCTTAGTAAATTTGTGGAGTAACGTCCATTACATTAGAGTGGGAATGACCGCTATCGTCTGTCTCTTTTGCTAGCGAAGTTACGCCTGCGCCTGTTAGTAAATCAGCAAAGTGTGTGAAAGCGAATCGTTGCCATCGTTACTCACTTCGCCCTTTAGTAAATCTGCCCCTATGTTTGCTCAAGAAACAACAGTACTCTGTTCCATTCAACAATGATTATAGGAAACACACTACCTTATTTCTTATACTGTTCATCCTTACATTTTATCTTCAGGACTGATCTTGCTTATACCTCCAACAATGACCTTTCAGTACAGGACATTGTGTTACTCTAAAGCACATTGTCAGATCATTACCCTCTTCCTGAATAAGTTCCTTTCTTTAAAGAGATTTTAGGTATTGGGCTATGTGACCCATTGATACTCAAATCTTTTAGGGGTAAAGACTGATAACCATCTAATGACTATGAAGATTTCCATTCATCCAGGTCATGGTATATCTATTATAAGTAATTCTAAAACAACTGAACTTGCTGAAAGTCCAGTTGTTTTAGAATTATGTATACTAGATATACCATCTAATGAATTTATTAGATGCCAACAAAGTCATTGGCAATGTGAGCCTTGCTTTTTGATAAATGAAACAGAACTCAAACAAACTGTTTTGCATTTCCACTTTATATCAATAGTTGTTAAAGGCAGAATTGTTAGTGCTAATGGGCATGTATTCATGGATTTTATTATTACATAGGGTAAGAAATTCCTCGCAGAAGCATAACCAATAAAGCTTTAATACATTAAAGTGCTCTTTCTTCTATTCTGTGCTTGTCTCACCAGAGCTTCTGAATGAACAGTACATCAAAATGGTTCTACTGCTCAATTTCACCTTAGTTTCCATTGTTCTTGGGGGATTATTGATTTTAAATGCATCATTATATTATAGTAAGGCTTATGTATCATCATCATTTATTTATATAGCGCTGTCAAGATACGCAGTGCTTTATGTATAATGAGGGCTCTTGAACTTGATGTGGCATGAGCGTTTACATGTTTGACCAAAGCGTGGTCCATTTTTTTTTTTTTGCATTATCTAAATATTATATTATATAAAATATATAAATATATTTAAATAGGCTTTGTTCAATGAAAATTATTTTCTTTAATTGTGTGTGTGTATATTATTATGGATGGGCGAATTTTTTGGCCTTGTTTCGCCTCAAAAATGATGCCCATAGACTTGTCTGGTGTTGTGCGTACAAAAAAAAAAAAAAAAGACGATCGTCAAAAAATTTTTTTGACACACATAGACTTTGATGGCCGTCCGCGACATTTCGCAGGCGGCGAATTTTTGGAGAAAAGAATTTGCCCATCCCTATATATTATTTATCATTTAAGTGCCACAGTACCCTCTGGGGATATTGGGATTGTACTTGTTCTGCCTCAGTTAGTTCCAACAAACTCTTACACTGAATTATCTAACAACAGTTCCTATGTGCTTCTCTGTCCACTAACTACAAAACATGAGCAATGACCATGTGGACAGTTCATTATATAAAATGGGAGTGCTCCATACTATTGGTTGAGGCAATGTTTTTTTCATCAAAACAGACTGCATTCTAACACACATTTCACCACAAAATTATGCCTGCCGATAAAGTTCCCTCATCTCAGGCGTAATTACACTTATGAGCTGTTACTTCACAAAATATACAAAATCACAGTCATGATAGTTCATATACACTATTTTCAATTTGACATCTGTACATGCTAGATCCTATACATACTGGGTATAAAACTGTTTAGAAACTGTTTGGCATTAACATTTGTGATATTTGATCTTTAGAAGAACATATAAGAGAGAGAATAGTGTACAATGAAAGTTTCAGTCAATTTTAGTCAAAAATTTAAAACAATTCTAAAGCAAATGTTTGCAAATATTGTGAAAAATTACATTTTTAGGTATTTAATTATATATCTTGCACAGACTAAGAAAAACAGAGATTTAGACATATTTGTTATATATCTGCTTTTAGGCAAATTACAGTAATCCTGTTTAGGAATCTTCTGAGACGTTTTGTTTACATATAGAAAACTTGCAAGCCAGCGCCTCAGTGAAAAACAAATAGTATAATGATTATTGTATCTTAACCTCATAAGATTATTCTTTGCTATTATTACTGTGGACATGCACTTATTCACTGGAGCTTTCAAAGACCCAGTTAGTAATCAACGATTGATGACCTGGTTACTTCCTAGAAGGATGTAGCAATATATCTTAATTGTGCTATTCAATGTGTTCTAATTTGTGAAATATCCATTTTTTTGCGTAATATTTGTTTGAGTAATTTCAATGAATTTAACAGTGCACACAGGAGTAGTGTTCCCCAGTGAAGATTTTTGCATACGTAACTTGATGAAATATTCAAAAATATTGATAATGAAATTCTTCAAGGCTATTTTTCTGCACATTTAGTAGTTATTTTTAGAACATAAGCAGAATTATTATAGTGATTGAGCCAATTCAGATTACATTTTAATGAGCTGGAAAAGCTTTTGCATAAGAGTGATTGCTGATGACTTTATGGTATCCAAATCTCACAGCGATGATTTGCAAAGGAAGTGGAAAGGGCAGTGTAAGTGTTATTATGTATCATTGGTACAGGAAAAAAGTCTTTCTCTTTGCACGGATTAACCTGTTAATTAACCAATAATTAGCAGCAGTCTCCAGAGAGAACCAAACTTATGTAATTTAGCCTTTGTACTCAAGTGGCATTGTGGTGCTAAGTCAAGCATTTGAGGACATTTGCAATTGATTCCCAACAGGCTTGTTATTTTCTTCTGAGTCCTTGCTTAATTCATATATTAGACTAGTAAAATATAAATTTCAAATAGTTAAATATCAGTCATAGCAGAAAGTTCACAGCATATCAAATACTAATTTGCAGACTTTTGCCAATGCACTACTTAATTGCAACAAAAGAGAACACTGCATAGATTTTTATTCCTTTTCAACTTTCTGTACATGCTAGGTTTGGTTCAACACAGCTAAATGTGTCAAATCAAATTTGAAGAGAGTTTTATGGGTTTTCCTCTCTACTGGTAGGATTAGGGGTTAATGTTTAGTGCATTTATTTGATGTAATCATTTAAATTTAACTGGCCCATTTCTGTACTAGAGAACAATTGCACCCCTTGATTTCAGTAGGGTTACCTACTGTGTTACCTTAGTGTCACATCTGGCAAACCCAAACCTCAGGGGAGTGGCTGGATTCCTGTCTAGGCATGCCCTTTGACTATAACAATCACCTTTGAACCTTGCCCTCAGGCAGGACTTACTGCACGAAAATCCAGAAACTTCCACAAGGGTAGGCAAGGGCGCCAAATGTATAATCAGGGAATGACCAGGTAAGGAAGGAGCTGGAGGTAGTCAGACAGAGCGGGTCAGAACCGGATAGCAGGAGCAGGATCGTGAGGCAAACTTAAGGTCAGGAAAAAGCATGGGGCAGGACCAGGAAGTCACACAGGGAACAGGAGCAGGTAGCTGGAGTCAATCTATGCTATTAAAGGGATCCTGTCATCGGAAAACATGTTTTTTTCAAAACGCATCAGTTAATAGTGCTACTCCAGCAGACTTCTGCACTGTAATCTATTTATCAAAAGAGCAAACAGATTTTTTATATTCAATTTTAAAATCTGACATGGGGCTAGATATTTTGTCAATTTCCCAGCTGCCCCTGGTCATGTGACTTGTGCCTGCAATTTAGGAGAGAAATGCTTTCTGGCAGGCTGCTGTTTTTCCTTCTCAATGTAACAGAAGTAGTCTCAGTGGGACATGGGTTTTTACTATTGAGTGTTGTTCTTAGATCTACCAGGCAGCTGTTATCTTGTGTTAGGGAGCTGTTATCTGGTTACCTTCCCATTGTTCTTTTGTTTGGCTGCTGGGTGGGGAAAGGGAGTGGGTGATATCACTCCAACTTGCAGTACAGCAGTAAACAGTGATTGAATTTTATCAGAGCACAAGTCACATGACTTGGGGCAGCTGGGAAATTGACAATATGTCTAGCCCGATGTCAGATTTCAAAATTGTATATAAAAAAAATCTGTTTGCTCTTTAGAGAAACGGATTTCAGTTCAGAATTCAGCTGGAGCAGCACTGTTAATTGATTCATTTTGGAAAAAAAAAAAAATTCCCCATGACAGTATCCCTTTAAGCTCTATTGCTAAGTTATATGCATAGAACAGGCGTTTGAAAGCTTGTATTTGTCACTGGAGCATTACAGCATATGAAACTGTTTTTGTAAAGGTGCGGTATACACCCTTGTTCAAAATGAGTTAAATGAATAGGGGGTTGTGCTGAAAACAAATTCTGCCTCTATATATATATATATATACACACACATGCCTATTTAAAGTGTACAAATGGCGCTAAAAAAAAGGTAGGTGCTCAATCCATAACTTAAGCGTGAGTAATACAAGTGCCTAAGCGAGCAACACTGGTGACAGCTGAGAATGCCTCTGAAGGCAGTAACGGTTTACAGCCACGGGAGAAAGGATAATTTTGGCATGTTCCTCTGGTGTGCTAAATGCAGGGATGGCGACAAGGGAGTTAACAGCAGTATCCATCACACCCCTGGGTAAGTGTTTTTAATAACAATGCTATTCTAAGCTTGAGTAGGATCACACTGTCACCTGTCATCATGATTGGGGCACTTGTATTACTCACACTTAAGTTATGGATTGAGCACTTAGGGATGGAGCACTTGAACAATATATCAATATACATGGTACACAAATAATTTGACCCAGAATTTAAAAACTAGGCATGCTTTATTGTTGATGGCACTCACTGATGACATCACATTTAGCTTCACTGATGCTGGCACTTACTGATGACATCACACCTACCTTTTTTGGCACCATTTGTACACTTTAAATAGGCATCACCAGTATGTAGTGTTCACTTACTGAAGACAGCCCGAGTCATGGAGCCGAAACGTTGATAAATAAAATTTTCACTTCATTTTTTCACCTACTAAAGACCTTGGAGTGTGGTTTGTTGGTAAAGTATGCATTGATGGGTTTGACCAGCACCCAGGCTATTGCTTTTTGGAGTTACGAGGGCACCAGATAAGTGTTGTTTGTTTTATATATATATATATATATATATATATATATATATATATATATATATATATATATATATATATATATATATATATATATATATATATATATATATACATATACAGAAGAAACAGGGGAACTGATGCTACCGTGTTTGCTTATTGAATGACTGATCATTACATTACAAGTATACAGCCACCATTCTTTCACCAATTATTGTAACTATTTTGTTAGCAAGAGTCAATTATACAGGGAGATTATCTGTGCACTGGTAATCTAATTATCTACTTCAGAAGGACCAAACATGGAGCAGCTTCAGTGTCCTGTTTCCCATGTTAAACAAGAATGTACAGTATATTGCTCCTTCATTTAAAGGAACGGTAGCCTCCAAAAATGAACGTGATCATTTGTAATTAAAATATAATATACTGTTGCCATGCACTGGTAAAACAGTGTTTGGTCCTCATGAGGTAGGTAATTAGATTTGGTGTCCGAAGCAACCAATTTGCTTTGATCAGTCTACTACAAAATAGAAAATAAAATACATTGGTTGCTAGTAATTGGCAATGGTGCAATTTATGAAACAGATTATATGCATTCATTTTTAAATATCGAATAACTATTTTCTAAATATGCAAATTCTGGCAAAGAACTAACCGCAGTGAATTATTAAGAACTTTCACAAGAAATAATTTTTCCTCCCATACTTATTTTATCATTAGCTATTAGCAATCAGCAATTAACTTATTTTCACATTTGGATGATTGAAATAAGAAAAAAAGAGTTAGGAGAGGTAAAATGTGGTGGTAATTAAATGTATAACTTAAAGTGTCAGCGCAAGTAATCAGACCTGAGTATGTGCATTTATCCATGAAATCCATGAATCAGTTTCATTATTTGCCTACTTCTAGTTGATGAGTATAAAGCATTTTATTCAGATGATATGAACAATATATTTTCAAAGTATTGCAGAAAATAGATAAACTACACTATGCAGACAAACATATGGAGGCACATAGTTAGACAGTCATTTCTGAACATGCTGCTTTTTCATAAAGCAATGACCAGCCTCTACAATGTAAGTGATTACATGGAAACAATTCAGTTTCTTTTTTTAAATTAATAAGTATAATAAACAACATTTATGTTGAAGTGCTAGAGCAGTAAGGTGCCAAATAATGCAGCTTAGTGAACATTTGTAGTGCAAGGTGCAAAGTGCACTGCTGGTGGTTACATAATTATGTACTGTAGTTAAGCTAGGTTGAAAAAAGAAAAAAGTCCTTGGATATTATGCTTGTCCAAGAAATCATCCAAGCCCCTCTTAAAAGCATTAACAGAATCAGCCATCACAAGTGCACTGGTAAGGACCAGACTTCACATAGTGCTGTTATAAGACACTGATTAGTGTAGGGTACCACTTATTAATACAGTGGTACTGAAGATATATTAGTAGTGATGGGCGAATTTATTCGCCAGGCGCGAATTCGCAGCGAATTTGCACGATTCGCCGCCAGTGAATAAATTCGCAAAATGCCCGCGAAAATTTGGCGTCAAAAACGGGCGCCGGTGTCAAAAACGAGATGCCAGCGCTGTTTTGGCGCAAATTCGCCCATCACTATATATTAGTTATGTGTTTATAGGGGAAGCGAAGGTTCATATCAGGCAAAAGTAGCATATACTACATTACTCCTTCATTAGTGTGAAAATTTGCTGTGAAAAAAAAATGCTGAAAGAAACACCCATTTATTGCAATGCATTTGGAATGAGAAAAAACACACACTGACTTTTATGCATTTGGGGTGAGAAAAAAACTTGAGAAAAAAATGCCCATTGACTCATTTTATTCATGTGAGTTTTTTATATTAGGATTTTTAATAAATACAGTAATATTTATCATTTTTTTTTAAAACTGGGAATTTATTTGAAATAGAAGAAGTCTTCAAAAAGTCACAAATCCTTACTTTGATAAATAGGGTTCTACAAGTATCAGCTTATTTAACAAAACTCAACTTTGTGTAATGTTAGAAGTGTATTCAACTTCAAATAAACTCTAATTTAAAAAAAAAATCATGTTTGTTTATTTATTAAAAAATCTAAATCTAAAACATTTTATATAAAAATATTGTAAAAAAAGATTGAATAGCGGTTGCCGCTTGCTCAAATCTGGCCCTGGTTGTTAGTAATTTATTCGCTAGGTATGGCGCCCAAAACACCGTGACGGCGCCCAAGAATAGGATTCAAATCACTACTGATCCTGGGTTCCTGTACTGCCTGTTTTCCGGCCTTGATCCCTGCTCCAGCCTTGATTCCTGTGCCAGCTTTGATTCCTGCTCCCTGCCCTGATACCTGCTTCCAGCCTTGATTCCTGCTCCCTGTCTGTGATTCCTGTTACCTGCCTGTGTTATTGAACTTTGCCTAGACTTTGGACTTTTGCATCTGATCTGCCTGCCCTCGTTAACTCCTGCCTGTGACCACTGCTACTGATTCGGCTTAACCCTTCGGATACCGCGACCTTGCTCCCACGAGAGGGCTTCCTCCTTGATCCAGACTACCTCCCTGGAGGGAGATCCTGGCTCCCTGACAAGTATGCAGTGCAGTTTTGGACTCCAGTCCTTAAGAGGGATATAAATGAGCTGGAGAGAGTGCAGAGATGTGCAACTAAATTGGTTAGAGAGATGGAAGACTTAAATTATGAGGGTAGTCTGTCAAGGTTGGGGTTGTTTTCTCTGGAAAAAAGGCGCTTGCGAGGGGACATGATTACACTTTACAAGTACATTGGAGGACATTATAGACAAATAGCAGGGGACCTTTTTACCCATAAAGTGGATCACCGTACCAGAGGCCACCCCTTTAGACTAGCAGAAAAGAACTTTCATTTGAAGCAACGTAGAGGGTTCTTCACAGTCAGGACAGTGAGGTTGTGGAATGCACTGCCGGGTGATGTTGTGACGGCTGATTCAGTTAATGCCTTTAAGAATGGCTTGGATGATTTCTTGGACAGACATAATATCAAAGGCTATTGTGATACTAAACTCTATAGTTAGTATAGGTATGTAAAAAGTAGGGAGGGGTGTGTGTATGGATGCTGGGGTTTCATTTGGAGGGGTTGAAATTGATGGACTTTGTCTTTTTTCAACCCGATTTAACTATGTAACTATATAAAGCACCAACATATTCCACGGTGCATTATGATATAAGATATATATCATTATTGACTCTTTAGATAAATAAATAACTATATCTTTGCACATGCACAAGTATAGTTTTCATTGTGTTTCATTGGAACAATATACTGAAAGATGTTATACACTGTATGGGAAGCTTGAGGAGATATTACATATAAAACCTTTTACCGGTTCAGATCCCTTTTTCATAAAAGCTTTTGTATCTTGGAAGATAATCTACAGTGTGATTATGCTTTTACGATATACAAAGAGACATTTGCTTATAAAAAGGCCTACTGTTATGCTTGTAGACTGCCTAAGCATATTTCCAGTTTGAAATTTTCAATCACAGATTACAAAAGCCTTTGAAATTTGGACTTTGCACACCCATGTAATGTATGATGCTTCTAGAATTGAATAATCAATTTATAAGCCATTTCAAATTTCCTGCTTTCGTTAATAATAGATTTAGGATTTTATGGTCAAAATTATATGCTAGTTTTTTGTGTTTGAGTATTTTGCACTGATACATAGCTCTTATATATACATATGTTGGGGTATCATTTTAATTGGTAATAAACAAGGTATATGTTTAAATTTGCATGAAAGACATTTCTTCCTTAGAAGTAGAGTAAAAAAGATACTGTAGGTGGCATGGGAATCTGATCTAATACAAATATCTAAACAAAGCTTTGAAGTAAAAGCTTCAAGCTTTTGCCATGAGATGCCAAAGCAACATTTGTCCATCTATATTTCTGTATAAGCTACTCTGTTAGTGATTCTTGAGGATCAATGAAGTGTGATCAGGTCTGACCTTGAACCAGGTTTGTTAATATACAGGTATGGGACCTGTTATTCAGAATGCTTGGGACCTGTGACTTTCCAAATTAGGGATATTTCTATATCTACATTACCATACTCTACTGAAACATAATTTAGAGTTTAAAAAAACTAAATAAAATTGTTTTGCCTCTAATAATGAATAATTATATCTTACCAGGGATCAAATATAAGGTAATGTTTTATTATTACAGAGAAAAAGGAAATCATTTTAAAATTTTTTGAATGATTTGTTTAAAATGGAGACTACAAGACTTTGTAATTCAGATTCAGTTACATACTGCAGTGTGACAATCTATTTTATTTTTAAATTATGATTGTTGTCAGCGTTTCTGCAATTAATATTTAAGACCTTGTATGTGTGTGTGTATATATATATATATATATATATATATATATGTGTGTGTGTTTTAGTTATTCAGCTAACATCAGTGATGGTTGTCTGAAGATACAGCAAAAAGTCTTAATTTTTTCAAAGGATTTTCTGAAACCCATTAAAGGAAAAGGCTCAACAGGTGCATAAATATGTGCATAAATAATCTTCTAGCATGGCTCCAAAATATGGAAGCATATTGTACTTGATTAGTTTAGAGAAAGCAATTTAGAAATATAAACTTCCATACACAGTCTATAAGTTAGTAAATGAGCTTATTTTAAGTGAATAACCCATCATTGGGTTGAGCCTAATCTGGTCAGTCTTAAAAATGCCTGAAACAGTTCAGACAGGTATTTTTTTAGCCATGTAAGTTTTTAAAAAAAATTTTTTTAGTGATACAGGAAGATGCATTTGGAAAATGTTTTTAAGAATCCAATAAAAATGATGACAAGATATGCTTTTAATTTCTTAGACCTGGTACTCTAAAGTACTGAGTTGAGGGGGTATTCTCATTGTGTGCAGGTTATGACCGATCATCTCAAGTACACAATCCTGTTACGTCAGTATTTCCACAGGCACAATAAATTAGGTAATAAAAAATTGCAATGCATTGTGGATACCTTTCACTAGGTTCAACAATTTCGACGCCTGCGACAATTGTTATATGTTATAACATTTTTGTTATGTTATAAGTCAATGGGCGTACGAATAATTTTGATGCTCAACAAAGTTTATGCGTGGGACTATTCTGACAAGCACTCCAATTTTTTTCGACATGCGGATTTTCTAAATTTTCGCGCCAGTTTCACTAATTTATTTGCCGGCTGCAAAACATGGAAATTCACAGTGAATTTGCGCCTGCTAAATTTATCTGCCCATCACTAAAAATGATTCCATCTTATGGGAATTGTAACTTACAGCTATGCACAGGCATACAGGATAATAGAAAAAGAACTTAAAGAGGGTTATTTAAACGTGTGAACAAATGTTTCCACCACTAAACAGTAACTCCCCTGAGATGATTTATAATAATTTGCTCTGTAATTAAGTGCAAAATGCCTGCACTGTGAGATATCTATAAAATTATACAGATAACACATTGTGATGCCACTGCTTGACTAAGGATCGGTTTGTAGGCAAAACACCAGATAAATGTTACATATCAGGTATGAGATTGATTATCTATAAACGTATTTATTCACAAATATATACATGCTGTAATACAGGTATGGGACCTTTTATCCAGAGTGCTCGGGACCTGAATTTTTCCAGATAAGGGATTTTTCTTTAATTTGTATCATCATATCTTTTCTGCTAAAAATCTATTTTAAACATTAAATAAACACAATAGGATTGTTTTGCTATCAAAACATGTAGTTTAGTTAAGCTTAGTTAAAATTAAGCAAACCATTCCTAGTTGTTGACTGAAATTCTTTTTCTCTGTAATAACAAAACCATACCTCATGGTAAGTAAACTAGAATAGATACATTTTTAATCATTTAAATGATTTTTAGTGGCATTGATGAGTGGTGCCCCAAATTACATTGCTTCCTTATCAGGAAAATCTAAAGCCCAGAGCATTCCGAATATGAGATCCCATACCCCTATTTCATGATTACATGGATTTGTTTCAATTAAAATTCATGGATTATCAGTATTATTTATTATTTTTAGAAGAATAAAACATGAGAAAGGTGGCAGGATGTTTACAGTTTGCTTCTTTGGAGACATTACCAAGGAATCAAATAGTTTTCGATTATTAATGCATGGGCCAAGGGAATGTGATTCCGAAAAGTAAAGCACTTTTTCGTATAGTGATACATAGCCTATATTATGTATGCCCCAGATGCTGGCATACAGTTGAAATATAGAAACATCTGGTGTGGAGGTTTAAATGTTGCAAGCTTAGACAAGCTAAGATGCAAATATATTCAAACGTCAGCATTGTGCTGTCTATATAGCTGTCCTGCCCTGTCATAAGACTTGAATAGCATCCCCTCTTGAATACTTCTAGAACCCTTTTTGTCTTTCTCAAGGTTTACTGTATTGAAAATGATTTAGCACACAAGGTAACTATATGTAATAGCTTTTGCTTTTTTTCTCTTACATAGTTCATTAACCTTTAATGTTCTTTTTATGTTGTATTTGTCTTAAAGTAATAGATCTGGGTTTGCATAGTTAGACTTATCTCGTTTCTATAGGAGTGATAGATATTTGGGCTGGTATAGCTCAAAAAATACAATTCAGTGATGAGGTCCTTGAGATGGAGAGATACTTTTAAAATAATGTGTAAAGTAGGATGCATATAATGATGTTCTTTTGTGTTCTAAAGTGCTTTAAATATGATTACGTATGAAAAATGTATCAGTGGTCATATTTGTGCAGTCATCTGAAGGAGATTAGTCATAATCTTAACTAGACACCAATTTTAGTCATGTTGTTGTGTAATTGTAATGGAAGTTCTTAATCCTCATTACAGATGTTAGTAGAGAGGAAAAACATAGTCTACAGTATAATCTACTTTTCATGAGATCTTTCCTCACTTAAAAATGAACCAGAAGATTAATGTATTAGGACTTGCCTTTACTCTGATGAATGATAGATTAAAAAAGACAGATAATATTCTATACCATATAAAATGCATTTGGAACAATTTGCTAGATTACCTCTCTGACATCTGTGCATTATTAAAATGAGCATTAGACTGTTAAATCCTGCTGTTGCCAATTTAGTAAGTAAGGAAAACAAAATTATAATAATACGCTCTTAATTCATTGTCACTATAGAAGCTGAAACCCCCATCCAAACGTGTATTTGTGTCCATTGTGTACCACTGTTCAGTTTTAAAATGGAGGGATAGAATTCATTTTTTCCTTTGTAACAATTAGCTCAAATCATTCTTTTTTTACTGGTGCAGAAAACTCTCTTTCTTTTAAGATGCAAGAAGAATTGTCTGTAATCTTTGTATTACTACTGTAAATAGTTAATTTATGACAAGGAAACATCTCACCACTTGTTATGTAGGCATACAAATGTATAGGACCAATAAAAGAGTTGCCCTTTATTCAAAAAGAGCTGCTTTAGAAAGACATACACTGGAAAGTAGACAAATGTCACAAAAAGAAAATAGAAAGTAAATTAATAAAAAATTGTTATTTCTGGAGAACTATCTGAAAATAATTGAACTAAAAAAAAGTGTTGGAATGTGAACAACCCTTTTAAAGGAACAGTTCAGTGTGAAAATAAAAACTGTGTAAATAGATAGGCTGTGCAAAATAAGAAAATGTTTCTAATATAGTTATTTAGCCAAAAATGTAATATATAAAGGCTGGCGTGAACAGATGTCTAATAAAACAGCCAGAATCCAACTTCCTTCTTTTCAGCTCTATAACTCTGAGCTAGCCAGTGACTTGAAGGGGGGCCACATGGTACATTTCTGTTCAGTGAGTTTTCAATTGATCCTCAGCATTCAGCTCAGATTCAAAAGCAACAGATATGACCCATGTGGCCCCACCTCAAGTCTCTGATTGGTTACTGCCTGGTAACCAGGGTAACCAGTCATTGTAAACCAAGCGAGCTGAAAAGCAGGAAGTAGTGATCAGACTGCCATGTTATACATCAAATCACTCCAGCCTTTATACGTTACATTTTTGGCTAACTAACTATATTAGAAACATTTTTTATTTTGCACAGCCTATCTATTTACACAGTTTTTATTTTTACACTGAACAATTCCTTTAAGCATTACCCAGTATATATTCAAATACTTGTAATCTATCTTTCCCTTGTTCAACTCCATATCAGTACTTACCGGGATAGTCCCTCCCCCTGCTCTCATCAGAAGGACCCTTCCCAAACCATTAAAAGACCAACCACACCCACCTACTGGTGACTTTTTGGTCCTTCTGCTCTCATTGGAAGGAAAATTTTCTCCTTAACCTTGGGAAAGCATTGGACCTGCCCATAAGGCATCCTAAGGACAAGGGGGTTTTTGGTCCATGGGACCTTTTTGTTCCCCAGTATATTACCTCATATCTTCTGTGTTTCAGTTCCTGGATCAGATAAGGCACTGGTGTGCATTGTTTGGTACAGTACCTCATGTCTGCCTGTGTAACAGTTGCTATCCTTCATTGCTGTCATGTTCTTGTCCCTCCATTCATGTGCCCTCCAGGCCTGCCCAAAAGGAGTAGTGTGCAGTAGTGTGTCTGGCCCTACACCCCCTTTTATTTTTATGTATGGGCAAAGGAGGAGGCAGTAGTTTAGGGTCAATAAGTCTAATTAGTTAGGGCCTAAGCCTTACTGCTTTTTTTTAATGGAGGAAAAAGTTCATGGCCAGTTGCCTCTCTCAACAGACTTTCCTAAGGTTGAGGTATTCACTATAGCCTTTCAGCTTGAAATGGCTGCAGACTTGAGCCCTTGCAGGAGGCACCAACACTAAGAGGCAGATTTATCAAGGGTTGAATTAAAAATTCGAAGTAAAAAAAAAAAATAAAAAAAATTTCAAGCTATTTTTGTGTGCTTCGACTAGGGAATAGTCCAAATTCGAAATTTCGAATATCGAAATGTATCATGTAAGGTCTCTTTAAAATGTAGACTTCGACCATTCACCATCTAAAACCTGCCAAATTGCTGTTTTAACCTACGGGGGACCTCCTAAAACCAATTTGGAGTCAATTGGTGGACTTTGAAAAATCAAAGGTTTTTTTTGAAAATACTTCAAATCAAATTTAATCGACTATGATCTTACTTTGATTCAAATGATCGAGTACAGCCTATTCACCCGCAGAAAAAAATATTAAATTTTTTAAAATAAATTTCGGTTGCTCTTTTTTATTCGAATTTCGAAGTAATGGGAGTTCAAAAAATTAGCAGCAGATAAGGTGTGTGTTCCTATTCTGTTCTGCAGTGTGCTCTAGGCATTTCTCAATTGAAGCTAATAGCACTTAAGGTAATTGGGCTTGTATGCAATGTGTTCCTATGCTGACCGGCAGTGTGCTGGGTTCTGGCTATTTGCTCACCTGGAACAGTAGGAGTATCTGAAGTCTGAATATATTGAATTTGATTCAAATTTGATTTGAATTCGATTCAAATTTTCAGGTCGATCCTATTTACCCGAGTTTTTTAATAAATTGCAATTGGTCAAATTTCGAGTTCATGGGAGTTTATGTTTTAAATAACTCCCATGAACTCGAAATTCAACACTTGATAAATCTGCCCCATAGTGTTACAAGTTCTATCTGTGATAGAAGAAAGGGGAAGAGAGTACACAGCTCTGTCCATTCCTGGTGGAGATAACCTGGCATATTTTTGTGCCCTTAGTTGTGTGGGTTCTCAGTGCCCCTATAAACCCGAGAAAGTGGATTTCTATACTGGGATATCTATTGGTGCATTCTTCTAAGCTTATTGTTATGATACAATTTTATCTGTTGTTCTATTGAGGACATTCACATGGTATGGTGTCTGATGACACCATAGCATGTGAATGTACCGATGACAGGTCACTCTGGGAGTTTATTTTTTAGGGATGGTCCTAATAAGGTCAGTTGTTTCCCTAGTATTGTAGTATTTGTTATTTGTATCAGTGTCTTTTTTTAAGACCATGGCTTTTCAGGTCCTTCAACCAGCTAAGTTTGCCCAGAAGCAGTAACCCATAGCAACCAATCAGCAATTCAAATATTCAAATAATGACATTCAAGAGTGAACTAAATGTATATATGCATGTGTATCATAGTTTAATATTTGTCTCCATATAGTTTAACATTGTCTTAGGTTACAAAATTACTTGTCCTGTTTAGAGAATATGTTCCAGCAAATGCAGAATATCTTCATGAATGAAATGCTCAGATATGGATTTATTACAGCTGCGTAAGCATCAAGTACAAGGTACTACCATATTATTAAGGGTAAAAATACAAAGTTACACTTGTCTTAAATATGAAACTATGGCAAATTACATGGCCGTATTTCAGAGCTTTCTATTTAATGGGTTTCCAGAAAACAGATCCCATACTTTTCTGTAGTACACTACCTGCATCAGACCCACCCCTTTTAATTAATATAGCTGGCTTTCTCTCAAGTATAATGCATGTTTAATCCTTGAATTTAGAATTGCATTATGTAGTATAACCTTTAAAATCCCTGTGACTTGTGCCCAGAGACATTTTCTTTTAATCTTATTATTGATTAGTTGATTCTTTGATCCATAATCATTTGTGAATAGGGCATTTTTCACATACATCCATATGGATTTGATTATCTACAGACATGTTTATATGTCTTCCAAATTTACTTCAGTTTGGTCTCCAGTTGCTGACCTGTGCCTCTATCTGATCTGCTATCCTGCCTTCTGATTATTTTAACATTAAACCTAGCATTTAGAGAGTACTATATTAAGACTATTGAAGGGGGAATGGGTACGATTTAGCTTTCCTTCTCCTTTAAGGCAGAGTGTGCAGACAAATGCAAAGACCTAAATGAAAGGATACAGAGAACTACAATACATTCCAGTGCAACTACTGTATGAGAAACAAAACACTCTACCCACTATTAAATAAAAGTGTGTCCAGAATAAACACTGCAGGGTCACCACATGTGTGTAACTCCTGATAGATCAGGTGATCAGATCAGGAGCTTCACTTCTCTGTTAGTTTGAAATGTGATGTAGATTAAACCGTAGAAAAAATATATATAGTGCAATTGTGTTTATTAACTTTACCTAAAATAGGTGCCAAATGGTTACTCATTAGTGATGGACGAATTTGCTCCATTTAGCTTTGCTGAAAAATTTGCAAATTTCCCGCGAAATTTGTGAAATGGTGAAAAATTTGCGAAACATTTTTTTATACATTTTATACATTTTTTTTATTTGGACGCCGGCGAATTTTCAGCAGAGAATTTTTGCTTCCGTTTCACAACGCCACAAATTTGCGCCTGGCAAATAAATTCCCCCTATCACTATTACTCATCAGAAGGGTAGTAAGTGTTTAGGTAATAGGTGAAACTCATCTGCATTATCTACCCTAAACCAATTGCAGAAACTTCTTTATTCATGGTTAGTGATGTGCAAATCTGTCCCGAAAAATATGGGAACGAATTGAAGTAAATGGGCATCAAAAGTATTTTGACGCGAAACAATTTTTTGACAGGAGCGACTATTTTTTCCAAATGCATAAATAATTTTGACGCGTGTGACAATTTTGACGACCAACAATTTTTTTTTGTCGCAGCGGATTTTTTACCAGTGAATTTATGGAAATTCATTGCAAATCCATGCCTGCTGAATTTATTTACCCATCACTATTCATGGTGAAACATTGAAGAAAAGTCTTCAATCTAGCATCAATGCATTTTGCACAGGTTACACCTTTCATGTATCTGGGTAAGATGGACAAAGATGGATTTTCCTATCTGAGCCCGATACCTCTTGCTTTAAAATGTTGACCTATACCTGGAATTATGGTTTATTACCTAATCAATTAATTTTCTAATCTGAGCCATAAGGTTTGAAAACTCGAGGTTCAGGGATATTTTTAAGGAGCTTTGATGACAAAATAGTCATACTTTATGCACTCATGATCCAGACCAGGAAAGTTGTATGAGCTTAAATGTTTGCCACGGGAAGACTTGAATACTCTATATTTGCAGCTGTTACAAGGTTCATTGTATTACTTAAGTAAATTACAGTAATTACAATCTTACTACATATTCTTCTATATCATTTATCGATAGTTCTGCATTTCAATAGAAACTCATTGATACGGTCGGCTATATCATATCTGCTATTTGTGTTTAAACGTTCATTACTGTACCTTTTTTAATCATTGAAAGATTAGGTTTGGCAAATATACAGTGTACCTAACTGTGAATAGATGATTTGCGTTCTCTCCGTTACTGTGTTGATTTGTTAGATTAGTATCAGCAAATAAATATGTTATCCAAATGTATTGATTACACACATATCTATGTACTTATTTTTATGTGAATGTTCCATCTTTGTTTTTCCTTATTAAATCATCTGTGGTCTTAAATATTTGCAAATCTGGATTTTGCATTACCTGGTTTCTTGACTCCATGCATTTATTCTTCCGCAATAAAGAACCCTAGCTGCTATCAAACATGTAACAGAGCTCATAAATTCAGTACTGTTAGCTTGATTCCACATTGCAGAAACGAAGCATTAACAACCTGCATATTTTTCAAATGTTAACAGGTCTTTCACAAAGTCACAAAACGTGTTTTATTTTTTAGTGCCTATTAAAATATTATGGAGTTTAAACTGGGGAAATAATGTATACGGTTATAATAAAATGATGTAATCTTACCTTTATAACCATGGACTGTATTTCAACATCTCCAGTTGGGTGAAATTGTGTCTGGTAAACATTTCAGTTATAATAAATGTGCTTGAAGTCATGTCTAAGCATAGGAAAACAACATTTGCCAATAATAGTTGTGTTCTCAGATTATTTGAGTCTGTATTTATCATTAATAACGTTGCATCGTTGTGTCATAAATTAATAAAAATGGTTTATCTATATTAGAGTAAACTATATTTATTCCTTAACATTTTGTAGCATAGTCTTTAAAGGGTCATACAATTCTTCATATGTAAGTGGAATATCAAAGAAAAAAATAACTTGTGGCAATACAGGTATGGGACCTGTTATCCAAAATGCTGTGGTTTTCCACATAAGGGGGTCTTTCTATAACTTGGATTTTGAGGAGCTTGGTCTGGATGTCTAAGCAGTAGGAACTTGCTACAGGTGCTATGTACTACTAGAGCCTCACTGCACTTTTTTAGCTTCTGAACCTCCAACAGTACCAAGCAAATGGGGAAGACAAGGAAGCACGGTCTTGGAGCCAGGACCACGTCTAGTTAAAAAGGTGTCAGCACATTCTAGGAAATAACCCTCCGTAGCTAGTGTCCTGCTAGCTCTCTTTTTACAGACATCACAGAAGTACCCTGCTCTGACCTACAGTACCTGTCCACAATGACAAAGTTTAATCATTCGATGAGAGGCACTACAATGGGTGAACTTAAAGGAAAACTATACCCCCCAAACAATGTAGGTCTCTATTAAAAGATACTGAGTAAAACAGCTCATGTGTAAAACCCTGCTTCATGTAAATGAACCATTATCATAATAATATACTTTTTTAGTAGTATGTGCCATTGGGTAATCATAAATAGAAAATTGCCATTTTAAAAAATAAGGGCCACCCCCTGGGATCGTACGATTCACTATGCACACATACAAACCACATGTAAGGTCACATGAGCCAATTAACAGACAGAGTTCTGCCTTTTGCTTCCTCACTTCTTCCTGTTACAGTTAGAGTTGTAGTATTTCTGGTCAGGTGATCTCTGAGGCAGCACAGATAGAGTCACAAAATGGTGGTTCAAGGCAAGAGATGTAAAAGGGCAATATTTATGTAAATATATATTCCAGTTTGGTAAGATTCTTTAATATGTCATTCAATTTGATATAAACTATCTGCTGCTTAAGTATTCATTTTGGGGGTATAGTTTTCCGTTAAACATAATTTAGATTTCCATATTATAAGTCTATTTAAATGATTTAAACATAAATAAACGTAATAGGGTTGTTTTCCCTTTCATACATTTGATATTTCTTTTACATATTGCTTGTCTCAGTTTTTTGGCTTGTTACTAGTTTTTTCGACATTGTGCTATAAATATCTTTAAAGATAAGGTGGCCATACACGGCGAGATCCGCTCGTTTGGCGATGTCTCCAAACGAGCAGATCTCTCTCCGATATTCCCACCTTGAGGTGGGCAATATCGGGCTGATTGGATCTTGGGCCCTAGGGCCCATTGATCAGATCCTAATGAATGGGAACGGGCGGTCGGATCGTGGGACCACATCAACAAACAGATGCGGCCAAGATTCAGCGGGATTTTTTGTCCCATCCGATCGAGATCTGGCCGACTTTTTCCCAGATCTCGATTGGGGAAGCCCGTCGGGGGGCAGCTTTTATCGGCCCGTGTATGGCCACCAATAGTTGTATTAATCTAGTGAGTGAAAGATACACAGTGTCTGTATGTATGTATGTATGTATGTATGTATTTATATATGTCTGGATTTGTGGAAATAAAATGAAATAGAGTGCAAGACAGTGGAAAAATTGAGTGTGCAGAATGAATGAGCTTAGGAAAACCCCACACTACCAATAAGATAAATAAGCAGGAGAGGGTCAATAGAAGTTAATGGGGAGTGAGAACTTTCTTTTCTTGTTCATAAAAACAGAGTGTTTTAGGGGCACATTTACAAAGCTCGAGTGAAGGATTCGAATTAAAAAAACTTCGAATTTCGAAGTTTTTTTTGGCTACTTCGACCATTGAATGGGCTAGTTCGACCTTCGACTACTACTTTGACTTCGAATCGAACGATTCGAACTAAAAATCATTCAACTATTCGACCATTCGATAATCGAAGTACTGTCTCTTTAAGAAAAACTTCGACCCCCTAGTTCGGCAGCTAAAAGCTACCGAACTCAATGTTAGCCTATGGGGAAGGTCCCCATAGGCTTGCATGCGTTTTTTTGATCGAAGGATATTCGTTCGATCGTTGGATTAAAATCCTTCGAATCGTTCGATTCAAAGGATTTAATCGTTCGATCGAACGAATAATCCTTCGATCGTTCGATCGCAGGATTTGCGCTAAATCGTTCGACTTCGATATTCGAAGTCGAACGATTTTAGTTCCTGGTCGAATATCGAGGGTTAATTAACCCTCGATATTCGACCCTTAGTAAATCTGCCCCTTAGTCTCACAGAAAATGAATGAAGCAATGTAATTCTCCACACAGGAATATTCTGTTGTTGTTTTTTTTCTTAAGCAAGACTAGCTGAAGTTTCTTTACTGGTTTAAGGTACACTGTGTATTGGCATACTTCAGAAATAATCTTAAAGGAAGAGTTAACTTTTGGATTAAACATGTGCGACTTGCTTATTTTACAGTCAGGGGTTTACTCTTTAAACCAATCACTCCATTACAGATGTGTTTAAAGGGTCTTTATCTATTTATATGAATCTAAAACTTAAGACAGTGGTTTGTTTTGATGATGTCAAACATACATTTCTGGTATGCTTTAACCCTTTCCCTGCCAGCCGTTTTGTCCTAGATGCGAACATCTACTGCCAAGCAGTTTTTAGATATTTTGCACTCTTTCACTTTAAGGGCCTTTCCTGGGGTGGTCTTTTAGTTAACCCAGGAAAACAATGTATTGTTTTTTTCAGGACAACCTGAACTTTCACAATATGCAAGAATTTTGGTGTAATTCTACTTCTCTAATAAAATATTGGATTCTAAGTGTCAAATAAAATGAAAAAAATCATGTTGCACGAAGAACAATCACATATATCAGAAACATCATTCATTTTATGTACGAGAACACAGCCGATTTAGAAAGGTCTATGTCTCCTGAACGCGACAATACCAAATATATATAGTTTTATGGAGATTTCTCACTTGTATAGCTCAAAATCTACAAGCAGTACACAACCAAATTTCCAAAGCAACACTTCCCAAACGGCATACTTTTGATTTCAAGGCCAAACATTCCGCTAACAGTAGGTTTACCCTAGAAAACTACCCATTACTAGAAAGAACAGATTCTGGTGAATCAAAAATGGGTAGAAATATCTTTGTACTCCAAACCACCAAGTTGCAATTGTTTCCTAAAGTTATAATGTTTTATAGAAATTGGTGAATTTTTTGAAAAATGACCTCAAAGCTTCCACTCTACAGCAACATATCTCCCACACATCATTAGGTATCAATGTAAAACACCCCAAATATAAAATCCTGGGTCCACTGAACAGTTTGATGCCCAATATGAATAGATGTACCCAAGCACGTGGCATAGGAGGCCCCAAAAGGAAGACCCCCCATTTGTTCTGTCATTTCAGATACTGCAAAATCAACACATTTACATCGTTTTGGGGGGCGGCAAAGGTAGAAAAAAGTATGTTCACCCCAGAAAACCATATATTTTCGGAAAGTACACATTCCCCTGAATCCAAATTGGGTATGCATGTCTTTCTACACCAAAGCACCAAGCGGCAAACCATTACTAAAGTTGGTGATTTTGGCGACATTTCCAAAAATCACTTAAAAATTTCTACCCTGCAGCATCGTATTACCCACATACTTTTAGGTATCAAGACAAATCACCCCAAATATGAAAGCCTAGGGTCCTCTGAACAGTTTGATGCCCAATATGTATAGGTGTACCCAAGCAAGTGGCATATAGAGGCCTGAAAAGGAAGACCCCATATGGTCTGTCATTTCAGATACTGCAAAATCAACACATTTACATCGTTTTGGGGGGCGGCAAAGGTAGAAAAAAGTAAGTTCACCCCAGAAAACCATATATTTTCGGAAAGTACACATTGCCACGAATCTAAATTGGGTATGCATGTCTTTGTACTACAAAGTACCAAGCCGCAAATCATTCCTAAATTTGGTGATTTTGGTGACATTTCCAAAAATCACTTAAAAATGTCTACCCTGCAGCATCGTATTTCCCACATACTTTTAGGTATCAAGAGAAATCACCCCAAATATGAAAGCCTAGGGTCCTCTGAACAGTTTGATGCCCAATATATATAGGTGTACCCAAGCACGTGGCATATAGGGGCCCCAAAAGGAAGACTCCCATATGGTCTGTCATTTGAGGTACTGCAAAATCAACACATTTACATCGTTTTGGGGGGGGGGGCAAAAGTAGAAAACAGTAAGTTCACCCCAGAAAACCATATATTTTCGGGAAAGTACACATTCCAACGAATCCAAATTGGGTATGCATGTCTTTCTACGCCAAAGTACCAAGCCGCAAATCATTCCTAAATTTGGTGATTTAGGTGACATTTCCAAAAATCACCTCAAAATATCTACCCTGCAGCATCGTATTACCCACATACTTTTAGGTATCAAGACAAATCACCCCAAATATGAAAGCCTAGGGTCCTCTGAACAGTTTGATGCCCAATATGTATAGGTGTACCGAAGCATGTGGCATATAGGGGCCCTAAAAGGAAGACCCCCATATAGTCTGACATTTCAGGTACTGCAAAATCAACACATTTACATTGTTTTGGGGGGGCAAAAGTAGAAAACAGTAAGTTCACCCCAGAAAACCATATATTTTCGGAAAGTACACATTCCCACGAATTCAAATTGGGTATGCATGTCTTTCTACGCCAAAGTACCAAGCCGCAAATCATTCCTAAATTTGGTGATTTAGGTGACATTTCCAAAAATCACCTCAAAATATCTACCCTGCAGCATCGTATTACCCACATACTTTTAGGTATCAAGACAAATCACCCCAAATATGAAAGCCTAGGGTCCTCTGAACAGTTTGATGCCCGATATGTATAGGTGTACCCAAGCACGTGGCATACAGGGGCCCCAAAAGGAAGACCCCCATATAGTCTGTCATTTCAGATACTGCAAAATCAACACATTTACATCGTTTTGGGGGGGGCAAAAGTAGAAAACAGTAAGTTCACCCCAGAAAACCATATATTTTCGGAAAGTACACATTCCAACGAATCCAAATTGGGTATGCATGTCTTTCTACGCCAAAGTACCAAGCCGCAAATCATTCCTAAATTTGGTGATTTAGGTGACATTTCCAAAAATCACCTCAAAATATCTACCCTGCAGCATCGTACTACCCACATACTTTTAGGTATCAAGACAAATCACCCCAAATATGAAAGCCTAGGGTCCTCTGAACAGTTTGATGCCCGATATGTATAGGTGTACCCAAGCACGTGGCATACAGGGGCCCCAAAAGGAAGACCCCATATAGTCTGTCATTTCAGGTACTGCAAAATCAACACATTTACATCGTTTTGGGGGGGGGGCAAAAGTAGAAAACAGTAAGTTCACCCCAGAAAACCATATATTTTCGGAAAGTACACATTCCAACGAATCCAAATTGGGTATGCATGTCTTTCTACGCCAAAGTACCAAGCCGCAAATCATTCCTAAATTTGGTGATTTAGGTGACATTTCCAAAAATCACCTCAAAATATCTACCCTGCAGCATCGTATTACCCACATACTTTTAGGTATCAAGAGAAATCACCCCAAATATGAAAGCCTAGGGTCCTCTGAACAGTTTGATGCCCGATATGTATAGTTGTACCCAAGCACGTGGCATACAGGGGCCCCAAAAGGAAGACCCCATATAGTCTGTCATTTCAGGTACTGCAAAATCAACACATTTACATCGTTTTGGGGGGGGCAAAAGTAGAAAACAGTAAGTTCACCCCAGAAAACCATATATTTTCGGAAAGTACACATTCCAACGAATCCAAATTGGGTATGCATGTCTTTCTACGCCAAAGTACCAAGCCGCAAATCATTCCTAAATTTGGTGATTTAGGTGACATTTCCAAAAATCACCTCAAAATATCTACCCTGCAGCATCGTATTACCCACATACTTTTAGGTATCAAGAGAAATCACCCCAAATATGAAAGCCTAGGGTCCTCTGAACAGTTTGATGCCCGATATGTATAGGTGTACCCCAGCACGTGGCATACAGGGGCCCCAAAAGGAAGACCCCCATATAGTCTGTCATTTCAGGTACTGCAAAATCAACACATTTACATCGTTTTGGGGGGGGGGCAAAAGTAGAAAACAGTAAGTTCACCCCAGAAAACCATATATTTTCGGAAAGTACACATTCCAACGAATCCAAATTGGGTATGCATGTCTTTCTACGCCAAAGTACCAAGCCGCAAATCATTCCTAAATCTGGTGATTTTGGTGACATTTCCAAAAATGACCTCAAAATATCTACTCTGCAGCATCGTATTACCCACATACTTTTAGGTATCAAGACAAATCACCCCAAATATGAAAGCCTAGGGTCCTCTGAACAGTTTGATGCCCGATATGTATAGGTGTACCCAAGCACGTGGCATATAGGGGCCCTAAAATGAAGACCCCTCCTTGTATGTTCTGTCATTTCAGGTACTGCAAAATCAACACATTTACATCGTTTTGGGGGGGGGCAAAGGTAGAAAAAAGTAAGTTCACCCCAGAAAACCATATATTTTCGGAAAGTACACATTCCCACGAATCTAAATTGGGTATGCATGTCTTTCTACTACAAAGTACCAAGCCGCAAACCATTCCTAAATTTGGTGATTTTGGGGACATTTCCAAAAATGACTTCAAAATTTCGACCCTGCAGCATCGTATTACCCACATACTTTTAGGTATCAAGACAAATCACCCCAAATATGAAAGCCTGGGGTCCTCTGAACAGTTTGATGCCCAATATGTATAGGTGTACCCAAGCACGTGGCGTATAGGGGCCGCAAAACGAAGACCCCCATATGGTCTGTCATTTCAGGTACTGCAAAATCAACACATTTACATTGTTTTGAGGGGGGCAAATGTAGAAAAAAGTAAGTTCACCCCAGAAAACCATATATTTTTGGAAAGTACACATTCCCACGAATTCAAATTGGGTATGCATGTCTTTCTACACCAAAGTACCAAGCCGCAAATCATTCCTAAATTTGGTGATTTAGGTGACATTTCCAAAATCACCTCAAAATATCTACCCTGAAGCATCGTATTACCCACATACTTTTAGGTATCAAGAGAAATCACCCCAAATATGAAAGCCTAGGGTGCTCTGAACAGTTTGATGCCCGATATGTATAGGTGTACCCAAGCACGTGGCATACAGGGGCCCCAAAAGGAAGACCCCCATATAGTTGTCATTTCAGGTACTGCAAAATCAACACATTTACATCGTTTTGGGGGGGGCAAAAGTAGAAAACAGTAAGTTCACCCCAGAAAACCATATATTTTCGGAAAGTACACATTCCAACGAATCCAAATTGGGTATGCATGTCTTTCTACGCCAAAGTACCAAGCCACAAATCATTCCTAAATTTGGTGATTTAGGTGACATTTCCAAAAATCACCTCAAAATATCTAACCTGCAGCATCGTATTACCCACATACTTTTAGGTATCAAGACAAATCACCCCAAATATGAAAGCCTAGGGTCCTCTGAACAGTTTGATGCCCAATATGTATAGATGTACCCAAGCACGTGGCATATAGGGGCCCCAAAAGGAAGACCCCCATATGGTCTGTAATTTCAGGTACTGCAAAATCAACACATATACATAGTTTTGGGGGGAGCAAAGGTAAAAAAAAGTGCATTCACCCCAGAAAACCATATATTTTCGGAAAGTACACATTCCCACGAATCCAAATTGGGTATGCATGTCCTTGTACTCCAAAGTACCAAGCCGCAAGCCTTTCCTAAATTTGGCGATAAAAGCAACAGTTTTTACATTTTTGAAAATTGCCTAAAAATATTGCAATTGGCCGCATTTATCTCACCCAATTTCTTACATACAATTCTAAAACACCATAAATACTGATGCCAAGGGTCAATTGAACCGTTTGATGCCCAATATGCATTGATATACCAAGGCAGCTGGCATGTGCGGACCCAAAATGAAAATAGTGCATATGATTTTTCTCTGCTGCCGATTCGCCTTCTGTGAACATAGACCCTTGACTTCATATTATATGCCTCAAGACCCTCCTAACAGCAAAGACCCCCCCAAAACCATATATTTTTGGAAAGTACACATTCTGACGAATCCAAAAAAGATAAAGACGTCTTTCTACACCAAACTGCAAAGCTTTTATAAACGCAGAGGTTTTTACATTTCTGAAAATCGCCTAAAATTGTTGCAGTTTGCCGCATTTATCACACACACTGTTTTACGTATAAAGAAAAATCACCCTAAATATGGACGTCAGAGGTCTACTAAATAGTTTGATGCCCAATATGCATAGATTTACCAAAGTATGTGGCGTGTACAGACCCCAAATGAAAAACATGCCTATGAATTTTCACGCTAGCCAACTAAGCTGCAGAAAAGAGAGCCCCAACTGTGCGTTATGTGCCATAAGACCCCAAAACTGTAAAAAGACCCCCAGAAACCCATATATTTTTGGAAAGCATATATTCTGGCGAATCAAACTAAGTAAAATAAATCTTTCTATACCAAAGCACCAAACAGCAAAACTATACTAAAGATACATAAGGAACAATAATGCATGGATAAAATTGCAATAAAACCACAAAAATAGCGTAAATCAATGAAATAACAAAATAATTGATCCGGCAGCGTAATTAGTGGCCGAAATCGATTATCCAATAGTCACGCTGTCAAAATAACATGCTTTTAGGCAAAACAAACAGTACAATGAATAAGTAAAAAAAAAAAAAAACCCTGTTTGTGAGTTTTTGTGTATACATATTTGTGCACTAATAAAAGTTGTCTGAGTGTGCAAATACATGTAATTAAGTGTAAATAAGTGTACAAAATCGACTAAGTGTGCTAAAATAAAAAAATAAAAAATAAAAAAACACAAATTTTTACTAAAATGTTCATGTAAGTGTATAAATGTACTGTAGGTATGTGTAAGTGCAGGTAAGTGTGTAAAAAAAAGTGCACTTACCGTTTTTGTAGCAGGAGGATCGCTGGAACCGAAGGACGACTCCTGGCAGCGTGTCTGCAGAGTTACTGCGCAGCAGGAAGTGACTGGGCGCGTGGTGCGACGAGGAGGAGGTAAGCCAGCAGCAGCAGCGCTTACATTGCGCTTCTGCTACTTTGAAGTCGGATCTGCGACAATCGCGTCGCAGATCCGACTTGACAGCCCCCCAGCCACGTTGCCCAGGGGGCTGTCTACCCTCCTGACTCTCTGCAGAGGCGGCAAAAGCCGCCGATGCAGAGAGAAGGGCTCAGCTGCAAAAGAACGTACGAGGTACGTTCTTGGCAGCCTGAGCCCTGAACCGCCAGCACGTACGCCGTACGTGCTTGGCGGTTAAAGGGTTAACTGTGTGTACAACACATCACTACACATTAAAACTTAAAAGGAATATTATATTACCTTGTCAAATGTCTACTTAAAAACCACTGCGTGTAATACAGTAAAAATGGCATTGTTACTTTAATCTAGCTGCTCTTTCGATGTTGAAACACTATCTCCCTGTGCCTTTTATCTTAACATATCAATAAGCAAACATAATAGTCCTTATAGGCATTTAACATCAATATTACCTATCCATTATGAAGCCACCAAAAAGACACTATGCAGGTTAGCAAATTACTTTGGTGACTGTCAGAGCATCTTTACTTGAGCAGTTCTCTGTAGATGCAATAGATATTGTTCACTATTAATAGGTATGAGAGAGAAATAGAGGCCTGTGTGAAATGAAGAATAGAAATAGTTTGTTCACCAAAAGTAAACACAATCTGGCCTCTGCCAAATAACTGTTGAAGACATTTCTTAATATCCCAACATTCCAACCAGGAACTAAACCTCTACTTTATACCAAGTGGACTTCATTGCTTCAGGGTACGAGCCTAACTTCATCCACAGACCTATACAATATTACCACAGCAAACTATTCAAGAGAGACAGCCAACGGTGAAAATCAGATTGTTTGAATACTTTCAAGTCTGCCACTTTCTGGAACCTTATGCTATAAATGCTAAAACGAATAGTCCCACGGCATTCGGGACTTTGGCAGCCAATGGGCTACCACAGAAGAGACTTATCACAAAAATGTACAACCTACTTGCGTTCACACAAGATCGGTCATAACAGAGACACAAATACATGGATAAATACATGGGACCAAATTCCCCCACAACCAGTAACTGCTGAAGACTGACCCAAAATATGGGACAATGTTGCTTGTATGGTTTCCTGCGTACAACAAAGAGAACATATTTGCAAAATCCTAACCTTATTTCTGGTATTACACTCCAGAAAGACTACACAAACTATGTCCACACCATTCTCCTCTCTGTTGGAGAAATTGCGGAACTCAAGGCACCCTTTTACATGTCTTCTGGGACAGCCCATTCATCCAGATTTTATGGAGAGAGGTTACAGACCTCTTAAGTCAACTGATATCCCAACAGTGCCATTGGATCCTATAATACTTCTATTAGGTAAATCAATACCCAAATTATGCAAAAGTGGACAAGCATTAATCAAGTGCTGACAGCCACACGTCTAGCAATTTCTGCCAAGTGGAAAAATCCAACAACGCCTACACTTCCCGAAATTATTAACAGAGTGAACAACAACAGAACTTTTGAGGCGGGTATAGCCCATATCCAAAATAAGACAGAACATTTTCTCAATGTTTGGTCTATATGGGAGTTGCAGCCACCCTGACCCACTGAACTCAATTGAGACTAAACCCTAAATCTGATTTACAACTATGTATTTATTTTGAATAGCATTGAAACCTATTTGTACCCAATTTTAAGTTTAAGTTACAGTTACACATTCACAACACATCCTGATACTACTTAGGCATGACATCTCAATGCTGACAGAATACAGATATATATACTTTAAAAGGAGCAACCCACATTTAATATAAGCATAATTAATTTACAGCAACCTGAGACATACTAGATAAATAGTACAGTAATATAAACCCCTCTTTAGTTGTACAGAATCTTTTGCTCACTCAGGTTGTCAGTGACTAACACAGAATATGGGACTTTTTGGTAGGGTGTATCAGTTGTATGAATTGCTAGATTTTCTTAGGGGCAGATTCACTAAGGGTCGAATTTCGAAGTAAAAAATACTTCGAAATTCGACCCTCGAATTGAAATCCTTCGACTTCGAATATCGAAGTCGAAGGATTTAGCGCTAAACGTTCGTTCGATCGATCGAACGATTTTTCGTTCGATCGAACGATTAAATCCTTCGAATCGAACGATTCGAAGGATTTTAATCCAACGATCGAAGGAAAATCCTTCGATCAAAAAAAGTTTAGCAAGCCTATGGGGACCTTCCCCATAGGCTAACATTGACTTCGGTAGGTTTTATCTGCCGAAGTAGGGGGTCGAAGTTTTTTTTAAAGGGAAAGTACTTCGACTATCGAATGGTCGAATAGTCGAACGATTTTTCGTTCGAAACGTTCGATTTCGTTCGAATTCGAACGAATTTAACCAATTCGATGGTCGAAGTACCCAAAAAATACTTCGAAATTCGAATTTTTTTCATTCGAATCCTTCACTCGAAGTTAGTGAATCTGCCCCTTAGTGTTTACACTGCTCTCCACACATTCCCCCATTCTCTTCACTATTTAATTGTGTAGTCAGTGAATGGGAATGGTCATTGGGTTCCCCATTCTGGTGCACAAACAAGATTCTGAGCTGATACAAGGCTTGTCTTAATAACAGTGTCCACAAAATGGATCCTGCCTGCTTGTTATAATTATGAATTCCCAGAAGGAAACAAGATTCAAATAATTTATATAGTGTAATTAAAGTTCATTTTGCTTGACTGATGTGATAAAATAGGATTATGAATATTTTTTTTTTGGGTAGTGGGTCCCCTTTAAGGCATTTCACAAATTTTTCACCATTTTGCAATTCACTCATCACTAAACATTGAGCAAGCTGAGTAAATCTACTATTCATCTGTCAGCAAGCACAGAACTCATTCAGTATAGATAATATATTCTTAGTTATGTCAGTTTTTTCCATTTTGATGCTTTATTTGCCAATGAGCATTGATTAAATATGTATGTTGTGATTATCTATGCTTTTCACTACGGTTTCATGGTTTGTCTTCACCTCTACAGTTAGCTGTATGTAATCATGAACAGATTCCCCACGATTAGTTTGCAGAAACATTTTACTTATAGTTAAACAATTCATGTTTACATTTTTCATTTTGTAAGTGCCTGTAAAGAATGTAAAAGACACGGAGCATCAGGAATAGCTGTAAATTAAAATATTATCTTTTATAGTCCATCTCACCACTTTCTCAGAAGTGATCATATGATCCCAATCACCCACCAACACTGAAATACCCATCAGTCCTGCCTCTAAAACATTAACCATTGCATGCCACAAAAATTAACATACAGACTACCATGGAATAATCATTGCAATCATTGTAAGTGCCTTTTGTGTGTGTGGGGTAGGGTCTAAGATTGTGGGTTCAACTGGGGCAGAAATTGATGTGACTTTTGAATAATCTCTGTAAAGTATTGCACAACTTATTGATTCTACATAAATCAATTTGGCTGAATACATCATTAAGGGGTCCAACACCACAGTTTTAGAACCACTCTTTGGCATACTGTATATGTATTCATGATGGCACCAAGATGAGGACAAAAATGTAATTTAACATATTAGTATCTTACTTAAGGGGCATTTAACTCCCATAACCCAATACTAGTACAGTTGTTGGTAAATGGAAGCAAAACAGGCATCTATAAATCTGAAAGACATTATTTAAAATGCCTGCCCTTAAACATTTTAGTATGTCCAGCATACTGTTTATGTGTAAATGCTTCTTAGATAATAGAACATACAGATATGGGATATGTTATCTGGAAACACATTATCAAGAAATCTCCTAATTATGGAAAGACCATCTCCCATACACTCCATTTTATCCAAATAATCCAGATTTTTAAAAAAATAAATTATTTCCTTTTTTCTGTTAAAATAAAATAGTACCTTGTACTTAATCTTAACTAAGATATATCATTTATCCTTATTGGAGTGAAAACCAGCATAAACTATTTATTAAATATTTACATGATTTTTTAGTAGACTTAGGAAAGATCCATTATCTGGAAAACCCCAGTTTCCGAGCATCCCGGATAACAGGTCCAATACCTGTGCTGTATTTGGCTCAGATATGGCATTGAGAGGTGGTTGTTTAGATAAAGCCCACAGGGAAACTAGTTACAAAATCCCCAAGGATATTATGCTCAAAATGAGTATTCGTACGTCTTTTTGTCTGCTAGACAAATATGTATACAAGCTAACATATCTTTCCTACTGTGATACATATTTGAGTCATACTTATTTATACAAAACAAGGACAAACTTAATTAATAGCGGAACAGCACTTGCATTAATCTGCACTATAGTAAAACTTTTTAGAAAGGGAAATCGAACTTGGTGACAATCCATTCTCCCCAAAGATCTTTTTATAAGCATGTTTTCAGACAAATGCAGATATAGAAATATAATAATTAGTCATAATGCATGGGACTGCTGTGCCTCTTCCAACACCCAGCAGTAGTGATGGGCGAATTTGTCCCGTTTTGCTTCGCCGCAAATTTTCAGGGGAACAGTTTGAGGTTTTTTTGTCGCAATTTTGCGGCAAATTTGCAAATTCATTTGCCAGCGGGGAGACATGCAAATTCACCGTGAATTTGTGCCTGGCGAATAAATTCGCCCATCACTACCCAGCAGCACTAACGCTAAGTTATATCATCCATGCAACCTCCACCTTTCCAGTCTCTTCAGTGAAGTACTCCTCCTCTGATTGTTCTCTTCATGTCAAGTACTCTGCACCCCAGGGCAATGTGCTGTGCCTGTGTTTGTTGCCCCTTGTGAATGAATGATTTGCAACATGCCATATGTTTGCCAGATATTTTAATAAACCACACCATCTGTATGAGGTAAACTCTATGAGTGAGAGAGAAAGGAGGGCTGGAATGTAAGGGTTGAAATAGCTTTCTTGACAGCGGCAGTGGCAAGAATCCTTTCTTCTATTTATCCTTCTACAAAATGGGACGCACGTGCTTCTGTCAACATATGTTCGCTGCCTCTTAATGTGTACTGTTGTAGCGATGACAAGCAGCAGTTTGCTATCTGAACAGCTTTCTGTTCTGAAAAAGCATCTAGTTTTTACTTAGATTATTTTGCAACCCATATATTTCAATTTCCTATTTTCAGATCACAGTCCCTATTGCTAATGGCACTTCTACTGTGAGAAAGAAAATGCTGCGAAAAGCAAAATAGTCTCCTTTATGCCACATATACAGTAGTTTGAAGCTAAGGGAAAAAAAAACATCAACACTAATGACATACAAAATGGTGCATATTTCAGCAGCACAGAATTGAAAAGCCTAACTGCTGGCTATATTTGAAAACATCTACTTTCTTCTGAGTCTTTTAAAAGCTCCAGGGGCCATTTACATTGTAAGCAACTATTTTTTTCCTACTTTGGTCATCCAATTGGAAGTAGAAAGCAATATGAATCAATTAGCTTAACACAGACAGAAACGCTAGTTATTGTTTTTCTTGTACAACGTTGTAAAATCTGTCTTTTCAAACAGCATTGCAAATGGCTAGATTGCAGTAATTCATCATATTTGTCTCTGCTTTCAGATATTGTCATATTTTAATTTTTGTATGCTGATTTTAAATGTTTTGCACCTTTCTTTTCATTAGTAAAGCAACGTATCATTTTATCATGTCTGCAGGCTTTTGCACTGCAACAAAAATGTCATCATTTTTTACAGTTCATTCATCATATTTTGGTATTTGCCAACAAAGTGAAAGTGTTTATTGGAGGTTCAATTTTAAAACAAAGGACACATAACCTTGGAAAAAATGAGAAATCTCAAAACTGAAATTTATTTTGTTGTGATTTTCTCAAATTGTGGCGAAATAGCAGCCAGAATATTAATAAATCTGCCACAAGAATTAATGGTTACTTTAGATACAAATGGGGGGGGAATGTAATAAAATTTGGTAACGGAAAAAATATTTCCAATGTAAAAAGTTATGCATCTGTGAGAACCAATTTTCCTTTGCACAAATGTATAGCTATAACTATAAATAGCTTTTGCTATACAGGTATAGGATCCCTTCTCCGGAAACCCGATATCCAGAATGCTCCGAATTACGGAATGGCTGTCTCCCATAGACTCCATTTTATCCAAAAAGTCTAAATTTTTAAAAATGATTTCCTTTTTCTCTGTAATAATAAAACAGTAGCTTGTACTTGATCCCAACAAAGATAGAATTAATCCTTATTGGAAGCAAAACCAGCCTATTGGGTTTATTAAATGTTTAAATGAATTTCTGGTAGACTTAAGACATGAAGACCCAAATTACGGAAAGATCCGTTATCTGGAAAACCCCCTGTATTAAAGCTTTTGTCTTACTTATGTTTGCGCCAAAAAATTACTACACCTTCAAATACAGATGAAGCCACTTGGATTTGTGAGTTAAATGCGTCATGACTCAGAGTTAATTGAAGAAACTGTGTTATCTAAAGTTATCTTAACTCATTTAATGCATTTAACCTTTTCATTAGCATACCAAAGCACCATTGTTCACAATGGTGAATGCTTTAATTAGATGGGATGTTGTGTCACAGTTTTCTGTGTTAAATGAGATAAATGGGATATCTGTGTTTAGTTATTCTGTGTCAAACAGACAAACCAAAGTGGCTGCATCTGTACTTCTTAAAAGTTTGCATTTAAAATTTGCAATGCACTATTACAATTTGCAATGCAAACAGTTATTTTATTTACTGTTTGTATTTTTGCATTTCTATCGGTAACACCTTTTTTTTATCTATACATGTACTGCTTACTTCTGTAATATAACATTTAATAAGTTTGTCCTTGTGATCTAAAGAACTCATGGCCTGTATGAAACTTGTGCCTAAGGGTAATAACTCTTTGTGTGTGTGAAAAGGGAAAGTTATCTTTTGATATGCTAAATAACTAGTACAGCTAGCAAGAAAGGGTGTTTGAATATAATTTAACCCTTTGGCTGCTGGAGTGCTTGTTAAACTAGTAGAATCCAACCATGACTGCAGTGAAAGAGAGTGTGTTTGATGCATCAATGCATTGTGAGTTATTACCTGTTGTAGAGTGTGGGGAAATAGTCACATTAGAGGGGCAGATTTATCAAAGGTCGAAGTGAATTTTTGAATGAAAAAACTTTGAATTTCAAAGTAATTTTTGGGTACTTTGACCATTCGACTTCGATTTGAATTGAAAGACCTTCGAAAATTGGACCACTCAGAGTTTGTAACTGATTTTAATGATAATTTAATAAAACAATATTTTTTATTAAAAAAAAAACCTTGGGACAGTTATCTTTGGATAAAGGATTTTCTTATATGTTATCGCCTGAGAACTGGGGCGAGTCCCTTAGGCTTAACTAAATGAAAATCAGATGTGGACTCCCAATTGATGTATAATAACCTACATGTAACCCCTTGTAGCCAAACGCAAGAGTCATGTGTGGCTGAGAGTTCTGTTTTCCTGACAATTACATTTCCCCAAAACACTGATATGCCAAAGATAGTTGTCCGCAATTATCACATTAAATGATGACTACATTATTGCTGTTTAAAATGATAGGCTTATTGTAAGATTTTTTAAGCCTCATCTAGGGTAAGTTTGTAGCATGAATAAAATATGAAGACAATAGGAATCATTTATTTACTGCAGAATCAGAGTTTAAATGCACTTTTGGAAGCAGTTGTCATGGGCCCAGGGCAGAGGTTTTTTTACCACTATTGTTCCAGTTACCAGGGGGATTTGTGCATGATTGTGATCAATGTGTTAAAATAAATCCAATTGTGCTCAGACTTCATCACAAATTGCGGTGTTTGGTATATGAATAATTATTTTGGCACATTTCTGCTGTGCCTGTTGATGCAAGGCACTGTGGGAATGTTTCGCCTGGTTTGGAGGTGGCAGTGAGTCTGGTGTTCCCCTGCATCAAGAAGTCCAACAGTTAGGGGCAGATTTGTCAAGGGTCCAATTTCGAAGTACAAAAAACTTTGAAATTCGACCATCGAATTGAAAAACTTCGAATAGTTTTTTCATCGAATTTGGCAATCGTACGATCGAATAAGAATCAAATGATTCGAACAATTTTAGCGTACGATCGAAGGATTTTTATTCGATGTGTGAAGACTAAAAAAGTTAGTAGAAGGTCCCCATAGGCTAACATAGCACTTCGGCAGGTTTAATTTGGCGAAGTATTGAAGTCGGAGTTTTTTTAAAGAGACAGTACTTCGATTATCGAATGGTCGAATTCGAACGATTTTTACTACGAATCGCAAGTCGAAGTAATTTCGAAGTCGTAGTATCCTATTTGATGGTTGAAGTATCCAAAAAATTACTTCGAATTTAGAATTTCTTTACTTCGAAAATTCCTTCAAATTCACTTCGACCCTTGGTAAATCTCCCCCTTATTGATTCAGAACACAAGACAGAAGAAAAATAATGAAATAAATGCAATGAGTAGTGATGAGTGAAACTGATTCACAGAAAAATTTGAAAAACTGCTGAAAAATTCACGAAAAAAGCACAAAAGCATTAAAGTCAATAGGCAACAAAAAATTTTCAACTCGCAACAATTTTTTACGTGTGCACCTTTTCTTGTGGAGATTTTTTTTATCTTGGCAACGTTTTGTCCAAATGCATTAAAGTCAATGGCCATTTTTTTCTTATACACGACTTTTTGTCTTTATGGCATTTTTGTCTTGGTAACTTTTTTGTCATTGCAAAAAATTTTTGCAGAAAGTTTTTGTACCAGTTTCACAAATAAATTTACAAAAGGCAAAATGCAAAAATTTTTGATGCAAATCCATGTCTGTCAAAAAAAATCACTCATCACTAGCAATGATGCACTCATGCTAGTACCTGAATGAATAGGGTTATATACACAACTGAGTGCATCGAAATTTGAAGCCCCACAACTTGCCTTTGTAAATGACACCTTATATGTTAATTGGTCCTATCAATACAATCCTTGAAAGCATTTGTATATGTAAGATATGGCTTACCAAAAAATATGGACAACGTCCTGTCTTAAAAAAAAGTTGAAATAGTCTTTATTGGTGTTGCTTAAAAATATGCAGAAGGATCAAAATGCCTTTTGGGCTCTTGTGCCCTTAATCATAGGCATACAAATGGTTACACAGATTCAGTAGCAGATCAGTAGCTAAGGTGCCCACAAACTTATGCTCTGTTTCTCAACAGAAAACAGGGCACAGATAATATATTCACACACCGACGTGCAGATTCAGAATCTTACCAACATCACAAACACAGCTTAGACTTAATTAAATCAGATCTGCAAATGTCACTTTGTTGGCAGCTTTTGCCTGTTCACAGAACCTTTCAAATGGAATAAAAATGACCACTGTGTATAACACGGAGACCATAAAATGGTTCTGTTGTTCACCATCTTGGTCAACTGAATGAGAATGTTTTATACATAACTGATATTCATTCATTTAAATGACAGGGAACACAGATCAGGCAGAGTGTTACCCAACTGCTCATTCAGCTCTGCTGCATTATCCTCATCCACAACACATCGAATGCAGCTGCAGAGGTCATTTTGTGCCCCATAATAGTCACTGACTCTGCTGCAAATTGTTACTGAGCAACAATATTATATGCGGATGACTTTATGTAAAGGAATAACAGATGGAACAAATATCTGTGGCAACAAAGTAGGATTAAGCAGGTTCCCTTTATTCTTGTTAAATAAAAGTCAGTTCTCATTTGTTTATTTAAAATGTTCAGTCAACCCCAAAAGAAAAAAAATTCTAATAAAAGAAAAAATAATTCCAAGCAACTTTCCAATTGCTATTGAAAGCAAAATTTGCCTTACTACTTGCATTCTTAGTTCCCCAGCAAAGGCAGGTCTGTAATTCAGCTGACTTCTCTTACATTGTTTCGACAGTCCAAGTCACCACTGCAGAGAATAGAAAGGGACAGACAAAGACTGCTTTCACTAGCAATACATTTGCAATAACTTAAAAAACATAGAAAATTTTAATTAATATATATATATTGCAAAGTTGGTTAAAATTAAGCACTGTAGGTGGTGCCCTGTGGGAAGGATTTATTTTTGTATCTAGTAATGAGTGAATCTGTCTGATTTTGCTTTGTGAAAAATTGGCGAAAAAAATTGGCCAATGGGTATTTTTTTTGCGGCTTTTTCCAGCAAAAATACATTCAAGTTAATGGCGTTTTTTGGCATTTTAAAGCGAAATGTATTAAAGTCAATGAGCTTTTTATCCCATTGCCCTTTTTTGCAGAGAAAATGATGGAAATTTCATGAAATGCATTGAAGTCAATGGACATTTTTTCATGCAACTTTTATATGCATGCAACTTTTCTTCTCATTCCAATTACTTTACAGTCAATGGGATTTTTCTTACTCCAAACGCATCTTCTATGGCCATTTTTACTCACTCCAAATGCATTGAAATGAATGGGCATTTGTTTGGCAAATTTTTGTTGCAGTTTCACCAAAATAATTGTTGGAGAAATGCGGAATTTCGCTGCGAATCCATGCGTGGTCAAAAAATTCACTCATCACTAGGGATAATAATAAGGAATTTTTCACAGGTTGTTTTCTGCTGTCAACAAAGGAAAGCAGTAAAGATACATTATAACCAGCTAGAAATGCAAACACACACATCTGGCAGATAACTAAAGACTGTGATATATTTACAGCATTTTGAATTGTATGTAATGTGACCTGTGTCAGATCCCCAGTTCTGGGACTTCCATGGCTAACCAGATCTTAGCCCTTAAAGGGAATGCCCACTCAAAAACATTTTTTTTAACATAAGTAACTATTGTTACATACTGTAGTTAATTTGGTTTGAAAATAGACAACTATCCATCAACTTCAACCTCACCAAATTCTACATATTTCCATATCCAACACACACACACACATAAAAATAAATACAAGCACAAACTTAATTGTAGTCCTTGAGATTAATGTAAAACTAAATATATTCATGTATGAGAAGACATTCTAGCCCCATTTTAAAAGCAGGTCATTCCACAACATCACTGCCATCATGGACAAGAACCATTTGTGATGCTTCAGGGGAAAATTCTGTTCCTCAAGTCCTAAGGGGTTGTCCCTGTTCATATGCTGCAAATATGCCCTAATACTGCAAAAGTTTGTAGATCGAACACTTAGGGCCTTATTTATCAGTCCAAAATTCCAAATTAATTTATTTTATTTTATTTTAATTAAAAAAAGTCAGATCAAACTAGAATCCATGATTGGACCTTATTTATTCTTAAAATTAAATAGGATCAGGGACAAACATGAAACAATCAGAAAAAAATCCTAGTGTGCGATTTTTTTTTTTTGAGTTTTTTCCCGAATCGTATTTTTTGGGGGCTTTTTAGGGACCTCTCCTATTAAATTATATACAACTTCGGTAGGTCTAAGGTGCCAGATTTTCAGATTTTGACTATTCCATCCTCTGGGTTTAATAAATCTTAAAATTTGGATTCTATAGTAAAAAAAAAACTAGAATTTTTCGAGTTTTGGACATTAATAAGAAAAAAAACTTAGTGAATTAGTTGTTTCACAGAAACCCATACTCTGTTGCACAAACAAGTAATTCAAAATAATCCAATTTTAAAGTAATAAAATATGCATATGATCTGCCATCTTGCTTGTTAAGATAAGGAAATGCATCATATAAGATTAGTAGATAAGTAATTACATCACTTTTTAACATTTCTACCACATCTATTTTGGCAGTCAAAATATCATATTTCTCACATTCTGTTAACTTTTCAAAAACATGCAAAGCAATACAACTTCACATTGTCGGTCAGGATTCTGTACCTGTGCAAATTGTTGGTGCTGTTTCACAATAAAAATATTGTGTAACATGGTAAAATGTTGACATATAACCAGCAGTAACAGATAATATGAAATACACTGTAACATGGAAAGTAATATGTTTGTTATGCCTTTTATCTCCATATTTGAACATCAAAGTTGAATTCTGCTTTATAATTTCACTATGGCAATTAATTTCTTATTGTACATTTAATAAAATACAGACAAGGGAAGCATCATAAATCTGTTGCTGCGTTCTGTTTTTACTTCTTACCACCTGTTGGATGATTTCATTTTTGTCTGATCTTGTACAAAATTACACAGTTACAAATGACCAAAAAACATATGTTTGTATGTTGTATCTTGTGGTAGAATTGCAGACAAGACCAATGATAGCCAATGAAGCCTTGAAATGGGTTGAAAAAAATGCTACATAAAAAATTTCAGTGAACAAACATCTGCTACTGGTGTTCTTAAATCTTCCGGGTTTGCTCTGAAAGTTTGGACAGTATTTAGAAGGCAGTTTGAAAATGATTACATTTTAGCTTGCAATAAAAACACAAACCAATAACTGCAAGCATGACTGTTAAACATTATTATTATTATAATTGCAAAATGTGTTTATTGGGATTATGATAAACTGTGTGTTTAACATGCATTTCTCCTTTATAGAATATACAGTTACTGTAATTTTCCGCATGTGCAGTTGAAGCCATTCAACTGCTGCCACAGTCATTGCACTACCTTCTTCCAACTGCATTTTGTCTGTAATTGTACAGCTACTCTGTAATGTAATGTAGGGTATTAACACATGTTCCTGCAGTTAATGCTTAAACTATAACTCTAAAGCTCTCTGCTGAGAGCTGTAATTCAATAGACCGATTTGTATAGCATGCTCAAGGTTAATGCAATGAATTGGATACTTTTCTTCAGTGATCTTGCTGGCATGTCTGGGGTTTTATTATTACATAAATTATTGGGGAAAAAAACTAGCATATGTTATAGGGGGAAAACGCCATCAAACAGGAGCAAAACTTCTAAAATGCATACACTGCATTATGAATAAATATGAATTTTAATTGCCATCCTGTGCTGGGGTTGTGTTGTGGTCAGAAGTCAGCAATTTAGTGGGGTTCAAATAATTGATAGGCATGATAAACAAAAAGAAATAATTAAGAAATGGACTGCTTTAGAGTTGTCCAAAACATGTAATCGGTCTACGAGACATTGTAGTGTAGATTATAATAAGAGCAGTAAGCATTGTAGAAGTACTGAAAATAACAGGTTTTAGCCAAGGGCTGGCTGACTTTGGATTTTTTCATTCTGATGTTTGATTTCTTCTTCTTTATCATCAGACAGTTCTATGTTATCGTTCTTTTCCTCATTCATTCTACAAGCATTCATGGAAGTTACTATTCGTTAGTTATTGGCAATATAACCATGCTTTTTATCAGAATGCTATTAAAGTGTAACCATGTTCATGTCTGAAAAAATAAATACAGTGGTATTTAATATAAATAAACAGGTTCAATACCCCTGAACTAATTATACTCTAAGAAGTGTGTATGGCTTAACTTGGAACATATTCTTAGATTATACTTTCCCCAGTGTCTCATTTCTTTCACACTGGCAACTATATTCATTTAAAATTTTACACTATGTTGCTACCTCAGGGAATAAAATAAACAACATGGTAATTATGGGGCCCATTTACTTAGCTCGAGTGAAAGAATAGAGGAAAAAAAACTTTGAATTTCAAATTTTTTTTTTGGCTACTTCGACCATCGAATGGGCTACTTCGACCTTCGACTACGACTTTGACTTCCAATCGAACGATTCGAACTAAAAATCGTTAGACTATTCGACCGTTCGATAGTAGAAGTACTGTGTCTTTAAAAAAAAACTTTGACCCCCTAGTTCGCCACCTAAAACCTACCGAAGTCAATGTTAGCCTATGAATTCCAAATGTTTTTTTTGGCTACTTCGACCATCGAATGGGCTACTTCGACCTTCGACTACGACTTTGACTTCGAATCAAAAAATCCGAACTAAAAATCATTAGACTATTCGACCGTTCGATAGTAGAAGTACTGTCTCTTTAAAAAAAAACTTTGACCCTCTAGTTCGCCACCTAAAACCTACCGAAGTCTATGTTAGCCTATGAATTTCAAATATTTTTTTTTGGCTACTTCGACCATCGAATGGGCTACTTCGACCTTCGACTACGACTTTGACTTTGAATCAAACGATTCAAACTAAAAATCGTTAGACTATTCGACTGTTCGATAGTAGAAGTACTGTCTCTTTAAAAAAAAACTTCGACCCCCTAGTTCGCCATCTTAAACCTACCGAAGTTGATGTTAGCCTATGGGGAAGGTCCCCATAGGCTTTGCTATCTTTTTTTGGCGAACAAAAATCGTTCGATCATTGGATTAAAATCCTTTGAATCGAACGATTCAATGGATTTAATCATTCAATCAAACGATTTTTTGTTCAATCGAACGAATAGCGGTAAATCCTTTGATTTCGATATTCGAAGTTGAAGGATTTCAATTCGGCAGTCGAATATCGAGGGTTAATTGACCCTCGATATTTGACCTTAAGTAAATTTGCCCCTAAAGGTTAGGGCATGGATTATACAAGTGAAAACTTGACGCTGTAAAACCTGGTTTGGCTGGATGTGCATTTGTCCATCACATTTCCCTATATGGTATTCTTTTTCTCCTTTTTTGTTTATGTCACCACTCACATGATATTTTGACTACTGAGTATATAAAAAGACACTGACCCTACTATGAATGATTTTGGTATCTAATAAATGTAGCTTAATGTCTCCAGAAAACATTACCACTTTAAATTTCCGACATGTAACTTAAAGGAATCGGTTACATGACAGGATTAAACACAGACATGAGCTCAGATGTCAGTGTTGATGAAACATCTCCCACAACTGCCATCTGTTGAGTGTTATTTGACAGCTGTATCTCTTGACCAGTACTGTTGTACATCAACACAATAGCCTTGTACAAAATATATAACGGGAACAAAGAAACAAAGAATAACAAGAGAAAAAGATGCATATTGGATGTTGTAAACAGCAAACAGCAATTCACATAAATAAAAAGTAAAAAAAAAAAAGTTAAAAACAACTTTTTTAAAATAATTTTTTCAGTGTGGCTTTATAATATACAGTATATCATGCAAAGGAGCAACTGTAAAAACGTTTTATCAAAATTGTCACTAAATACTTTAATATGTATGTAAATCATTTATTCATTTCATGCAAAGAAAAATTGCTCACACAAAGGATATGTTTTCCCTGTAATAATAAGACAGCACTTTGAATTTAATGTTAAATACTGTAAGCTACAGTAAGGGGGTTATTTACTAAATCTTGACTTTTTTCATTAACATAAACTCGACCTAACTCCCATCCACAAACTTTGCTAATTTACTAATGATTTTTTTCTTGAAAAAATCTGAATGGGAAAAAAACTCAACAAAATCGAGCATCAATTTGATTTGTGCAACTTTTTTGAATTGTCGTGACAAACTCAAATGTATCGAGTTTGTTACCGAAAAACTCAAATTATTTGCTTTAAAGGTTAAAAACATATTCAAATGGCTCAAGAGACAGCTACCATTGAAAGACCATTTCAGTGATTTTTTTTCTTGAAAAAATCAGATTGGGAAAAACTCGACCAAATCGAGCATCAATATGAATTGTGCAACTTTTTTGAATTGTCGCTCGACAAACTCAAATGTATGGAGTTTGTCGCAGAAAAACATATTCAAATAGCTCAAGAGCTACCACTGCCTTTTACAAGAATGCAACAGGTTTTAGATGCAGTATCTTCAGAGTATTTTTTTCTCTAAAAATTTGCATTTTATTCATTAAAAAAAACTTGAGTAGAAAAATTTGAGTTTTAATCAATAACCCCTTAAATCTATTTTTATGGCAAAACCATGACACAATTCTGCTTAAAGTAAAAGTAGAACTAACCCCCACTGCATTTTTATCAACTGGTCCCTTTACACAGTCTCTCCTACCCCCTATTGAGCTGCAACAAATTCACAGCCCCAATCCCCTGTACCTAATTCAATGTGCAGAGCTATCCCAATTATGGCCTCTGGCACTGATTGCTGGCAATGAGATTGTATACGGCAAGGCAGGATGAGATTGGCTTCCACTGCACATGATCCTGTGTGCTGCACATATTTAGGCAGGCTGAAACCAACACTATTCCCTCTATGAAAGACATGCACAATATTTTAATTTACATCTAGGGGCAGATTTACTAAGGTTCGAGTGAATTTTTTGGATTTACTTCGACTTAGATTCGAAGTAAAAATCGTTCGAATATTCGACCATTCGATAATCAAAGTACTGTCTCTTTAAAAAAACTTCGACTTCAATACTTCGCCAAATTAAACCTGCTGAATTGTTGTGTTAGCCTGTGGGGACCTTCTACAAACTTTTTCTAAGTCTTTACACATCGAATAAAAATCCTTGGATCATACTCTAAAATCATCGAATCATTTTTATTAGATCGTAGGATTGCCAAATTCGGTGAAAAAACGTTAAATTCGATATTCGAATTCGAAGTTTTTCAATTCGATGGTCGAATTTTGAAGTTTTTTTGTACTCCGAATTCGACCCTTGATAAATCTGCCCCTTAAAGTGTATGCACCAACATGATCCACGTGGAAACCCCCATCACCTGGATAGCAGCACAGAAGAAAAAGTGAACCTCCTTACACACCTAGTAACTATATTTAAGAAAGAGTAGATAGCTGAGGATCTGTTGCTTCTCATACAAGAGCATCAACACATTAAAATATCTCCTAACATTTGGAAATGGAAAAAGAGACAAAAATGTAGTAAGGTAAAAATTTTTATCACACTCATTGTGTGGCCACACCCCCTAAATACAATGTCCATTTTACAAAATTTGGTAGGTTATGGAATGTGTAAGTATCTTTCTGGGGATTTTAGGGCCATATTTTATGTAACACCCATTCTAATTATAATGGGTAACATTGTGTCAGCTGGAAAGACATACTGCTACTGTATATAATGCATTAAAGAGATTATAATATATTCCTCTTATATATATTTATACATAGTTATCATATCACCCCTTAAGCGCCTCTTCTCCAGCCTGAACATCCCCAAATTGGCCGGTCTTTCCTCATAGCTAAGATTTTCCATACCTTTTACCATCTTACTTATGTGCTATTTCAGTTTTGCTAATGAAGGTAAAATTCCCCTTTAAGCTGTGAGTCTCAGTTCCCCCAAGAGACTTGTTTATCTTATTAGTTACAGTTGTATTAAAATGCAGGCACTGCATTTTCTGGGCTCTCTGCCATAACGCATCTTGCTAAATTAAGTTCTTGGAAACTTTATATCTTTTGCTGGCGTCAGTGCAGAAGACCAAAGAGAAACTCTGGACATTTTAATAAAAATCCGGGACGGCAGGTTGAGCTGTCAAATTCGGGACTGGCCTGCACAAATCAGGACATTAATGTAAGTGGGTGCTGTTGTGTATCAAGGCAGAAAAATTACTTTTCAAAATGATTATAATTTTTAATTAATTTCTAGCAAAAAATAAATTTAATGGGTGAGCCCGTGTAACACTAATAACAGTTCCTTTACTGCATTTAATCATGATGTTTTGAGCTATAAGGAGTGAAAAATCTTTTGTGTCCAGTAAATAAGTGCTCAACTGGTTACTGCAAATGTATATACACACATCTGTCAATGTATTTTGTTACATATGATATGGTGAATCTACCAAGGGGAAGTAACAAATCTTTGTGAATTTTGTAAAAAATCACAGGCCTTATCTGACATTTGGGGGCCGATTCACTAACTTCAAGTGAAGGATTCGAAGTAAAAATACTTCGAATTTCGAAGTGTTTTTTGGGCTACTTTAGTGATGGGCAAATCTGTGCCGTTTGGCTTCGCCAAAATTTTTTTAGAATTTACCGGAAAATTTGCGAAACGGTAAAAGATTCGCAAAATGTATTGAAGTCAATGGGCATCAAAATAATTTTGACACGCAACAATTTTATGCATGAGACTTTTCTGATACGTGACAATTTTTTTAGCCGCATAGGATTTTTGCTGCAGTTTCGAAAATGTATTCGCTGCCGGCGAAACGTGGAATTTCTCCGCTAATTTGTGCCTGGCTGATTTATTACTAGTCGTAATCTTTTGGAGCAAACAGAATTAATCAGTAAGAAGTTACATTCACTTCGCACTGGCACTAACTATAAAATCCGCAAACCTTCTTCCACTGTCGGAGGAGGTCGCTAATGAGTTTCCGGGTTCGCAAAAGCTAAATTAAACTCGTGCAAAGGAAATGTGTTTGGGCAAAGGCATAACAAGTATTGTGAATATTTTTTCCATTAGTGACTTATATTACATGCCCCCCAAATTGTTCCTTCATTTTTTAGAGATCTTGCAGTGTAGGGCAGCATCACCAAGTACCGTTAAGGAATCCCTTCTCTGGAAACACAATATTCAGAAAGCACAAATTACAGTAAGGTCATTTCACATCAAGTCTATTATAAACAAACATTCCTCATCTTTTAAAATAATTTCCAATTTCTCTATAAAAAAAATAAAACTTGAACTAGATGGCAACTAAGCTGCATGAATCCATATTGGCGGCGATTTATATGTTTTTTTAGCAGATTTAAGATATGGTGATTCAACTTATGGAAAGATCCCCTTTCTGGTATCCCCTAGGTCTTAAGCATTCTGCATAATAAATCCTATACCTGCATTTTGCAAAGTTGCAGTTGAAATAACAAGGTAGGATTGAATGCCATTTGTCTGTAACAGATGATTGTTTTTCCATTTATGATCATTAATACTCATAATTCAGAGTTATCACTACATTCCCCTTATCAGATGGCTTATTTATTGCTTTAGGGTTACAGTGCATTTTCCCAATGGAAATGTTTTTCTTCTTACTAGATTTTTCATATATATTTTATATAATTTTTATTGTTTACGTATTGATTTTTATTTTTTTTGTAACACATAATGACACATAACTGTATTTTTGGATGAAATATATTCATTCATGTACTTCATGGATTTACTTTTGAACTCACTATCAATAGAATGCTCTTTAGGCTATAGTTTTTAATAACAGCCCATGTCACACTAAGCAGTAGTAGTTGTCACTTTAAATTCAAGTCATTTCCTGTGTTTGGAGAATATTTAAATGTATAAAGCGATGCACGTTATTACCTAAAAAGGTTTCCAAGGGTCCAAGGGGCACTAAAACATCACATATAGCTATATGAATATATCTTTTTGTACAATATAACCTAGAGTTTCTTTTCATGCACACGTGTCTATTGTGTGTGTGTGTCTGTGTGTGTGTGTGTGTGTGTATATATTATATATATATTTTTGAACAGGAAATATATTCATTAAGCAAAACCTGATATACTGCAATCAGTGTTTCCTGGGCATGTTTCAACCGTGTAATGTATGATATTGTTGTACGCTGCAATTTTTGAACTGATAAAGCAGCAAATTATATGGAAGCCTACCATGCAGATGGTATCAAAAATATTATCAGCATTTTATGAGTTCTTGCTTTCTGCATCACTCAAGGGACTGGCTTTAATATCAAATACAATTGATTTAAAAGCTTGATCTAAATTCCATTTTTTCTATAGATGTTTTTTTTCTACAGCTCTTCATGTATAGATGTTACTTATTTTCTTTATCAAAGCCAAGCCCAATCATAGCATGGCATGACATTAAAGTATTGTAGCATTATAAGTCCTAGGGCCAAGACAAAGTTGCCGTATCACATATGTCAGATAGTCTTGCCTTCAAATTTATAATCAGCTGTTTTGTCATGCATCTTATCTAAGTGGTAAAATCCACAGACTGCTGATCACACAAATTTTTCCTGGTCTTAACCCATCTGATGCCTGTCTGAAGACGCAAGACATTATTGTCATTTCAGAAATTTTCTCAGCATAAAAAAGCAGTATAGATGTGTGTTTTTACAGGCACAGAAGCATTACTGTGCTTGCTGAAACTGATGGGACTGCACTGTCAGTAACAACCTCTGATCTTTTGTTGATAGCTTGGAAGCAATTGGCTTGATTCCCGGCCTTGTAACTGTTGTGACAGCCAGACGCAGGGACGCAGGGATCCCAATACAAATTCAGTGTTCTGTAAACAACAATACATTAGTCTGCTGTTCTCTGTCTTTTTGTCCTTTCTATAACTAGTTGTGAGAGGTGTGAGAGTCAATTCTTAAGTAAAAATGTCTTCTAATGAGATATTTTCAAAATGATTGCTAGGCTTTGTGTATTTTTGTAATAAATTGTTAATATGGATGTGTGCATGTGTGTCTTTTCCTACAGGATGAAAGATTTCTTTTGTGACGTGTTGGATGGTTGAATAGTTTTCCAGTTATTGCCCTAGGGTTTTTTTGCAAATTCACAAATTATATTAAAACGAACAAATAAATTCTCATTGATTGAAAAAATAGTTTGCATTGTTTATACATATATTTAAAATGGTGGAAAATGTTTCAAAATGTTATGAACAAACCCTAGAACTTATGGTAGTGGAATGGAATAATAGAAGTTCCATAATAGAATGAGGAATAGAATAATGCAATAGAGCAATGTGTGGGGTGCAGTGCATTCAACAGTACAGAGCATTGTTTTCAAATTATATTGGCATCTAAAAATAAGGAAACACACACTTATATAACAGGGACATATGCTTATTTAGTAAGTGAAGGTGACTGACTGTCAAACACAGTTAATTTTTAAAGGGGAACTGATAAAATCCATTGCAGTGTAGTGCATGTTATATTATATAAAAAATTTTTTACGATTGTTTAGATACAGTATCACATTATTCAATTGTGAGTTCTTTAATTAAAAAAAACCCTCTTCCTTTGAGCCATGACTGATTTCATATGGTTTTACTTCATGATTCCAACATCAGGCATATCTTTTCAACAGTCTGATTTAGTTTCTTGCAGAAATTAAACATTTAAAATGTTGCAAAATGTTTTGTATTTGAGAAAAAGAACATGAATGCTTTCTTTAATCTAATTTCCCCTTTTAAGACAGAGTCTCCTTATAAACTCTAGATAGGGTATGTTTGTGAATATTCTCATTCATCCACGTCATGGTATATCTGTAGTAATACAGTAAGTCAAATCAACTGGACTTGCTGTGATTTTCTTGAAGATGTTTTCACCAGTCACCCGACTGGCTTTCCTTCTGAATTGAGATTCAGATGACTGGTGAAGAGTCTTCAAGAAAAACACAGCAGGTTCAGTTGATGTATTACTATAGATATCTAGATAGGGTAAGGTAAATGCATTGTTCAGTCTATGCTCAAAGACCCATCTTGAGGGCTCTGATTAGTGATTATAGAAAGCTACCTTTACGTTTCCCTTATGAATAGCAGATGGACATATATATATATATATTTAAAGTGTGTTTTCTTAATGACTTTCTGTGTAGCTATAAACCTGTTCTTATATTGCCCATCTAATATTGGCTTACTCACTGGGTTTCATTTAGGTATCCAGGATTGTCTCTCTAAGAGCAGTCACCTCCTAGGCTTCAGGCAGGGGATCATTTATATAAAGCATAATGCTGGTTGTGGTATCAATCTTTTCTTCTTAGTCCAAGTATGGCTTCATACTGCTTCCCAGAAGATTCTCATAATGGCTTTTAGTGGAGCTCCTCAAGAAGCAATCTTGACTTTCTCTTATACAATTTAATCTGCAGCGCTAGCAAGAAGGTGAGTACTACATGTTCTTACTACCTCCTTTTTTATATGTATCATAAATAAATAAAGAAGACCTTGGGAGAGTTTGAACGTGGGTTGTACCCTATGCCAACGAGTCATCGATTAACTTCAGCCACAGACAAGTAAAATGATAAAAGCAAATACAAGAAAAGTTTGCACCATTATGAGGGTTTAAAGGGGTCCTTCACCTTTAAACTAACTTTAAGGGGCCGATTCATTAACTTCGAGTGAAGGATTCGAAGGTAAAAAGCTTCAAATTTCGAAGTTTTTTTGGGCTACTTCGACCATCGAATGGGCTACTTCGACCTTCGACTACGACTATCGAAGGATTCGAAGTAAAAATCGTTCGACTATTCGACCATTCGATAGTCGAAGTACTGTCTCTTTAAAAAAAAAATCGACCCCCTAGTTCAGCAGCTAAAAGCTACCGAAGTCAATGTTAGCCTATGGGGAAGGTCCCCATAGGCTTTCCTAAGTTTTTTTGATCGAAGGATATTGCTTCGATCGTTGGATTTAAATCCTTCGAATCGTTCGATTCGAAGGATTTAATCGTTCGATCGAAGGAATAATCCTTCGATCGTACGATCGCAGAATTTGCGCTAAATCCTTCGACTTCGATATTCGAAGTCGAAGGATTTCAATTCCTAGTCGAATATCGAGGGTTAATTAACCCTCGATATTCGACCCTTGATGAATCGGCCCCTAAGTATGATGTCAAATTCTGAAACAATTTGCAATTGGTTTTCTTTTTTTCTTTTTTGTGGTTTTTGAGTTATTATTTAGCGGCTCTTTCGTTTTGCAATTTCGGCAATCTGGTTGCTATGACCCAAATGAGCCTAGCAACCATGCATTGATTTGAATAAGAGACTAGAATATGAATAGAAGAGGCCTGAATAGAGTGAGCAATAACAAGTAGCAAAAACAATATACTTGTAGCCTTACAGAGCATTTGTTTTTTAGATGAGCCCCCCCATCTGAAAGCTGGAAAGAGTCAGATGAAGAAGGCAAATAATTCAGAAACAATAATAAATAAATAATGAAGAACAATTTAAAAAAAATGCTTAGAATTGGCCATTCTGTAACATACTAAAAGTTAGCGTAAAGGTGAACCACCACTTTAAGTGAAAAACGGCACCTTGCACCAAAACATTTATTATAAGCCATCTGCAAGCTCAAATAATTTCATTGTTTAATAATCACTGTTCATACAGGTGTGTTTCATTTTATACTGTAGTCATTTTTGTAGGAAGATATTAGATTAAACTTGCACTCTAGTAAGGAGTTGATTTGTGTTTGCATAATGGGAAACTATATAAGTTAGGACAATGCTTAACATGCTAACAGTATGAACCAATAAAGTGTAGGAAAAGGATGCAGAGTATGGGGAGTCAAACAATAAAACACAACATGCAGTTTTTTTAAAAGCAAAAGAAGGGAATATTAAACTAATGCTAAATGACTAATGACCCTAATTTTTTAACAATTTTTACTCCTACTGTTACCCCTACTTTTTCCCTTGTAAGGTAAAAATTAAGTGCAATCACGGTATAACTTTAAAATAACAATTTAATGTTGAAACCACATAATACATCCTCCCTCGATGTATATAACATATCTAAGAAGTGTTAATAGATTTAGCTATTACAAATACACTGGTTCGTTTTCAGATATTAAAGTAAGAGTACATTTGGGAAATAGTGGTTTCCACTGAGATTGATTTTCATATACACAATGACTGTGATAAAATAAAAGCATTTCACTTCAGGAAAGCAATTTCTAATTATCAAGAGCATCAAAATGACATGTAAACTGTCATGAGTTTTTATTGGTAAACACATAGCTAGAATAATCTGTTTATGTAAAGGTTTTATTGAGATTTTAGAAATTGGGGGCAGATTTATTAAAGTGGATTATTAACTGAATCTGGAAGAATTCCCAGCAATTCAATCTTATTTTCAGATTTATTTTTAAAAACACTGGGGCAACTGTCAAAGCTGGGGAATCTATTTGATGGATTTGAAGTTACATGTTTATGTAATGTCATGACCTCCAATATGGGCCCTTTTTATATGAGAGTCTTGCATTAGTTTATTGGTATATTAAATATTGTCATGGATTAAAAAATGTTAACCCTTTTGCAGTAGTACACAGTTACATCACTAGGCCATGTTTTACCAATTAAATGTCAAAGAGATCCCAGCATTTTAAGATATACCTATGGATAAATATTTAACATAGGCTAAATGACAAGCAGAATAAATATTAAGCTAGAACAAGTTCACAAATGTTTATTTGTGTACTGTAGAGGGTCGGACTAGGCCAACAGGACACCAGGAAAAAACTCAATGGCCCTGGCTTTTATGAGCCCACTGACCCATGCCAACGTCCTACAGTATGCTGTGAACTGCAGTTGTCTGCGTGAGGGAGGGGGAAGTCGGTTTGCAAGGCTGGATCTGGAGCCTCAAGGTGGCATGGGTGTCCACATATAGGGGCAAATTTCTGTCAAGAAACTGCTGCAAAAATTTGCTAACAGACAAACTGTGACAAAAAAGTTGCGCGTATATACGTTGACGCTTGTTAAAATAATTTTGACGCCCATTGACTTTAATGCATTTGGAGTTGTGTGTGTAAAAATTGTCCCACATAAGGGGTAAGTTAAGGGGCAAATTTACTTATGGTCGAATATCGAGGGTTAATTAACCCTCGATATTCGACTGTCGAAATTAAATCCATCGACTTCAAATATCGTAGTCTAAGGATTTAGCGCTATTAGTTCGATCTAACTAACATTGACTTCGGTAGCTTTTATGTGGCGAACTAGGGGGTCGAATTTTTTTTCAAAGAGACAGTACTTCGACTATCGAATGGTCGAATAGTCGAACAATTTTTAGTTGGAATCGTTCGATTCGAAGTCAAAGTCGTAGGTCGAAGTAGTCCATTCGATGGTAGAAGTAGCCAAAAACCATACAAAATTCTAAGTTTTTTTTCCTCTATTCCTTCACTCGAGATAAGTAAATGTGCCCCTAAGTCTCATTATATGATACCCACAATACTCCCATAGACTCCATTTTATCCAAATAATCCAATTTTCTAAACAATTCCTCTTTTCCCGTGAAATTTGCAAAATGGTGAAAAATTAGCTAAACGTGACTTTTGACGCCGCTGCCAATTCGCGGATGACAATTCAGACGTCGATGACAATTTGACATGCGTTAAAGTCAATGGGCGTACATTTAATTGTCACTGCCTTCAGAATTGTCGCTGGCATCAGAATTATCGCCAGTGTCGAAAATATTTGACACCCGCGAATTTTCACAACAATTTCACATATTTATTCGGGAAAATGTGGAAATTTGGCACAAATTCGCGCCTGCCAAATAAATTCGCCCATCGCTAGTGAGGAGCATGTTATAAAACATTTATGGAATTGAAGAAATATTACAAAATCATGCTTGTATTAGAAACCTGACCTTGTTTGGGTACAGTTTTTATAACATTATGCTGCTTTTGTAAGTGCCACACGTAAGTTCTATATTTACCTGATCAAGTCAGTTTAAGGGCTTCCATACACTGGAGTATGTTGTGCTGTGAAGGCAAAGTAGCGACTGTATAAATACCTGCAATTACTACAGCTGTGCAAGTACATTGCATAAAAAATAACAATCGTTCAAATTGGTCTACCCTATGAATACTGTTCGTTGTAACATTGACTGTGCCTGCTCTATGGTGTGATCAATTAAAGTGTAGCAAAAGCTCGGTTATTAGTGTATGTGGGGAATCTTTCACAAACATTATTTTAACTGATGAATCAATTTATAAAGATCATTATAAAGCATGGCGTTTGAAAGGAATGACATTTATCTCTTGCAAATGCCTTTGTCACTAGCATTTTAGGAAATATGTCTTAGAAAACAAAGGGAATATTAAAAGAAACTGAAGAGCACATGATGCCTTTGTGCACAGAGTTATTGATTGTTTGTACTATCAATGCATCTTTGGTTTCTTTATGAATAATGGACAATCTACTCACAGCAGATTATTGCTCTGTTAGCATTTTCATATAGGAGAAACACTTTCTTAAACATCATATTCAATTTTAGATGACCATATTTGCAGTGTGCAATTCTATGCTATCGTGCTTCCTTCAACTTTCAGTATTAGCACCAAGCACAGAATGAAATTAAAAAAACGAAAGGATGCACCATCTGTTTAATTGAAATATTGTGTTGCTTCAAATCATACACAATATATACACCATAACGGCCTTTCTTATTGCTTCATGCTATTATATGTCTGTCCTCTTTGGAGCATAAAAACTCACAATAACATCAGTTTCTATGGACATCTCACACTATTGTGTCCATTTCTGAAAAGCTCTCAACTAGTATCTGCCATTCAGATGTAGATAGCGGAGAAGCTTTTTAAATTCAATTGAATGTGATATGTAAATGTGAACAGTATGTTCCGAATGGCTCAATGTGCTAATTTTGCTTTTTACTTTTATTTTTTCCTTATTATATTTAGCAATTGCCGATGTTCAATAGTATCACAACTACAATCCCAATAGACTTTCTAAATTAGATTTTACAATATGAAGACTTTAAGAGTGTACAACACAATGGAATCAACAGTTCATTTAAAGAAAAGAGAATCAATGAAGGAAGAACAAATACATTGGTTAGTCTGCATCTGAAAAAAAAAAAAAGCCCCATTGCTAGAAAGTGTTCTATACCATTCTCGATACATTCTTCTGTTATATTCATGGTTTGCAAAGAAATAAACATAATAATATTTGTTGGGCATGTGGCCATAGTCCTGCTAATGGTGTGAAATTGAATATTCTGCTAATGTTATTTATTTAAAGTGGCTACAGGATTAGAATTTTTTTTTACTGCGGTTATTTCTATTACAGGGTGCTAAAGCGTGCTATTACACAAAACATTGAAAACTACTCCAACCAAATTCGCTTTTTCCCCCCATGTATCAATACTTTTTTTTCGAAAATGACTTGTGCCGGAAAAAATTTGATAAAACCCTAAAAAAATCTATTTTCATCTGGAATTGTGGCTGAAAACTGTGACTTTTTCAGATTTTACGCCTGAAAACCACGAAATCATCAAATTATTTAAGAAACCCAGCATAGATGAACAACAATGGTGTCAGATTTCTGTTATTCTCTAGAGAAGGAAAGAACAAGGTGCAGGTCAACAGAATAGGAGTAGAATAATGGTGAGAGCAAGGGATAGAATATTGGGCAAATCCATCTATAATGCATAGTTTAAGGCTGATGTGCATAAATAATTAATATAACATTTGAGGGAATTAATTATGTTCCCTGGAAGATCTCTCCGTGATCACTATGAAGGAGCACACTACTAGAATTTTATGCAAACTCCCTTGAATAACCATTTTCTACAGGTAATTAGCTGTCAGTTCAGAGGCATGTTGCCTACAGTTCTTTAACTTAATTCCTATTTAACCCTATGGCGTTCAGCTGAAATGATCATATGCCAATCCTATCTAATAGGTGAAGCCTTCCTGGACTTATATTTTGTCTTGCCTTGTTCTCATAGAAGACTGCTTAAAAACATTCTAAATCAAACATACATGTGCATTCTGATAAAGATAGCTTCTGAGACCAATTCTTAAGAGAGTGGGATGACTTGGGTTGTAGATAGATGAGCAGAAAACTCCAGAGCTCAAAAGCAGTACAAGATAAATATTTAACAAGAATGATTTCGATTTTGGTACGTGGTGTGGAAATGTGGCAGTCAGTAAGGAGCCGAAAAACTTTGTATGGGTGTATGCTTCTACATAGTAGCAGGCAGAGCTTTCAAAATGTAAATTATGGCTTCTTAAATTATTTGTTACTTGATAATTCTTGTTGTTGAAGCTTGGCAGTTTCCTCCAAATTGTTTTTTGGACTCTAAACTAGGGAGAAATGAGTTGATCTGTGGGTCATCACATTCCTGTGGCCTCGAAAAAAATGATAAAATAGCTCTAGCTTATGCATAGTGGGCATCTCCTTGGAAGGCTTTGCATTTGCATTGCTTTCACAAGGGGCACGAAGCAGGAATTATTCATGTTATTTTCTTATTGTTTGTGTAGACCTTAACTTTTATATCACTCTACTGCTACTGCTGTTGGCAAGCACCAGTCAATATATAAAGACATAGTGAGGGTCATTTATAAAGTTCGCGCAGCGCAAATTTTTCGCAAATGGTTGTAATGCCCATGTTTTTTCCTAAACGCTAATATATTGCAGTGCTCTGCCGGTTTTCCGGTTTTTGTGAATTTGTATTGTGACTAAATTTTTGCAAATGGCGCACAAATGAGACGGGAGTTTGTGCGGGCGTACCCAATTTGCGAGGTTGTTGTGCACTAAAATAGCATTGATAGTAACTTAAATTAGCACTTTGTGAAGCTGCTTTCCCAATATTTTCTCCACCACCAAAGAAGTGGCATAAATCAGTTGCAGAGTGTGCGCATAAATATTCGCAATTTGTGATTTTTGACATATTTACAAAGCTCTTATAGACATTTGCATTGTGGTGCAAGAAGAAATTATAAATGACATCAGTGTTTTTTTTTTTTTTTTGCTGCATTTTTGTAGCACAGACCCCCTCGCTTTTTTATGGCAGCAAAAACCAAACGCATGGGCAAATTCTAATTAAGTGAAACCCGGGACAGAGCATGCTTTCAGAAGGGTACATGACAGGGGCGGGACAAAGCTGCCTGGCAGGGGATTAGTTGTGGGTTTATTGATTTAGTTTGGGGGGTGAAGTTTAAGAGGACTTATAGCACTAATTGTTAAGCAGGGCATCCATTTTGGTAAAAAAAAGGAGCCCCACCCTCCCTTGTATTAACCCTTTGTGCTAGTTGTCACAATTGTGGCCTGGGTTAGTGGGGCACAGGTTAAGTTGACGTGGAATGGTGAGTATTGGATTGACTAACCAAGATGTGATGAGAGGGGGTAGTCCGTTGTCACAGCTGGGCAGCGGGTCCCTGCCAATGGGGAGAGTTAATTGAGAAGCTGGAGTTTTTACCAAGTCCCAAGTTGGTTAAAGGAACGTAGTTGATTCGAAGTCGAAGTCGTAGTCGAAGGTCAAAGTAGCCAATTTGATGTTCAAAGTAGCCAAAAAAATACTTCGAAATTCGAAGTATTTTTTATTCTATTCCTTCACTCGAGCTAAGTAAATGTGCCCCATAATGTTGTTAATGTAAATTGTTATTGATATATGTATTATCTAAATAATGTTTGGTGCAATAAAGCTGTGGCCAAAAGAGATTCCAACAAAATAAATGGATGTGAGTGAGTTGGTTATTACTAGGTCAGTTTGGGGAAAAAGGCAGGTATTTGTCTCTGCCCATGTCATGCCACTGGCATTTTTCCCATGTTTTTTTTCCAGTGAAACCAAGCAAACAACTAAATTACTTCGCTGAATTGAAAAAATATTTGCTGTTGGCAAAAGCACAATTATTCCATGAATCTTCCTGGCAAAAAAGCTTGCAGATCTCTAGTTTCATTTTTTTCAGGAAGAATTGTTGATTTTCCAGCACCCCAATCTGACGCCCAGATTTGAAAGTGTTGTATGTGCCTGACCTCCTTCAATGGAGAGAATGTGTTACACTGTCTACAGTTGCAGATTTGATTGATGCAAAAATAATGATAGTTATGACCATAAGTGATACATTTGCTTTATGAAAGTGAATTTAATTTTGTTCTTTAGGTACTGAATGTTGTACTCCTGCATCTAACAGAATCAGCAGTTTGTATAACAATATATTAGCTATAAGGAACAATCTCAGGAGTTTGGAAATATTAGAACTGTTTTAAACCCAAAGGGATTTCTCAGATAATGTTTTCTTTTTAATACATTGAGCTGCTACTAGCAAATGTCTCTATTTATTGATTCTTGGTATGACAGTAAATAGATAAAAAGCATACTTGGTTCCCTAAAGCACTGGCTTGACATATGAGATACAAAGTGCAACTGTTCTTTTTAGCTGCTAAATTTAAAAAACTGTACAAAAAATGTGTTATATGTCATGTGGATGTTCCATTATATGCATATCTACATTACCTTGTGTTGTCTCGAATGAGCTTTCTCCTGCTCCTTTACAAGTATTCCTGTTCCCATTCCTGGTCTTTGGTAACAACTTGTGGGACACCCTGAAAAACTGAGTGGGCCCCAGAGTTGTGGGCTCCACCAACACAATCATGCTTGCCATTACCAGCTGTCTGTTAGGAACATCCAGGCACTTCATTGCCCCAGCCCCATTGTGGCCACAAGTACAAAGTTAAAGGCACAACGCATGGGTGGGGAAGTGGTGTTTGAGGTTGGCAACTGGAATTCATAACTGGGTTGGAAGGTCCCTGAGGTGGAATCCCCGGTGGACCGTGGACACCCCAGTATGATGTTGCCCTGGAATCTCTTGTATTACTTGTGATGACTGAATTTGTCCCATGTTGCTTCCCTGAAAGTTCACCGATCTGTGGGAAAATTTGTGCAAAAATGAAAAAATGTGTAAGATGCATTGAAGTTAACAGGTATTTTTTCATGGTGATTTTTTCATGAAAAATACACTGGACAGGTGTGTGTTTTTTGTGACAACTTTATACAGGCAAAATACACTGGGGTCAATGAGTGTTTTGTCGCAGTGGCAAAATGCAGAATTTCACCTTGAATTCACACTTGACTTAAAATTTCACTAGTTGTTATTTATTTTGTTCCTGTCTATTTCTCTTTCATTGTGTCTGTCTTGAAGCTTCTGACTTTTTTTTTGTGTTGTTGTTTTCTACACATGCCTGACCTTGGCCTGCATTCTCATTATTCTTTTATCTGTGCCTGGTTGTTCTTTAGTTTTTCTGGTATATATGGAACTCCTGATGCCTGAACAGTATTCAGAATTAAGATGCCAAAGACTGTATTTTTAAAGTTTTCCTGAGGAAAAGAAAGGATGTCTTTTTAATTGCTGTATAAATTATTGTACTGTTTACCTCTATATAAAAAGCAAAAAAAATAAAAAAATTATATGCAAATAGGTTTCATGGTATGTGGTCACTTTTTTTCTCTTTCAATCTAGATGTTACAAGGCCCCACAGCAAATTACATTGTTGGACCCCAAAAACATTGTGAAGTTGACCTATTCTACAAAAATATATATTACAATTGTTCATTAATTATGGAATTCCTAATTAACACTCCTGGGCTCACCAGCAGCCACATGGTCTGCTTCCTCTATAGTTACACCCCTGCTTCAAACTTTACATCCAACTTAACATACACAGTCACTCTTTCTCCAGGGGTACCTAGCCATAGTGGCCTATTCATTATTTTTTGTAATTTTACACTGCGTTTAAAGTAGTAATAATTAACTTTTTCCCCAAAGTACCCAGCAGATCACATTTCTTTGGATAGCTATATTCTTAAAGGGCAAAACTACAACATGTGTCTTGGTACATGGAGATAATAAATGTGATGCTGCTTGAAATGGTGACTATACAATTTTTTAACAGTACAGTGACCCACAACAACCAAATAGTGACTAGTTTTGTCTATTATAAATTAAAAGCCAGTTACTATGCGGTTGCTATAGGTTATTACACTGGTGCCAAATTACACTGTTTAGAAATGAGCCCTATGTGCTTTTTATCATCATAGTGCCAGAGAACAGTCCTCTACCAATACTTGTCAACTCTCACTATCCTCATTAGCATTTCCTTCACTTGTTTATTTAACTTATTATTTTTGTCAAGCTCATGCGCAAGATCTGTTTTATCAGTTTTGCTTGAGGCTTGTAAAAAGAAGGGCTCATGTGAATGCAAACTGTTTTGATTCAATAAAAATAGCACCTAATATTAAAACACCAAACATTTAATCATAGTAGTTCCATATTGTTTTGTTATGATGCATGCAAACAAGTCTGAATCTTTGGGCTATTTAATGCATCTGTCATCAGAACTCCTTGCTCAAAAAATTCCACACCTTGCCTGCCCTAACTGTAAAGAATCATTTCCTGTGCTGATGGTGAAAGCATCTTTACTTTACTCTCCGGGGATGTACTTTTGTTACTCTCTCAGTCCTCAGACTACAATGTTCCCTTGGAATCTCTTTGTAATGCCTTTAAATGTAACTGCATGTTGAAATTAAATACTCCCAATGGAGCCTTTTCCTCTTAGCTAAACAAACATAGTGTGGGGAGACTTTCCCCTTCAGTCAAATATGCATTTGCTTTATACGTACTTTAACTAGCTTATGCTATATTAACTGAATGTCATACAAACATATGAAATATAAAAGTACCTGTCACAATATTTTTCTCACTTTTCTCATAATTTAAACACATAGCCACAAAGTATGTTAATGTTCTATTAGTATTTTTAATGCACTTTCTAAATGCAGAATTTGCTTTATGCTTAGCCCATTTTTCCTTCTCTCTGCATACAAGTATGTCCGGACCCTGTATACCAGATGGTTTTCATTCATCTCTTATTTACACAAAGCACAGTTCTTTGCTGTGAACAAGTAGTGGTTTTGTATTTTCAAAAATGCTGAAAGAATTCCATAGCACCATAACATATTAGATGACTGTCCAACAAAATATAAAACCAAAGGACAGGTAAATAACTTAAAATAGCAATGGCTCCATTATGGACTGTAATTGCAACAATATAGCTTGAAATTGCATTAAACAAAATGCTTGGCATTGCATTCAATTGCTGTGTCTGGAAGTGAGTTGCTATTGGCGCACACAGTCGCATATTATTGGTAATGTGGAGATCCCAATGGTAAGTGAATGCACCATTTCAAGACCTTTGTTAAAGTTAGGCAGTGATGTAGCTTGGTTTGGGGTACAATGTTTAGTTTGGAGTGAAATGACATTAAATGGAGAATATAATGCAGTAAAATGCTTTCAATTAAAGAAAAATTGTTAATCAATGGGCAAATTCTGCTGGATTCAGTCCTAAAGAAAACAATAATAATGCTAACCTTGGTGCAGCTGTGATATAAAATGTCAAAAATTGTGCTTAAATATATGACTCCCCTTGTGATGGACATACATTATTTGGCGGTGAGATTCCTGTCTACAGATTTTGTTTTTATTTGTACTGAAGTAGCAGACCCCGAGTTGAACAAAAATATACGTTTAGGCAGGCTATTATGAATAAATAAACACTTTTTCATCTAGTTAATCATCTTTTTATTGTCATTATTATAACCATTAGTAGGTAAAAAGGAGTCTCCCAATATAATCCTTGTTTACATCTGCCCAGTATATGGGGCAGATTAACTAAAGGGCAAAGTGACTAACACTGGCAATGATTCGCCAGCTTTACCGATTTCAGGCACTTCGCCGATATACTAACTGGCGAAGGCGTAACTTCTGTGCTGTACATCTGGTTTAATATAATAGGTGTTACCAGCAGTATCTAAATTGCAATTTGGGGCACAAACCATCATGTCTTTTTAGCTATAATACAATATTTTTTCCCATAATTGTGTGTATATTATTCTGATATGGTATTAATAGATTAGGGAGGTTTCCTAAATATTATTTTTCCTGTATTTCACATATTATCAAATGGATTCCAGTCACCATTCCTGTACTGATCTAATTACTACTCACAAAGTAATTTCATACAATACAGTATATGGGGCAGATTAACTAAAGGGCAAAGTGACTAACACTGGCAACGATTCGCCAGCGTTACCGATTTCAGGCACTTCGCCGATATACTAACTGGCGAAGGCGTAACTTCTGTGCTGGTGAAAGAGACAGACGCTAGCCCTCATTCGCACTCTATCTCCAGGTGAATTTTCACTCTGGCAAATGGACGTTACTGCCTTCGTCAGCTCAGACCAGGCAAAGTGCATTGGAGTGCATAGATCTTCCTCAATCTTCTGTCATATTTTTAGTGTGCCAAAAAATGCTGACGTCTTTTCCTTTTTTCAGAGTGATAGCCTGCAAAAGTCCTTAAATTTTTTTTTTGGGTAACCATGTTCCTTTTGATTGCCGAAGTAATGCTAGCAAAAATTCACCTGGACACAACTTCACATTTTAGTAAATTAGCATTGTCTGAGCAAATTTCGCCTGGCAAGTGTTGCAATGACTGTGAAGCTGTCGCTGGCAAATTTTTTCTGCTTAGTAAATTTACCCCTATGTAAATTGGAGGGGGTTCTTTACCTTCACCCCTTTTGGCATCTTGCGTAACTCCACAGTTGTGTCTCCTTATGTCTCATACGGCAGGCTTGAGCGTAAAAAACATTCATTGGAAAAATTTTCTGTAAAAATAGTTAAAGTGAAATGTATGTCAGCATACTGTTATCGCCAAGCTCAGTTATGAAAAAAAGAAATGGACCACATAATGTTCTCCAGATGTTTCTTTTAACTCATTGAGTTACAGTACCTGTAACCACTGCAGTGCTTAGTAACAGACTGATAAAATCTGGAGAAAGTGAATGGTTAAGAATGACTTTCATTTTCAAGAAAAGTCTTGTCAGAACTCTCCATGGCCTAAATGTTTTCAAGATGTTCCTGAATTGGATTAGGGATCGTTTTAACGAATGGAATTTCTTCACACCAGGATTACAATTCATGACTACATTAACACACTGCATTCTGTAAGTGAATGGCCATATTCAAATATTTGTTTTTACAAGGTAATCCAAATTGGTGCACGTTTTGTCATTTATTGTTTTTTATCCACACACTTTTTTTGTACATAGGAAATATTTCATATGATTTCCCATTTGAACATGTTTTGAAGCTGAAGTAAATAATCTTAACAGGGACTCAGAAATGAACTGGGAACATTTTTCACATCCTTAAAAATGTTATTTGACACACACCAGCAGCTACACTGAACTAAAGAGAAGTGTTGAAAAATGTGGGTACACTGAGGCTAGTCAACGTAGATAAGAAATGGGGAAAAAAAACATAGAGCTAAATTATTTATAAACATAACACATATGATGCATCAAAAGTAATTAATAATTTTGGGGATTTCATAAAGGCCAGATTATACTCGTGCTTATTATGGTGCTTATTATTCTAGCGACATTGGTGACACAACGCAGGCATTAACAGCTACATTGTTTCTGGCACAGCTGCATCTGATTTTTCACAATTGACATTTCTGTATATACACTTTATCACTAATGAAACAGCTGTGCCAAATATTTTCATGGTCTGCCTGGTATCAGTTCCGGTGTTTGGCATGCAAATGACATCTGTACCTAATTCTTTAGGTGCTAATATGCTAATAACAGGACACTGTTCACCAAAAGCTGCAGCAGTGCTTAATTTGAAGCAGAAGGCTGGAAGAACTGATTAGCACAACTATATGTAAGGGAGCAGGTAACTTTAACGAAAGTGGTTTTAGATGCAAATTATTGCAGGGAAAACCTCACGTTTCTTACTGTGTCTCTAGAGATAAATATATAGTGACTGAAGTAACCCTATTTTAAAATACAAGGATATCATAAGACACAAGTAGTCCCATGACCATATAAAAGTCTGAGGCCGAAGGCTGAGTGCTTTCATACAGGTCATGAAACTCCGAGGTTGCTTCTAATATCTAGTGATGGGCGAATTTGCGCCGTTTCGCTTCGCCGAAAAGTTCGCGAATTTCGCGCGAAATTCGCGAAACAGCACCGGCGTCTCGTTTTTTTGACGCCGGCGCCCGTTTTTGACGGCGGCGCCCGTTTTTCGACGCCGGCGCCCGTTTTTGGTGCCGGCATCCATTTTTTCGAAAAAAAAATTTTGACGCCGGCGAATTTTTGCCGCGAATTTTCGCGGGCGTTTTGCGAATTTATTCGCTGGCGGCGAAACGCGCAAATTCGCCGCAAATTCGCGCCTGGCGAATAAATTCGTCCATCACTACTAATATCCTCATATTTTCCAACAAAGTTTTAGTGAGTCATGTGACAAAAATGACATCACTACTAACCTTTTATAACTGAAAGAGCAGTTTATATAGTGGATAATATGCCCCCTGCTGTAATTTATAAAGATATTATTAGATGCTGAGAAGTTAAGAAGAGGCCTCAATTATGCATTATAATCTCAAGTTTCTATGTGCAATGTACTACCTTGTGCAGATCTCTAGCTCTATGTTCCAATCTGTTTTGCTTTTGCATTCCTTGCTGAGTTCAGTATATATAGTTTTCCTGTAATCTGTATCTGTGTTCTGTGTGAAGATCAGAGGGAAAACTGCAGGGAGAGAGCACCAGCGGCAAGTGCTGTCTCTACCTTATCAATGGCACATACTGATGCAGAAACGCACCATTTATACGGATAGAATTTACAGGATATTCATGTCTTTTGTGTAGTGATGGGCGAATTTGGGGCGTTTCGCAGAAAAATGCTTGAATATCCAGCGAAATTCACATAACGGCGAAAAATTTGTGAAATGACGCCGGCGTCTTGTTTTTGACGCCGGTGTCCGTTTTTTTGACGCTGGCATTCATTTCTTGACGCCGGCGCAAATTCGCTGCCGAAAATGCACCACATCCAAAAAACGGATGCCGGCGTCCATTTGTTTTTGACGCCGGCAAATTTTCGCGGTGGTTTCGCAAATTCATTCGCCAGCCGTGAATCGCGGGAATTCGCTGCGAATTCGCACCTGCATAATAAATTCGCCCATCACTACTTTTGTGTGTTATATAGAGATAATGCTATCATAAAAGGGCCAAGAGCCATAGTTTGTTTACTGTATGGTGTGCCTTACTTGGACTTTACTTTTTTCCTTTTTCTATTTTCAAATGTTTCTATAAAGCTGCCAGTTGAGGTTTACTAGACTCACCTAATGCTTACTTGGACAAGGTTTCTACACCTGATTTAGGATTATGGCACACTTTGAATTTAGAACACTGTATTGTACTGAAGAAAAACCTCTGCAGTTAACAGTGCTCATGACTGTAGTACCTTCCCATCTGCATCAATGGTGAATGCAGATTTAAGCACAGGTTTAAATGAAGGTTGGGTAGCACTCTCACCACCTGTTAAAGAGTCCATCACTGTGAATAACTACAGTGCAATGGTCTACACTGGTAGTGATAGCTGGCACTTCTCAAAAGAGTATCATATAACATAGGGGGTTCTTCACAGTCAGGACAGTGAGGTTGTGGAATGCACTGCCGGGTGATTCAGTTAATGCCTTTAAGAATGGCTTAGATGATTTTTTGGACAGACATAATATCAAAGGCTATTGTGATACTAAGCTCTATAGTTAGTATAGGTATGGGTATATAGAATTTTAATTAAAAGTAGGGAGGGGTGTGTGTATCGATGCTGGGTTTTCATTTGGAGGGGTTGAACTTGATGGACTTTGTCTTTTTTCAACCCAATTTAACTATGTAACTATATTGGTTATTGGATATCTTAAGTTATCTGTTGAATTTATAAAAAATAATATATATATAAATATAAAAAATTTGAACCAATTTTTGTTTGAGAATTCATATAAAGTGTAAACATTTCTTTAATATCCTGAAAAGATGACCCCCCCCCTTTCTTTGTGTTGGACTATTTGTATTATATTTCTGTGTACGTTTTGAGATTTCTGCAATTTTCAAAAGCTTTTTCCAAATCTCCCACAGGAATTAACCTAAAAGTGTTGCCTGCTCTGAGGTGGCATAAACCAATGCAAACTATAAAAATACTATAAACCCATTAAAGGTTTTCCCAGGGTTTCCATGTGACAACATGGAAACAGATGATTTTTCTGAACTGCCCTCTATCATTTATTGTTGGATATTGTCGACATGTGTCTTTTTATAACTGACAAGGAAAAGCATTCTCATCTAATTTAATTAATCTAAAATGAATACCATGTCCAGTCTACTTGCTTTGCTCTGTAAAAGCGAAGTCAGACATACAGTACAGCACAGCAGGAATAATATGACTGTATTCACAGAAACCAGATTATGAATAATTAAACTACTATTATTAATGAAGTTACAGTCTTTATGTAAATGCAACTGATTTCAATTCTAATTTGCCAGTCTGACTTTTTATTTAATTTAATTTTACTCCCTTTGTCTATGAAAGAGCTTACTATAATGTACCATACAATAAAATAGGCAGGCATGATGGGTGTATTGTTGATATGTTTAGGGAGTTTTAGCTGGAATATTTGACAACACTTCTAAAGAAATAGGAACATAGCACATTGCAAATATCTCCCAATGTTTGGCTTAGTCTAAACAATGGTTTAGATCATATCTAATGTAATTCTAAAATAGGCTATGTCCAGCTAATCAGTAACGCAAGGGTTACACTTGACTCTAAGGCTGTGCCCTTGTGTATCAAATAAACTACAATCTTAGTACACGCCTGCTACTACCATATGGTTTTTGATCCCCTCCATGAAGCTGAAGTTTCAGGGTGGTGCACCTGGGTCTCTTCCTACACTTGGTTAGTTAGTACCTTGAGACCTTATTTTTTGTATACATTTGACTGTAAAACACAAGGCAGGGCCTTCGCTAGATGAAGGAATGGTGTAGTTTAACTACAACTCACATAGGCTACTGTGAATAAAAATAAAGGACACCAGGGGGTTCTTGTAGCAACAAACAGTACAAGTTTATTTGTACAAGACAAATAATCCACAGGGTATACTAACAACTTCACAGAGGCAATGGATGACAAGATGTTAAAATTCCAGGACAATTAATCAGAGACAGCAAGTTGTGACAACATGTGGAAGTGATAGGGTAGTTGAAGTTACACATCTAGGATGCAATACCTGGGTGTGGTCCAGATCCCATAAATGAAATAATCAGGGAGAATACTCTAAACCTGATTCCCTATCCAACTGTGGTCCCTTCACTTTAGGCAGACTCAGAGCCTAGGGGAGAGGTACTCCCTACTACAATTCTGGTAGTGCTATTTAACCTCTCTAACTTACTCTCATAGAGAGTACTATTAAAGAGTTAATCTGACTTTGGCTAAGCCTCATTCACTGGTCCCTCTAGGGCAAAACATCTGTACTTGGCCTTTGTTTACCAAGGCTCCTGGGAACAGATCCAGCTGGGTCAGCAACCAGAATCCAAAGAAAAAGATCCACCCCTAACCAGGCACTATGTTACAGTAGTAGGATGTGGTCATAAAGCCTGTAGTCCAATGATTGAAACATGTGAAACACATACAGGCCAAAGGGGTGGGTTAATTACCAGCTAGTATACTAGAGCATGGGTTACACTGGACTCTAACACTTAAGGCAGGGCCTTTGCAAAGTGGAAGACATGAAAGTGCTGTGTAGTGCACAACTCCCACAGGCTACTGTGTTTTAACCAATAAAGAAATGGGTGCCAGGAGGTTCTTGCAGTCAAACAGAAAAAACTTTTTATTTGTCAGAGACAAATGATCCACAGGGTACTTACATCAGTAAAGAGGCATTTGCAGAATAAATAGGCACACAGCTCAGACAGTATATCAGAGGTAGATGCAGGTGCATTCCCTGAGGCTGTAACCAAGGAAGTCCAATTTCCTTCTGGTCAGGGAGGAGAACCTAAATCCCGACACCGTATCCACTGTGGTCCCTTTACTTTAGGTAATCCTATATCCCGGGCAGCTACTCCCTGCTACACCTCTTTGATGGAACACAAAGCTGCTCTTCATATCTTCCCCTCACTGTCTTACTCTCCTAGAGAGTCTATAATAACAATTATATTCCTGCCACTCACTAGTCTCATTCACGGGGTTGATGCTCCCCAACTTCCACACTAGAGGTTCAGGTCCCTCTAGGGCAATCTGGCTTTACTGGGCCTTGGTGTGCTCCCTGGAAACATCCAGCTGAATCAGCAAACAGAAGCGAAAGAGGAAGATCCACCCCTTCTCACTCACTATACCAAAGTATGACAGGATGTGGTCACAACATATCTTGGCCAATAGCACAGCTATGCAAATTACAACTAGCTACATGGGCATCTGCCCAGCAACTAGGGAGATAAGGAAGTGTAGAAATTTGAAACCATAGGGACTAAATGAGAGAACATTCATGTACAAAATGTTAATATCACCCTTTCACTCCTCACTATAATGATAGTAACAAATAATGAGTCATTTAACCCCAATTCTAATACCAACTTTCAGCAACATGCCAACTTTACATGAACACAGAAGAAGAAAAAAGTAAAATATATTATTTCACTTTATTGGCTTTGATTGATAAATCTTCCAGTTACACATTATAAAATATTATATATTGTATTAATTTTTATTGCATTACATATTGTATTAAATATTTTTAATTTAAAAAAGGGATACATTTACAATGCACCATGGCGTGTACAAAGTGCAAAAAAGAGGCACGATCAGAACATTTGTTTCTTTTTTTTGCACTTTGCACACTGCATTATGCATTGTAAGAATAACCTGAATAATTTGGATTCTATGCTCCCTCTCTGAGCAGTATGCCCCTTGAATTACACGCTGCCTGCATTAGGATGGCAATGTATCCAAAATATACCTCTTCCTCTCCCATTAAGTTCCAGCAGACAAAAATGACACCCAGTTTGGGATTGAAAAGGCCACAGCTTATATAAACAGATAACATAGCAAATGTAAGTAAATGCAAATATAATTTGTAATCAATGATTTACAAAAAGTTCCCCCTTAATAAATGCAGAAAGTAACCACCATGCACCTTCCAGGGCTACGGCACATACTCCTAGGGAGTAGGTGGGCAAGTGAAGCCAAGTACCAGGTCAGTTTGTGGGACCCATGCCAGCAGTGAACCAATCTCAAAGTCAGCATGCTACTACTACATTTTCCATGTGAAGACTTTATAGGAGAACTAAAGTATAACATCCATGTTTGTCATGCACTGATCCATGTTTGAAGCACAATCGCAACACTTTAGGGTTTTTGACATTCAAATATTTAAAGGTGCATCTTCCTTTTCCACATTGCCCAACATAGGTTCTTTTCCATCGTTCCTGGGTGCATTCTAGTTTGTCTGATCCTTGACCTTGCCTGTCCCTGATCATCCTAAATCTGCTGCCTGTATTGACCTTCGCTAGTGTTTTGACTACTCTTTTAGATTTCCCTCTGTACTGTGATAATGTTGGCTGGCCTGTGACCCCGACCATGTTCTTGTCTCCTGATTCAGAACTGCTCTGTCTGATTGGCATTGACAAGGCCTGTCCATTCATCATGCTCCTTGTTTCCCATTCCTCATGTAAACCTTTGGTTCCCTTGCCTACCCAGAACTCTCTCCTTTGTCCTCTCACATTAAGACCTTGACCGCAGCTGAGTAGAGGATGGCTCCTCCGAAATTAAGGGCGGTGGTTATAGGCAGAAGAGCCCGGGACCTTGGGGTTTGTTCTGGGTTTGGAAAGTTGGACATTAGCCCAAAACAAAAATGTCTACAGAGCGTCAGTGATCCAAAATAGATAATATCGGTTTGAAATATTTGCAGCTGTCAGGATCATGGAACATCTCAATGAAACGAGTATAATTGGAACTTAATGTGCTGGGTATGGCCTTCCTTACAACTCCTCACACTTTACACCCCTCATGTAAAATCAAAGAGGCAGCTGGTAAATGAGGTGGTATAAGATCCAGAGCTGCTCACATAGAAGGGACAGTGAAGAGAGCTTGCTGAAGTCGATAAATCTTTGAGCAGCCCACAATGGGATATATTAGAACCAGCAAAGTCCCAACAGGCTACAGTCAGAGTAGACAGCAGGAAGCTCAACTGAGAGTCAAGTGGGAGGTAAAACATGTCTTTAAGTCATAACTTGAATGGGAACTAAACCGTGCAATGTGTCATCAATACACTTTTCCTTTTCTTGTCCATGAGCCAAGCAGTCACCCCTGCTGGCATCAGGGTAGCAGTAGGAACCTGACACTGAAGGCAAATGTTTCCTGTTTCACTGAAGAATTTGTGGAACATTGAAAGTCAAGAAATGCATTTGAATTCAATGGGTGTGGAACTTTTTTTTTTTTTTTTACAATACATTGAAGTCTGTGGGTGTTTTTCCATGGCATAACCTGACGAAAAACATGTAAGCCATTTACTGTATCTTGTCTTATGTATAGATTAGCTGTGCTTCCTTCTGTGTTAGCGAGTTGTAGAGCTATGATGTTTATTATTTTGTTTCAAATGATGAAGTAATCATACAGTTACGTGTTTATCCCAATGAATTCTTCAGCCTAGGTAATCCTCAAGTGGCCCTTTACTCCATTCTGTGATTATACCCATTATTGCAGTTCCTGAAGTAATGTCCTTGTGTTTTTATTTAACTTATTTATACACTTTACTCAGGGTTAAACTGCTTTAAAAGTGGATGAATGTTTGCTGTCAGCAGCAGAGGTGTAACAATAGGGACATAAGACTAATATTACTAAAGTTAACTTTAAACAGTGCTCTAAAAAAGCAAAGATCTGCTTGGTACCTACTGACAAATGGCAAGTGCAAGTCAAAGATATAGGGGAATATTTATTATGATGTGTAAAACAAAATTTGTAAGAAAAAAATGGTACAAAAGCTGTGTAACATAAATGGTAAATTTTTCAAGGATTATGTAATTTTAAACAATGTGAACCAGATTTGCCACTGTTATTTTCCATTGCTTCTGGCAGAAGTCAATCTAAGAAAAAAACATGTTAAAAACAAGTTATGCAGTTTTTTACACTGAGAAACCTGGCAATTAGTGATAGGCGAATTTGCAAAATGGCGCCGGTGTCTCGTTTTTGACGCCGACATCCTTTTTTGACGCAAATTTTCGCGGGTGTTTCGCAAATTTATTCGCTGGCGGTGAATTGCGCAAATTCGCACCTGGCGAATAAATTCGCCCATCACTACTGGCAAAGTATTATCCAGCTGTTTTTACACAGCATAATAAATATGCCCCATAGTGTATGTTTAACAGACAGATCATCTTTCTAAAATGTTAGTGTAGGGACCCACAGGGTTAATGTGCCCCTACAGCTTTAATTCCTTTTAAAGGCTCCTGTAGTTAGAGATAATTTGCACAGATATGCTATTGACCAGAAGGCACTGTGCAAAACATCCTGTCACACTCTGGTATAATGAGCGAGAAGGGGTGGATCTTTCTCTTTGGCTGCTGGATGCTGATCCAGCTGGGTGTGCCCGGGGGGGGGGCGCTGGGTACAGCAAGGCCCAGAAAAGACATGTGCTCTTCAGAGATAAGTCGGGGAGCAGGGACCCTGTGAATTAGGTTAGTAAGTGGCAGGAATATAATGTTATAGACTCTCTAGGAAAGTAAGACAGTGAGGGAAGAAAGAAAGAGCAGCTTTGTGCTCCATCAATGAGGTGTAGCAGGGAGTAGCTTCCCAGACTGTAAGATTTGCCTACAGTGAAGGGACACAGTGGATAGGGTGTCAGGCTTTAGGTTCTCCTCCCTGACCACTCCACTGGGTGAGATCCAGACCACGTGTGAGGTATTTCTGCCTGCAGGTGCTTGTACTGCCTTGACTACATCCTCAGGGAATGCACCTGCATCTACCTCTGAAGCTCTGTGTGAGTTATGTGACTCTCTATATTCTGCATCTATCTATGAGCTCTTTGTGAGCCTGCCAGTTCTGTGTGAGCTGTGTAGTATGTGTGTGCCTGTATATTGGCAATGCCTCTGTACCATTGTAAATAAGCTTGTGGATCATTTGTCTTGGACAAATAAAACTTATTTTGTTATATTGCAAGAACCTCCTGGCGCCCATTCTTTCCTGTTTTGTTGCACAGTAGCCTGAGAGTTGTAGTTGCGCTACACCATTCCTGAAATCTTCCATTTAGCAAAGGCCCTAGCCTGGGGTGTCACTTGAAACCCATGTTCTAAGCACTAGCTGGACATTAACCCCTTTTTGGTATGCTTAACAAGTTAGCGTTACATTAGCAAGAAAAATTCTGGTCTATGTGGGGTCAGTAATTTCTAGGTAATTTGGGTTTCATGTTTAATTTGCAAAGGAATTTTATTACATAGGTTTTATAAGTCTGGATGACAGGTCCACTTTGAGAAAGAGGCATAGGAAAGGGTTATAGATACATATTTTTATATATATATAGAATATAGATATCAGTTCTGAATATAAGGAAGGTCTGTATAGCTGCAGAAAACCCATCAGTGGGTGCCAAAAAAACAATATATTTCCATTACATTGCACTATTTGTCAACATAAATGCTACCTATTGGTGGTAGTGAAAAAAACAACTCAACTGTTTCATTGAACTATCTACGATGACTAGTCCCCACACTAATATCATTATGAGATAATGGTTCCTTAAAGGAGAACCAAACCCTTGCTAATAAAAACCCCTACCCTACATATACCCCCTCCCTGCTCCCCCCAGCCTAGGTGGTACCTTTGATAAATGCCCCAAACTCTTTATTTACCCCTCAGTGCAGATTCAGGGTGCCATCTTCTTCTCTTTGGTAATCCTTGGATCTTTTCCCTGTGCTTTGGCAATTTCCGTGACTTTTAGTGCATGCACAGTTATCACAAAACAGAAGATTGCTCCAACTGTGTATGCGTCGTTATGCCGATCTGTTCCCGAGGATTACCCGAGAAGAAGATGCCGCCAGTGAACTCCAATGCCCTGAATCTGCACCGAGGGGTAAGTAAGTTAGGGGCATATACCAAAGGTACCACTTAGGCTGGGGGGTGAGCTGGGAGGGGGTCTATGTAGGGTAGGGGGGTAGGGGTTTTTATTAGCAAGGGTTTGGCTCTCCTTTAAGTATTGCAGAAATAATGTAACTACCATCCTAACCTACTACAAAACACTTAGGGGGAAGGACCAACCAAACAATCATTTTTAATAGCCTCTCTCCACCTTTCTTCTAAAGGTGGATGTTGGAATCACAGACAGTGGAAATGAGTGCTCAAGAGCAGAACCCCTAATTTAATATGGTTTACAGTATTTACCCTATAACTATTACTTTTATACCTCTATTATCTTTTAGTAGTAATATATTTATTTTGCCAGCTGTCCTAATGCCCATTGCTGCACTCTAAAGACAAATTTGTCAAATACTAAATATTACATCCTTCATTTCAAGAAACTATTATTTGCTTAAAGTCTGAAGTCTTTGAAAAACGTGACTAAAAATGTAAATCCTCAAACAATTCTTTAATGTTGGAGGAATACATTTACTATTATTTCTCATGTGATATGTTGGCTTTTATCATCCTTTATCCTTTGTCAATTGCTATAAATGGGACTGTTTGTAAAGATCATTTTCATTTTCAAATTGCTAGAAGTAAAAGATCACCATGAAGTCACGAGTTTTCTGTGTTTATCTTGTAATTAGTAACAAACCTTTCAGATGAATGTCTGCTGACAAACAGCAATCTATTTCTAAAACGTGTTTATTAGAATTTAGTTCAATTTGAAGCATACATTGCTGATGCTGATAACATATTATAACATCTCTTTCAAACATTTCAAAGAAAGTTATTTTTTACTCTAAATATGGTCTAGTATCTGATAAGATAAATCTCTGAAGGGCAAATATGCCAAAACCATATCCATTCTATTATTATACATGATTAATTGTTTTTGGTCCATAATCTTACCCAATATCAATGCATATTTGCCAAGCAAGGCATTCTCTTTTATTTTCAACTAATTCAACAATAGATAACAAGCAGCATTCCCAGGAATCTTAGCAAGTCTCTAATACCAAATACATCAAAGCCTATTTTTAATTTGTAAAAACATTTTGCCTTGCACTGGTCCATTGCTGATTTTCCCACTTGCTTAATGCTTTGACTGCCTATACCTGGGTCAACCCTTATTGTGGCTATCAACTGCTTTTATTATATTTTTTAGTTATTCTGTCTTATTTTTCTCTTAAATAACAAAATCATAAATGAAGAGGTGCTTCCATGTGGTATTTTCACTTTCATATCAAGAATAGTGATGGGCGAATTTATTCGCCATGTGCGAATTTGCGGCAAATTCCCCCAATATCATGAAACCTGCCACGGAAATTAGCCGGCGTCAAAAACGAGGCGCCGTTTCACAAATTTGTCACCATTTCCCGAATTTCGTGGGAAATTCGCAAAATTTTCGGCGAAGCAAAACACCCCAAATTCGCCTATCAAGAATACATTCCTAAAAGTCAGAACATTAGGATAGCAGGTTACACACTAGCCATGCTTCAGGTATTCAGTTAAGTTAACATGTGACCTTGACACTCTTCTTCATGCAGTTTTTTTTATAGCTGACACATTCAATCACTTCTTGCAATTACATTACCTAGATTCAACCCAGAATGATAAAATGTTATGTTAAACTTGTGACCATAAATATATATTTTTGATTTTAGATTTTCTAAAATGTATTTTAATTTGTAAAGCCTGCGTGTAGCATCACAAAAGCCAAACAACTAAACAGTATTTCTTGATATCCCCATCTAATGAATATGATGCTAGCTGAATTCTAGCTGACTTTGAAATTTAAATTCTGAGTCTTCAAATGCACAAAAAAATATATTCAAGTAAAATGGTCCTATTAAATGCTATTGTGCAGCAAGATCCCTGGTGAGTTTTCATCCTCACCCATGACCAATTGGCATTTTTCCTATGACTGCTACTTTTGTGCAGGAAGGTAGATGCTTTTTCTAACTGATTGGTACTTTTCATCTGTGATTGCTAGGTTCCCATAACAAAGAGTCTGTAAAGAAGAATGATTTTGCATTGTAATGGGAATTAAAGAGTTCTCTTAGACTTTTTCACAAGGAAAATGAATAGAAAATGTCAACAATACAAAGGGAAAATACAATTTTTTAAGGCTAGAAAAACTAATTATTGAAATGTGCCTACATGAACACTTTATATCAGTTTAATTCTAATGGTTGTATAATTGTATTAAGTGTTCTTGCTTTCTAAAATGGAGCTTGGATTCACTCATGTTAATAACACAAAGAGTTAAAACACTGGTGTCAAGCCATCACCAAACCTTTTCTTTCTGTTCTTTTCTTAGTTTGAGATGTGTCATTTGCAAAAGAGAGAGGAGGAGATGTGTATTGTTTTGGATAGAAAGAACATGCTTCAATGCTGTCATGGACATGATGAAACTCTCCATTACCCACGCTAGAGACATTTGGGACATTATTATTTGGTGTTATAAGAACATAGCCCAGTAACTGATAATTGGCTATAAATAATTAAGGAGACCCACATTACTGTCAGCATGAAGCTTTGGTGATATTAGTGTAAATTTTACTTGATGTTTAATTTTATTTTTCTCTCAGTGCTTATGCCTAATTCTGTCTTGGATTAGGAAAACAGAATAAGCACATTGACAGTTTAATCGTGTTTGCAGTCAAAGCTACAGTGATAACACAGATTGTACAAGAGTATAGCTAATCAAAGAGAGAAACATGAGCTGAATGCCATTATAATAAATAGTCTAATTGCTTTTTTTCAACTGAGCCTAGATTTTTCTCATAAACAATTAATATGAATGTGTCTTTAAACTACAACAAAAACAGCATAAAATTGGACGCTTTGAATCAAATTACAAATCTGCAAGAATGCATATTTTAAATTTCGTATGCTGTTAATATTTAAAATTTTGAATCATACATAAATTCAATATATCTTACCCGGCACGACCACTCCATCAAATATTTTATACATATCTTACGAATTGTTCTAGGGTGAGCACTTTTTTGTTATTTTCTAACTCATTTTTAATGAGTTTTCATAAAACCAAGAAGCCAATATTTTTAATAAGAGAATAAGAGGACTTTGTTTTGTAATGAAATTTAATTAAAAAAACCCTCATATTAAAAAGGTGCATTAAAATATTTACTTACAATTACAATTAAGCCAATGAGACAAGAATATATTCTTTTATTTTATTAGATTTACAAAATACTGTATATGCTTTAGTAGATTCAATTTGCATATATATATATTGTTGTAAACAGACATATTTCAAAACATTTTATAAGCCAACACAATGTCCCTGCAGTGCTTATGGGAAATAAAACTGTGTGTATGCATTGTCTATACTTATTGACATACTACAAAATATTTTCTGCAGCATATTTTAGTAGTTCCAAGAAGTCAATATACTACAAAGCACACACATGCTAAAATATTTGAAAACATTTAACTCAAAATAAACAGATAAAATATTGTCAGTAGTGGATATATTTAATGCCTCTGTGATATACTGTGATAACTTTACATATCCTTTAACAAAAAATAGATATTCAGTTTGTAGTGGAGAACCCATTAATTTGTATTGCCAGTCACATTTCTTCTTCATCTTCCGCTCTTCTGCAGCATAAACCAACAAAACAAGCATAGCAATGATCATATTTTTGTCAATGACTTAACAGAATTGAGCCTTTCCAGTCTGAATATGCTAGCAACCGAAAAAAAATTGCCTAGGTGTTATAACCCATAGCAACCAATCAGCAAGTAGCATTTACTGGCCACCTGTTATTGGTTGCTATAGGTTACTGTTTGGTTAAATAGCTTAACTATCTATCACTCCTAGGGGGAAATTTACTAAAGGGCGAATTTACTAACTGTAGCTGGTGTAAATTTGCTGGCGTAAGTTCATTTTCCTTATTACTTACTAGAGCTAACCCTGTCTAGGTTCCACTTGAGCCTTCCTGCCTGCTCAGGTAAGGGGACTAACAAAATGGACCCTGAGCACATGTGTGCTTAGCTTATATATAATAACACTGTGCCATCTAGTGGCTATAATTAGGGGGCATGCTTTGACCCAGGAAATGGAGTCTAGCTCTTGTGTAATTAAACAGGCCCTTGAGTGGCTAAACTTTAGGGGATTGCACTATCGATGGGGAATACATTTATCAGTCCCCTACACTAAAATGAATGCATTTGTGTAAATCATAATGAGGCTGTTCCTACTTATTACCCTCTTTTATTATTATAAAACAGATGCAAAGTGCAAAAAACAGGCACAAACTATTACTACTATCCAGGTTAAATGTTAAGTACAGGGTTGCATTTTGCTTAACACTGTAAAAGTTTAATTCAACACAAACTGCAGAGTATAGACTGCACTGACCAACGACCTAGGTAAAAATGCTCTATGCATTGGACCCTAAGTGGTGCAATTTAACCAAATAGCAGGCACCTAGAGCACTAAATGAAAACAAATATATCATCCAACTAGTACTTCATTAGCTTTATCTATTACTTATTCACAGAGTCGGACTGGGCCGACGAGCCCCCAGACAAAAACCTTGTGGGCCCCACCGGCCCTGATCTGCACCAAGATCAACAGGCTTCTTACTGCTGCAACCTCCCTTTTTCAGGAGGTCGCAACAAAAACATTGCGTGCACGAGCACATTAGTTCGCTGGCATAGCACAGCAGGAGGTGAGGGCAGAGGGACGCAGAGGGGGGCCCTGGGACAGCAGCTCCGGTGGGCCCCGCCCCCCCAGTCCAACCCTGCTTATTCATTACAATCAGTATTTATTAGTAGTTTTCTTTGAAGGTTTTTTTGAATTTTTTAATGTGTTTGAAAATGCAAATAAAACTAGAAACTAAATCCTCAAATTTGCTGAATTATATTGTTCAAATATATTTTATGGTACGGAAGTCAGAGTTTATTTCAGCTTTTACTTAATCTCAAAGGACCTTTGACTCTTGAAATGTTAACCTTTGTTCAGTCGCTGCCATGTAGTTGGAAGGATAAGTTGGCTTCCATCCAAGTTTCACTCATATACACTGTCTGTATGGTGCAGTTTCATTAACTTGCAAGGCATAAGCTTACTATCTAAAATACCTAGAGGCCTATTTCATTTCACGTTCATTTTAACAGAAAATAAAATATAAACCAAATGTTGCTCAGATATAAGGTTTGGTTTACTTCATGCTGATTTTATACATTGAAATGTTTTGTGCAATGTAACCGTGCCAAAGCATCATTATCATTTAAATCCAAGAGGTGCATGTTTTTATATTTACATATTTATTTATAAAGTGCCATATTTTCTCACAGAGCTTTACAGAGAAAAACAAAATTCAGACTTGTATTTGAGAATTAAAAAATAATTATACAGGAAAAGTCACCCCATAAAGTTTACTATAATGCAAATGCCTTCACTTCCTTTTATGCAATGTGGATACATAGTCACATAGCTTATCCAAATATGTTCAACCATGATCTTCAACCAACAATCTTATTGGTCCAACAAGGTGCACTATTGCTCCAAAGTTTAAGTCGCCACAGGGACCTTTCTCAATAATAATACCACGGTGTCAATTGAAACACTAAACACCCTCCCCCAGTGGGAAAAAATGGCGACAAATGACACCCAAAATTATACCATCAAGACGGACTGCTGTTGTAATCATGGACTTTGTGATTGTCTTTGGCAATCCCAAAAAGCAGTGGTGGAATATTTGCAAATCTGCTCTAGAATTTTGTCATGCATTTTCAAAAAAGCCTAGCGAAAATTCAGAAGATATCTCATCTGCATCTCATCGCCAATTTAGCAACAGGTGTAGATGACAATTCGATAGCGAAAGAGACCGTCACTAGCGCAATTATCATGCCCTATTGCCAGATGAATTCACGCTCAGGCTAACGAATGTTAATTTGCATATTCAGTAAAGCACAAATTGTACCTCTTTCACCAGATTTACCTTCACCACCTTAAACCTGGTGAACTGATAAGATGAAGCTCCCTTCCCCCCCCAGCAGTCACTCTTTACTGCTGTACTGCAAATTGGAGTGATATCACCCCCCTCCCTCCCCCCCAGCAGCCTAACAACAGAACAATGGGAAGGTAACCAAATAACAGCTCCCTAGCACAAGATAACAGCTCCCTGGTAGATATAAGAACATCACTCAATATTAAAATTCAGGTCCCACTGTGACACATTCAGTTACATTGAGTAGGAGAAACAGCCTGGCAGAAAGCAATTCCATCCTAAAGTGTTTTCTGAAAGCACATGGCCAGGCAAAATGACCTGAGATGGCTGGCTAGACACCAATATTACAAATAAAAAACAATTGCTGGTTCAGGAGTGAAATTTTATATTGTAAAGTGAGTTATTTGCAGTGTAAACAGTTGAATTCAGAAATAAAAACTACATCATAAAAATCATGACGGAATTCCTTTAATACCAAACAAATTCCTTTTGCTCTCACTATGAAGACATTTGAAATCGATACTCAGATCACCATCATATGTTAAATGTCAATGTACAGTATGTTATATGAATTATATAGGAATATTGCAATCCCTGCTGTGAAATATAAGAATATCAGAAGTCCCTTCAGGCTTCCTTGACCATGCAAATTCATGAATATCAGCCAAGTGCTTTAATACAAGTAATCAAACTCTGAAGTGACTTCTACCATACTTATACATTATTTTAAAAAAAAACAACCTGAAGTTTATATTTTTGTGGGAAACATCACTTTTGCAGCATTATTTTAAATGACATAGATAAAAAAAAAATTGTAGTTAGGGTACTTTTTATACAATATTAGGGCTTCTGTTAACTTGTTTTAATTGAAACTGAAGCTGAGATGGTATAAGCACAAGTTATTCAGACAGAGGTGCATTTCAGGAGACTAAGATGTATAAACTATAACACCTATACATAAACCTATATAATGACAACCAGTTTGGGATTGAAAGGCCATAGTTTTCCCCATATTCTCCTGCTCTAGAGCCCTTATCCCCCCCCCATAAGAGGTGTGAGATAATAGAGCCTGCTCTATTATTTGGGCCAGAAAGTTATCCTAGCAAGTGCCCAGTGTGGACAGCCATATTGGAACACACAGATAATGAGGATTGTCACAGCTCACTCATCATTAACATGCACAGGACATCAAAGTGATCCAGTAGTTTGAGGAGTGGCTGGACTTTGCTATTGCTCAAACATGATTTCAAGAGATAGTTATCTATGCAGAATGTCTCACAATTTATCCCATTAAAGTGGCTATACCCCTCAGGTGAGTATAGTTTGAAATTACATTTAGTAATGGATTGTTCCGCTTTCAACTAAGCCTACGTATTTTGTTTTATAAATGTTGTAATTTTCCCATTTAGTTTATATAATTTTATTGGAGTTGTATTTGTAATACAACCATATAGATATTCAAGGATGTAACTTAAAGAAGATTTATACCCTAACAATGAATATGGCTAAAAATTCTATATTTTACATACTGAACTTATTGCACTAGCCTAAAACTTTGTCATCTCAATAGAAGCAATGATCTAGAACAGAGATGGGCGAATTTATTCCCGCGATTCGCTGCTGGCGAATATATCAGCAAAATGACAGCGAAAATTCAACAGCAATAATTCGCCGGCGTCAAAAAAATTACGCAGTTTCGCAAGAAATTCGCAAAAGCGAAACACCCCAAATTCGTCCATCACTAATCTAGAACTTCAAACTTGTCACACGGAGTCACCATCTTGGAAAGTGTCTGTGACACTAACATGCTCAGTGGGATCGGAGAAGTTGTTGAGAATCTAAGCTTAGGGGCTGTTTACAAGCAGAACATTAGGTTTGTCTGTAATATAACCTGATTATTACATTCTGATGCTAGCTGCACTGGCTTCTGTGCTGCCATGAGGTAATTATCTTTGTACTAATCACCTTTATATTGTGACATTTCTATTCTTTATATACGGTATATTGTGAGTCAGTCCCTAAGCTCAGTAAGTGACAGCAGCACAGAGCATGTGCAGTGAATCAGTAGAAAAGAAGACGGGATGCTACTGGGGCATCTTTGGGGGCACAGTAGGGCTGTGGTTGCCTTGGACTGGTACAGAATCCAAAAACATAATGTTCAACATTTCTGGCCTACTTCTTTAGTTTTCCTTTAAAAAAAACCTTAAAACGTATTTTAAATATTGTTGATGAAAATGCTAAAACAGGGAGCCCTGGATGATACACCTATTCAAGGTAGGTATCAATTCCAGGGGTCCTGGCATCTGTGTTTTAGCACAGAGTAAAAGTATGGTGAGACAAGTATTGATGAAAGTACCTCTGTGAATAGAATTTGGATGAATGCAATTTGGGATTTTGCATAACAATTTGCATTTACAAATAACCGCTATATATGTAAAAAAAAACATATGTGAAATTGGGGAGATCATTGGCAGACATATAGTCATTTGATACTCCATAAGAAATCTTAATACTCGTATATTCAATATTCAAGTTGAGAAAACCACTTATTTAGCACAGCTTTTGTGATTTATTACAATTAACCCAAAGGTTATGGACATACACTATAATCAGAATTACACAGTGATCCAGAACAACTGCAAAATAACTGTACTATTGCATTCTATTCTTTTTCTTGATATATAATTTAGAGTTTTATTTTCTCAAATTGTCTCGGTTCTTCTCTGGCTGAGGATCCATAAAAATATATTTTTTTGCTTTGTGGGCTTTTCATAGATATATTTTTTATATTGAACAAGAGATTCTTTTGTAAAGTTTTCATTTCAATCAATTGAAGGTATGAAATGGCCCATTTCCAAAACACTTTTAATGGAAATGTTATAAGAACATCATATCTTATAAAGTTTGGCAGGAAATAGGTTATTTAGTCAATTACTCCAAAAGAATTGGTAGAAAATGAAAAGCTGTATTTTGGCAAATTCTTTTTTTTTTTAATCTAGTAGCCTTTAGTACCAGTATACAATTAAAGCCATCATTATTATCAAGATGAGTAATAGCTCTGGAGAGGTCCCTCTTTCCATTGGGAAATGACTTGGTGTGGTCGCTTGCTTCTCTTAAGAGGCAGGCCAGCAGCACTTCCTGGAATTTAAAGGGAATGCTGCAGTGCATGGTGGAAGGTCTGACTCCTGTAAAAGGCTGGAGTGATGTGCAAGCAGGGGAGTCATTTATAAAGCACAAGTTGAAGTGCTGTATGATGTAAATATCATTTTTTTGTTGTTTTTTTTAACAGCTTGCTTTGCAAGTCTCTGAACTGTTAAATAAGAGCCTTGTTTATTGTTTTTTTTTTTTTTTTATGGAGGTCTGGAAAATTAAATATACTTCTGATTTTTTTTCATCAAGACGAGTACTTTTTTGAGAAAAATTCCCCATGCCTCACAGGAGAATGGCCACTTGCACCTCTTGTTCCTTCACTGGTCTCCATACCTATGATTTTAGATGCCCTGTTATGTGAATGTAAGTATTAAATAAAGGGAAAAAACAAAAGTATTTTTAAGGTGCGGTGTGCTTAGTGGGAGTGAGGTGAGAATAAGTGTAAATTAACCAGTTAGCTGCTGTGCCCTTGTTAGTGTCACTTGGCTGCTAAAAATAAATTGCCTTTTTCCCCATTTGTTAAGATTAACTTGGCATGTGGGTGATTCATTAAAGCCACAGTTGGGGGGGTTATAAATTGAATTATTGTCATTTTCTTTTTCACTAGCTTCTGGGATATTTATTAAGGGAAATCTGATAAAGAAACAGGTAATGAGCTGAACTTCATTCTCAATTAAATTTTTTTCTTGCCTCTTACTTTGTACCTACCAAATAAAAGAGGTGTGAATATATATTTTAATTCTCTCATCAAGAGTTCTCTGGGTTTAAACCTCTGTCTCTTACCCCATAACACTTAAGATCATTGTCCTGATATTGTCCATACTATATTTATTATGTGATTTGTCTATACTGTTATATATATTGTACTTTAATGCACTGTACAGCACTGCGGCTCCTTAACAACTCTTTACAAATAAAGTTATACATACATACAAAGTTAGAAGTCCAAGGCTTCAATGTGAGAATATGAGTGTAGCGCTATAGTAAACTGACTTTGCTGTAGTCAGTTTTAGCTACTTTTCGTGTGGGATAATGCCACAAATGAGGCCCTCTCTCTCAGGGGTAAGCCCTCGCAACGGAGTGGAGGCAGGGTGTAGTGCAACTGTAACCAGGTTCAATAGCACAAATAATGGGCGCCAGTAGTTCTTTAATGCTTAACCATTTAACTGTCTTTATTTAACATGGCCCATAGCAAATATCCACAAAGCAGCCCTGGCAAAAAAATAAATGCAGCTCACATATACATTTACAACATTAGCAGCCAGCCCCCCCACCTACAAGTTAAAAAAAACACACTGGTGGTAAGGCCCCTCATAAAACTAAAAACAAAATGGTGATCAGGTGTCCCCTGATTAACAAAATAAACTAATAAAATTAGTGACCAGCTCCCCCCCCAAGTTGAAAAAACTATTGGTGTTTAAGGCCCCCCATAAAATTTAAAAAAAAACAAACACTGGTGGCCAGGGTCCCCCTATAAAAGCAAAAAATAAAAAAAAACATTGGTGGCTAGGACCCCCCTATAAAAAATAAAACATTGGTGGCCAGAGTCCCCCCTATAAAAGTAAAAAGAACATTGGTGGCCAGTGTTTTAAAAGAAAAACAAACAAACATGGACTTTATATTATTTACATTTAAAATTTGGTAGGAGGTTTTCTTCCTCCTTGGCTTCTTAGTTCTCCTGTGCAGCTTCCCATTTGACTGCTTTGGCTTCAGCCCCCATTCATCAACCTTAGTACCTTTCGGCAGCATCGGCTTCAGCTCCTATTCGGTAGCATAACCTTCGGCTCCCATTTTGTGACTTTGCTAGGCTCCCAATCAGTTCCCTTCGGCGGTTCCTGGCTTCCCCAGCCCACTTAACAAAATTAAAACAGCCCACTGGGCATGCCTGTTGGCACTACTCAAAGCTACGTCTTACATATACAGTATGCAATCTGGGAGTGTCCATTCAAGATGGCAGCGCCCATAGCTGCCACATGGACAGTGGTGCCTGCACAGTGAAGCCGCATGATGTCTTCATGTCGCATCTGGTGCCAAAAGTCAAAATAAAAGGACTCCAAGGTCGCTGCTTCAATGCCCGATAATATGATTTGTTTTAAGCATTCCAGGGAGTTCCTAAATTTGTGTTTATTGTATTCCTGGACTTTTGACCCTGTCTGAACCTTGACTTTGCTATTTTTCTGCCTGCCTATTGAACTACTGCCTGGATTTGACTACACTTATTCCTGATCCCTTGTCTGTTATCGCAAACTTGGACTTTTACCCGAAGCTTCCTCCCTGCTGGGAACCGATAGGCCCCTGACACTAATAGTGCTTCTCCAGCAGACATCTGCACTGAAATCCATTTTTCAAAAGAGCAAACTGACTTTGTTAGATTTGATTTTAAAATCTGACATGAGGCTAGACATATTGTGAGTTTTTCAGTCTCCCAGGTGCCCCCAGTCTTGTGACTTGTGCTCTGATAAACTTCAGTCACTCTTTACTGCTACACTGCAAGTTGGAGTGATATCAACCTGCCCCCCTCTGCAGCCCATCAGCAGAATAATGGGAAGGTAACCAGGTAACAGCTCCCTGGTAGATATAAAAACAGTCCTCAATAGTAAAAATGTATGTCCCACTGTGACTCATTCAGTTATATTGAGTAGGAGAAACAATAGCCTGCCTGAAAGCAGATCCATCCTGAAGTGCTCGCTCTTTCTGAAAGCACATGACCTGGCAAAATGACCTGACATGGCTGCCTACACACCAACTAACAACTAAAAAAAATACACTTGTTGGGTTAGGAATTAAATTTTACACAGTAGAGTAAACTATTTTCAGTGTAAACAGTGTAATTTAGATATAAAAACTACATAAAAATCATGACATATGGCCTATATGTAGGTTTTCACTCAGTCTGAGGATCAGTTACATTGTGTTTTGTTTCAGGCCAATCCCCTTATATCATTTGGTTGGTGATCCACTCCTTCATCTCCCAGGTAGAGAAACATGCTACTATGCCGCACAGCAGGTGGCAGTTAGGTTTCCCAGAAGCCAAGTGAATTTGCATTGGTTTTGGTGTATGGATCTTACCCTTAGGTGGGTGGCCAAAGCTGTTTGGATTGTGGCACTCTATCCAGACATACAGATTGTGCCCTTGGAAATGGTCGCTCTGTAGAATGAGGATTGGTCCTCTGAGCAAGGAGGTCTGTGGCTAGGGGATTTCTCTTGGCACTTAGAGGAAGGGCAGACTGACAGCAGACTGTTGTACATTCCATGTTCAGGCTTACAAGTTATAAGATAACTTGTATATAACTTTTCCATGTACTGTATAACTGGTTTGGTTGCACTGTTTGAATGTAATAAAATGGGCAGTATGAATACAAAATCTGATGTCACACATTTAATTGTCAGTTAACTAATCAGGTAAGCATAAGGTGTGACATGTATTTAAAAAAGGGGAGGCATTGTCAATGGTGTACCTCTCTCTGGTGATACCAATGTACACACACATATATCATATACATTACACATACATTACAGGTATAGGATCCATTATCCAAAAACCCGTTATCCAGAAACCTCCAGATTACAGAAAGGACTTTCCCATAGACTACATTTTATCCAGATAATCAACATTTTAAAAAATGATTTCCTTTTTCTTTGTAATAATAAAACAGTACCTTGTATTTGATATAAACTAAACCTACTAAAAATGTTTGTCTCATCACTAGCCAATCATCATTCCCAGGCTGTTTTTGGTGCTATCATTGTTTGCATTATGTGGAAGGTGCTTAAAGGTGGACAGACACACTGGGGGTCATTTATCAACACTGGGCAAATGTGCCCATGGGCAGTAACCCATGGCGACCAATCAAATTGCTGCATTCATTGTTCTACTTGCAGCAGGCTCTAAGAATCTAATCACTGATTGGTTGCTATAGGTAACTGCCCTTGGGCACATTTGCCCAGTGTTGATAAATGAGCCCCATTGGTAGAGATGAGAAGTAAAATTGAGAAATTATACCTATTTATATGTGAAAAAGTAAAGCAGGCCGTGAACCAATACTAACAATTATATCAATAAAAACTGAATTGGACTGTATCTGCCTTTTATAGGGAAAACTTTTTTCCACCCTATTTCTATTCTAAATAAATCAAATTGACACATTGCTTTGTCATCAGCTAAAAAGTATTTACAGAATATCTACTAATAACAATAGGCCAAAGTAACAGAGGACCATCCCTGCAATACATTTAAATAAAACTGAAGAATTTGATAGCTACAAAATAATGGTATCTCACCTTCTTGTTTTTAATGTAAAAATATTGTCAAATCCAACATTTATTTTTTAAAAGATTATCATGGGAAAATAAATTAAATACTGCATTTTTAATGATACTTTAGGCATCTAGCTTGTTAAATCAGATTGTATAACTATAATGGTCAGTGTACTGTCTAATGTATAAAAGATGAGCTTTTGTTCTTAATAGGGATTATGAAAGCAAAGGCTGCTTGACAAGTATGATTAATATTATTTCTTTACTTAACTTGCAAACATTCCTGCTTCCTATATGAGGTGGGGGAGATAAACAATGGTTTAGTTCAATTAGGTGGGTCTTTAGGGAGGACTTTACAGCTAATGTCACACATTGTACAAATATGCTGGTATATGCTGAAAAAACAATCCACTATCTTCCATCCTGTTTTTAGAATGACTGCCATGCATGTAGCATAAATGTACACTTTTGCACTTTCGCTTCCAAATAAACCCCATGGGGCCTATTTGTTAACTTTTGAATTTCTATTTTTTTTAAAGAATCAATTAAAAATGTTCTATTTCTCGAAAACGCTAAATATTTGAGATGTACAGTATTTGTGTAAAAAGCACAAAAAACTCAAATACAAAAATGTGCCAGGGAAAAAGGTAGTATTTTCTTCTCTGGTGTATTTATGCTGCTTCAGATTTGACAATTGCCTAAGTGGGTAAACTTTGGAAGTCCTACAGTACAGAGAAGTCCAGAGTTTGGGTTAAACTATGGCAAAAATGTTGTGGTCTGTTTGGTGTAGGTGATAGGGGAGGAGAGCAGCAGAATATATGAAATGATGTACTGGGGATAGTTTATATATTAATAAGCTATCATGTATGAGAATATTTATTCAGGGAGTTTAAGAACAGCAGCACCATTTTAAAGTTTACATTGAAAATTAAAGGTTACCAGAAAAAGGTCTGGCAAAATGGGATAACAACATGAAGGAAAACTGATGAATGGAATCCAACTGGCAATAGCATCCTTAACAGACTGCAATAAAGAAAGCATGAAGTGCAAGTTTAGTAAGTGAGACTTTGTAGGGGGTGAGACATTACATGATAAGTGAGTGAACAAGTATTGTAGCAACATCGACTGTGACATAAACTAAAATGTTGGCAATGTTGCTTAAGTGGATGTGACAGAACCCACAGGGAGAATGAGAAGAATAAAGAAGCCAAACACAACACCAAAGCAGAAAGCCTGGTGTGATAACATGATAGATGTTTTTATAGTTCTGATACATCAGATACTGGAGTAGTGGTTGGCAGGGAATAACATGAGCTCACTTTCTGAGCTGTTTATTTCCAAGGCGAATCATAATTAGACAAATTTGTTGAATCCTACTGTTCAAATTTTATGTTCGTGACCTTTGAGAAAGTTTGGAGGTGAGGTATTTTGTTTACAAGGAAGATATAAAGTAGCTAGATTCCCATGGTTTCTAATACGTTTTTTTCTTTCAGTTCATCTTGTAAATAAATAAAAAAGGTTAGGCTGGTATCATTTCAGCTGTTCAATAATAGGTCTGTTTTTAAATTTATTTTACATGTATGTCATTTTAAAACCACTATGGAAATGCTCATAGAATTGTAATTAGGATTTGTTGATTTTAAGATTACATTTCAGAGTCTTCCTGAAAGGAGCTGGGGCTCTTCACAGTTTCACATCTGCTGATACAATTTCCACCTGCTGGTCAGGAAATGTAATTAAATGTTTTAAATGTAAAAGTTTACATTTGTAGTTTGCAATTTGCAAAAGAAAACAGTTCCCAATACACTTGTAATCTGCTAGACTGTGCCATTGGGACACCGGGGGAAAAAACCCAGTGAGTGTTGGCCCTTGTGGGGCTGCTGACCCAGACCTGCTCTTCTCCTAAAACCTTGTGCACTGACCTCCTGCCCAGCCCCGATTGCAGCTGCAAGAAACAGAATAAGTTACAAACTGGGACTGGGGCAAAGGAAGATTGCGTGTGGGGAGATTTTGAAGCCCCTGAAGCAACCGTTTCAGTGGACCTTAGACCTCTCTGTCAGATGATAAAGTTGAATAAAAACTGTGTTTCTTATGCCTTTTTATTGACTATATTGGTATCTTCAAATGTGTTCTACACAGGGTTCTTTCTAACAGGGTGTTGAAAAACAACTGTGGAAATTCTGGTGTAACAATGGTATATGTTGTTTTACATAGAACATTTTGCACAGCTATGCTAAACACCATCACTCCCTAATTTTTGAACAAATGCAATTTTTGGTATACAATTAACACGTTTTTAAAAATGCTTCTTAATTTTCATTGTTTGTGAGTATGCATTTCATGATTGATGGAATACGTTCTATGACTGATTTTCTGTGTGTGGTAAGCTGTCAGACAAACTTATTTTGCTTCTCTATAAATGAAGCTGTCTTTGTGTGTTTGTTTAGACATGTTATTTTCTGTTCTCAAGTATGTAAGAATAAAAGAGTGGCATCTAATTACTTGCTCAAACAAATGGATTTGTTTAATAACAAGAGTGTTTAACAGGCAGATTTATATATGCAATATCGTGAGTTCCAGTCACTAAAAATTTGAGTTTCACATGCAACTGTTATCTGTTGTGACCTGCAGTAGTCTTCAATAAAAAAATCAGTGTTTGAGAAAATGGAGGAATGCCTGATGTCTAGAAAATAGGTGTGAGAACTGACATCTAGACAGTTTTCCTGCAGGGCTGCTTACATAACTTCTCTGTCTTCCTTCCCACACCTTATCCAAATGCATTTCCAACACTCCCAAATTCCACAACAAAGGGTTCCGTTTCACTTGATGATGAATTTGCTTTATCCAAGCCATACATGTCAACACTAAGCACTTTCACCGAATTCTATTTGCGTTCACCTTCTATGTGTCTGGAGGCAATTAAAATACTTAATAACATGCAATTTTGTAGACAAAGTCTAATGGCTTTTCAAAGAATTTGTATTTTATCAGTGATATGTTTTTATTTTTTGTCTTCTACTGACATTATTGTGCTTCATTTCTTTAAAGAACCATTGTAGATAGAATTTTGGAGTGCGCTGACTTTAATTTTGTTATTAAAAATGTTTGAAGAGGATTCATTTAGGGCCAAATTTATCAAGGGGCAGATTTATTAAGGGTCAAAGTGAAAATTCAAATTCATTTTTTTGTCAAAACTCTCAAATTTTAATAGTGAATCATCCTAACTCGATTCGAGTTTTAATTAAAATTTCGAGATTTATCATACTCTGGCTCTTTGAATTAGAATTTGACTATTTGCCACCTAAAACCTGCCGAATTACTGTATAAGTCAATGTGAGATGTCCAGGATTGATGATATTTGTAGGCTTCCTGACATTCATTTTTTTATGGAGAAAAAGCTCAAATCGAGTTTTTTAAATTCAAATCCAATTTGATTCACGTTTTCAGTTCGTTTAAATCTGTTCGAGTTTAAAATTTTTGATTTAAATAATAAATTTCAACTAGTTGAATTTTGAACTCATGGGTATTAAAAAAAACGCACATGAATTTTAAATTCGACCCTTGATAAATGTGCCTCCCCCTGTCAAATAGGAAATTCAAATTTTCAAATTGTATTTTTGGTCAAAACTCACTCATTTGAATTGGGAATAATCCAGACTCGATCCGAATTCAAATTTCGAGATTTATCAAAGCTTTAAACTTGGAATAATTTGAATTTGACTATTCGCCACCTAAAACCTGCTGAGTTTATGTATGTCAATGGGAGAGGTCCAGTGACCCCTTTGAAGATGTTAATAGCCTTTCTGATATTCAAGTTTTTTTCGGAGAAAAAACTCGATTCGAGTTTTCAGGTTGGTAATATTCGTTCGAGTTTTAGATATTCATTTTTTTTTCTTAAATAATCTCCCAATCAAATCTCAAGTATATTCTAATTTATTAGAGTGAATTAATTTGAAATTCGACCTTTGATAAATGGGCCTCTTAAACTATTATTTAAATCTGCTTAAACAGACATTTTTTTCCACATTATGTTCCACTATAAAATTTCACCTTAATGGCAAAGAGCAGGTAATACTTATCAAACAAAATTCCCACCTTTTTTTCTTTATGAACTGTTGTCGTTTTGAATACAAATTAACTATGCAACATAATAACAAGGTAACTTCTTGGGGAATTATTCATTGGGATCAGATATGTACTGTATCAACAGGTAAGTACCACCAAAGGAAAAGTGAAGTGACAAAGACACAAAGATGTTAATGTAATAATTTGCTTCTGGATGAGTAACCCATAGCTACCAAATAGCAGTTAGCATGTACTAGTCATCTGTTTGAGAGCAAACAGCTTATTGGTTACACCTGGGCAAACATTGAGCCTTCCATAACTTTACTGAAAGTCTAGTTAATCAACTGATATTCATGAACTGTACCCTCTGACCTCCTTCAAACAAAAGTTTAAACCTCAGTGAAATATATACAAACACTGATGAAACCTGAGATTGGGTGACAATAGACATAGCGGTACCTAACAACAACAATGGGCACAGCTTTAGATTTGCTGAACTTTAATCCTGGCACATTTGTTACTGGGGCACACAGACAGGGGATACAGTATAGAATAACAGGAATGGTGGCGGCTACCCTGTTAAAGAGTCTTCGATAAAATGGTAAGACAGTCTCAATATTGTAGAAGCCAGGACAGCCAATAAAACCCCTGCAAGTATGGACTAATCTGCACACAGGAAGTATTAGGCACTTTGACCTATAATTCATTCAAAGAATTACCAAAGACTTTACTCTCATGTCAATATTTACAGTAATACCAGTTTATACTGATGGACAATGGCATTCCCAAAACTTGAGGTCACTGTGCTTTGGTGTGGTAACCTATAGCAACCAATCAGCATTATGACTCTGTTATGCCTCTGCTGACGTTATTATTAGAACTAATAATATATTGCTGTATAATGGTTACTACACTGGCGTAAAATGGGGAGGTGCATTTATTAGCTTAGTAGAAGAACAGCCTGTATATGATTTGTTTTTACCATACTTGTTCATGCGTGATTCCAACAAGGCACCAGCTCTGTAAACATCATTGTGAATGAACTGATACAATGTTTTATGTGTATCATAGACATTATTGCTAGTGAACTGACACTAAGGGGCATATTAATCAAGGGTTGAAATTCGAATTCAAAAAGACCAACCGAAAATTAATAGCTTGAAATTCGAATTGTTTTCATTTGAAAATTCACCTTGACCTTTGATAAATCTGCCCCTAAGTTTTAGTTTCCTGATTTTGTCACTGATTATAACATTGACACATTTTCTGTCTTAGCAGATTTTGAATTTGCTTATCCCTGTTTTCTTTTATGATTTTGCCCATTTTTTATGTATGTTTGTTTAGTTAGTAATGCACAGTGACGTCACCACTTCCCCTTTCCCGCCACTGGGGGTTTAAAAAGTTGCAGTTAATTTGTGTTTGTACTTTGATAAAGGCTAGAGTGCTAGCCCAAACGTTATTATCTTCATAATAGCTGCGAGTGCGAGCCTTTTTCAGTCCTGCATTTACCCCTTCGGGATATATGCACCCAGGCACTTGTCACCTCTATACGAGCCGTGCTGGCATCCAGCTGCCTATATTTATATAATTGTTACCTATCTGTATAGGAGTGCACACTGAGGTGTGTACCATCTTCTTCCAGTATTTATCCATATCTGTAATCTTACCTTTAATCTATACACCACCCCACTTCATTTATATTTGTTAAAAATATAATAATAATTAGCAGTTGTAGTAGTCTTTCTCTTTCAATATTTTTTATTAGCATTTCACAAAACAGATACACAGGCAGCCATATACAATCAGAGAAAAAACAGTACAATGATGTAAAGGTCACATGCGCAAAAACAGGTTCAGGATTAGGAGATCATGTACCTGTAACAAGTATAGTCAGATATAGGAAGAACATAAATTGGAGACAGTCGGTACTGTTATCTGTCACATCCCAAGCTATGACCAATCCTGCGTAATGTATATCAAATGTTAAAACAGATGAAACATTATAATCAAAAAAAACAAAAACAAATATAAAATACCAGTTGTAGTAGTAGAGTATTGATCCTTATAAATCAAGGTCAGCCTTTAAAAGTACATACCGCTTGTGGACATACATCAAATATATCATTGCTACACTGGATATTTAGGAACAGCAGGAGCAACAGAAAAGAATTTAACAACTATGTCACGCATAAGAAATTAGTAAAAAATATCAGACAAATGAGAGGAAAAAAAATCAATAGAACCTGTTATTACTATATCTGAATTCTGAGGAAATAGTTTTTCAATCCAAATGCAATCTTCTAAAGAATCATTTGGATAGCCTAAAATGAAATGAATATTTAATGTTTATAAAGTGTGTACATTATATTCTTGCTGTACTGTGTGTATAAAATATATGGGTTAGTATGTTTCATCATTCACAATGAAATACAAATTTTATGCATTAAAAAATAACACCACATTGGTATTTATTATTGTAATAATATCTTCTACTGAAGATAACATCCACAGTTTTGATCTGATTATATTCTGTATATATTATATGTGTTATATTAAAGGTAAATTAAACATACACTTCCAAAATATTCCAGGCTGAGATATATGTTAAAGAATGTTCTTTGAACGTTAGCAATTTCTCTTGTGCTTGGAATAGTTGAAGGCGTTCACCAAAAGAAATGTAATCAATTATGTTAGTCCTTCATGTGAGGCGAGGATTTAGAAATGAACTTCAGCATACAGCAAACAGACATCTGAAGTACATAAATCCACAGGTGTTCAAATAGCCTTGCAGGCTAGGTCAGATAGTAGGCTTGCCCCTGTTAGACTTTATTAGGATTTAGTGTTGTATAAACAATAGTAGCAAGGATTTTTCTGGCCAGAATTGAGAATACCCAGAAGCAAAAAGAATCACCTTTGATTTAGCACCTTATAAATGTGTTTGCTGTCTTCACAGCTCGAAGGTATTAATGTAATAATGCAGATCTAGCTAAATTGAGATTATTTCCTCATCAGTGAATTTCGAGATGGAATGGTATAAGAATGATTTATATTCATTACAAACAAAGAATACAATCTAAGTATCCTAACAGTGTTTTATTGTGGAATTACGTATTAAGTAATTCTGTACACAAATCAGATGTTCATTTTGAAGAATCTTATTATAATATAAATATATTATTTTTATAATCAGTCATAATGTTATAAAACACACATGGCAGGGGCTTATTGGGAAATACCATGGAGAATGTTTTATATACTTAAGAGGTAGGGCATTATACTTCTGTGTTAAATATGCATTACTTACTGTATATTGGTTGCCTTTATATGTGTCTGATTTTTTTTGCAGTTACTATATTAAGGGTTTTATCCCATTAATTAAGCACAACTTTGGTATAGATCTGTGACATAGGAATGTTTTCTATTGGGTTGCTCACCTCATTTTTTATTATTGTGTGGGTTGTGAGTTATTTCGAGTTTTATCCAGCAGCTCTTCAGTTTGCAATTTCAGCAATCTGGTTGCTAGGGTCCAAATTACCATAGCATACCATGCATTGATTTGAATATGAATATGAGAGGGCCTGAATAGAAAGATGAGTAATAAAAAGTAATAATAATATTACATTTGTAGCCTTACAGAACATTTGTGTAACAGTCCCTGGTGGTCTAGTGTGAAGTTGGAGTTGCGAGGAGCCCGCAGCTGTTTCCTCTGATGTGCTTCCAGTTGCTGATTCCGGGTTTGATGTGCACGTGCGCGTCCTTTTATATTTGGTTTGCTGAGGGTAACGTCATCATTTGCGTGAAATTCAAATACTTGCCTAACATAGGTCTATTTCTGATTCTGATACCATGATGACTCTACTGCAGCTAGAACTTTGGCATTCCAGGTAGGTATGCAGGTGGTGAGTATTTGGACATGCTGGGCCCTGTGAACCACCGTACGAAGTGGAAACTGGCAGGCAGAGTGGGCGAATATCTACCAGCATCCAGCAAGTGTGTGGCTAACCCAGACCCCCTGAAATTTTTTTGCACGGGGGGTTCAATCGACCATCATAACTAGTGATGGGCGAATTTATTTGCCAGGCGCGAATTTGCAGTGAATTTCTGCGTTTCACGGTCAACTAATAAATTTACGACTTTGCCAAAAAATAACTTTGATGCCACCGACAGAATTGGAGGCAGCGACAATTTAGCCACTGGCGATGATTAATGGATGCCCTCTGGATTTAATGGGCACCGGCATTATTGAATTGAATTGTCACCACCAGTAAAATCCATGTTTGTAAATTTTTCACCCACTTCACAAATTTTGCGAATTTCGTTGCAAAACGGGACAAAGTCGCCCATTGATAACCATAAGACAACTAGGTGTATCCCACAAGAAAATGTGAATCGGTATTCGGTTGAATCCCAAATAGCGGATTCGGTGCATCCCTAATTTTTATAATGCTTTTATATTACCTGTCTGTTGCCCCATGTTCCTGTATGAGGGGGCTGCCATATTTGTGCAGTAGGAGTCCGTTAGCATTAGAAATTTTAACTGACGGGCTAAGATGGGACAGTCGGGTTGACAAAACAGTCAGGTTCAAATTTTAAAATGTACTTTTTAGTGTCAGTATCACTTTAAGTTCATCCCTTCAAGCAGGGAGCATAGAAAGAGGACACCTATGGTCAAATGACCCCTTCCAAGATGTTAATATTGAATCTTAAACGGATCTTACACCTTCAGCCAAGCAATTGCTTCTTCCAGCTTGATATCCTTTTGTGAGCTCTTGTTGTTCTTCCAATCTTTTTCTGATTGTGTATGCATCTATTATTGTAAGTGTACATATATGTGTTTGTGGAAATATGCATACATGCCTGTGTAAAATTCTGAACGATTACTCAGAATATTTTATTGCATCCCTTAGATAAATCATGCAACTGATTCATAAGAATAGACTTTTAGATTTAGAGCAAATACATAGTAAAGGGAAACCCCAGTATTTCAGGTCCCTTCACAAATACATCACACATTAAAAAAAGGGAATTCTTATGAAGTAATTTTAGTAAAGTAATACTCATAAGAGTCACTGTGCATTCTGTATGAGGGAGCAAAAAGAACATAGTGGCATAAAAGAAAAATATGTATTAATATGTATAAGCCAGGTCACATATTAGAATATAAATGATCTGCTGGTTTAGTTCTGTTGGGAAAATGTTTTACCCTTTAAAGGAACAACTCAGTAAAAAAAAAAACTGGTTAAATAGGCTGTGCAAAATAAAAAATGTTTCTGATATAGTTAGTTAGCCAAAAATGTAATGTATAAAGGCTGGAGTGACTGGATATCTAACATAACAGAACAGAACACTAGTTCTCTAACGTTTAGTTAGTCAGCGACTTTAAGGGGGGGGCACATGGGACATAACTGGTCAGTGAGTTTGCAATTGATCCTTAGCATTCAGCTCAGATTCAAAAGCAAACAGTTATGACCCATGTGGCCCCTCCTCAATGCACTGATCGCCAGGAGCGATCCTTTGCCTTTTTCCACTTGAGACAGCTCACTCCCATTGATTAACTTTTTTGTAAACTAACTATATCGAATTTATTTTTTATTTTGCACAGCCTATTGACCCAGTTTTTATTTTTATACTTAACAAATCCTTTAAGTGTTCATATCTGTCCGAACCCTACCACTTAACAAAGTAAGGCATGTGAGTGACACATATTATGTAAGAAAACGAAATCAAACTCAGTCTATTGGGGGTATCCAATATAGGATTTTACCTTTGACATCTACTCACTGTATTCAGAGCATTCCGACCTTGCAAACAAGGATTATTAAAGAAGTAAACACAAATAAACATTTTTACAAATGCCAGGCAGAAATGAAATACAGTAGCACTGCATACCCAAGTAATCATATTTATATAAAGACAGTGTTCACCTAACAAGCACTTACGTCCCAGGCTGATTTAGGAATTTGAGCCAAAACTATGATCTTAACGTGCGAGCATAAACTTTAATAACCAGTCATGGTAACTTTCATATCGTGAACTAAATAAAAAAAAGCCATTCACAGGGATAATGTACAGTGTTGCGGGGGCTCAAACAGCAGAACAAAGACATTATCATAAATTAACCATCTCAGTGGTACTCTGGTCAAAGTCAAATATGAACTTTAATAAGTGAACAACTTTTAATAAAAATGCAGTGTCATAAAACGACTGAAGAATCAGGATTTATACAGAGTGACTTAATAGACATATAATTAGTATTTGGAAAGGAAGTGCAAGTCATTAGAGACTTTTCATTTTTGTAGGGTGGCCATTAATAGATATAATAGATATAAGAGATCCTACAGGATTTGCAGGTGGACATTTCCTCTGAAAGTCTAAATGCAAACAATAAAGCCTTAACCACTCTTTCTTTGCAAATCAACTGAAAGTGCATTCACACAAATAGCTCATAATTCCAACTTTACAATTATCTTTAGTACTTTCACCATCTGTTTCATCAAAGTGGTTTGAAACAGTGATAATACTGCTAGTTATTTATGTCTCTGCAGTGGAAATAGCTTTCTTGATCGTCAGTGGAAATCATCCAATGTGATTTGTTTACAGATTAAAGATGATACAGTATGTCTTAGATTTAATGATAGTTACTATTAAATGATATTGTAAAAGCAGAAGGGGCAGTGCCTAACATGGAGAAGAATGGCCTTTTGAGAGCTCTTTTGAGAGTGGAAAACAGAAGGCAGCAGACACTGGCAATTCAGTAACGCAATGTTTGCATCTTTCCCTCTGCTAAACACTGCTACTACTTAGGGCCCTCAAAGTAAAAGTTGGGGCCCGGTCCTACAATTCCAGACTGATCGTCTATAAATGATGTCAGCATCATGTCAGAAAATAAACTGACAAAACACATACTAAGGAACCAACTTACTACCATTTCTGTCACTCATGCAGTGCTCTATATAAAGAGGAAGCTGCAGGTCTCTGCACTCCAAAATAAGCTCTGGGCAAGTCTACATTCAAGGAAGGCAGTTTGTAAAGTACAAAAAAGCACACTGCAGACATTTTTCTGCACTTTGCACATTACCTTTCTTGTGTCTTTAAATGGTCATGGATATATATACAGTATATATATATATATATATATACAGATATATATATATTGGGCCATGCAACTATGCTCCTAAAACTTCAGTTGACCATGATACATTCTCTACACTACGACTAACGATGGCAACAATAGCGGCGCCTGAATAGGCCTCTAATACAGTGGGAAAATCAATCAGTGTACTGCAATAAACAGTTGATTTATCACACAGACCCACTCCTTTACCTCCCGCAGTATTGTTGCCTAACCTGATAATAACCATACCAAAAATATAACTTAATTTGATGATGATGCCTTGTCTGCCAACACACTGACCCATGTCGATGACTGTCACCAAATGGGGGTCAACGGACCATCCATAAAGAGCGGTGTCCTAGAATCCGATGTGTATGATAAAGGGACTTGCAGTCCTCTGCTTTGATCAGATGCCTGCCCTGCTTGGACTGAGTAGAAGTTTACAGGTGACCACTACGTGGCTCGGATGCCTGTCTTCTACAGACGGAAAAGGAGGTTTAATTTGACCACTACCTGCTCAGTAGCGGAGCTGACCGTGATTTGGAGGTGTTGGCCGTGTCCCTACATAGAAGGAATGGGAGGCTGAAGTCGGCCGCTACCTGGTTCTTTGTGGAGCTGATCAAGTTCCGGAAGCCTTGGCTGCGTCCCTCCATCAAGTGGGGCTAATGGGTCTATAATGACTGCCATTATGAAAACTGTGTTGAGTAATTGAGAGATTACAAGTGACAGAGGCAACAGTGTCAGTATGCCACGGCATTGATGGAACTTCTGTACTTGCCAATGAACACCATAAGGTCGCAACACACACTGATGATGAAGTAGTTTTTCATTTTTGACAATGGGACATGGCATAATTTAATAGTGTATTTTGATCAGACACTTAATTTTTTATTTTTTAATCTGATCTGTTATATTTTTTTATCATATTTTTCTCATCGATTTTTTTTTATTTTTTACAACAAAATGCAGGTATGTTTGTTAATGGACACATAACTTTCTATGCATTATATGGAGGGGGTTGCCAAACGGTATTAACATATAGCAACCCAGTAATTATGATGTGATTATGGGCATTAATGTAGTGGTACGTAAATTTGCAGGATTACTTACACTTATGTATTCTTGCACTTATGAATTATTTTAAGTACCAATTGTATAATTTGGGAGTTATAGTACTTTTTCTATAGGGAGGTTGCACCAGTCGCAGTACAAGAGAAGTAAAGCAACATATTCACTTAGGGCTCAACACAGTGTCAATTTGAGTATATGGATGAATGGAACTACTTTGAGCCATTAATTTACCTTTTGTTTACATTTAGAACAGAGAGAGAGGATCAGGCTCCCTAAAACCAAACCAGCCAGACTCAATGGGATAGGTCCTGAGGCTTGTGTGGAGGCATTGAAAATTCCTGAATGTTTGGATTCATGCCATGCTGAAGTAAGCTTCTTTCATTTTTCAGTTGAACTGTGTAATTTAACAGAATAAAAGAGCAGGCCAGGCCCTGCTTGGCAAACTCCACTTGCTGTTTGCTTCATGTTGTGCAAACACTGCAGCCAACAATTAAGCAAAACTCCACATATATGTATATTTCTGTCTCTGTGACTTTTTTGTCTTGGCGACTTTTTGTCCAAATTCATTAAAGTCAATGGTCGTTTTTTTTCTTCCAGCAACTTTTTTGTCTTGGCAACTTTTTTTGTCTCTACGAGACAGCAGCAAATTTGCTCATCACTAGTGCAGTGTCCTTTAAATATTATTATTTTACATTAAGTCAAGTTAGGGGTAGTTCCTTCTAATAATCTAGTCATTAATAGTGATGGGCGAATTTATTCGCCAGGCGCGAATTCGCGGCGAATTTGCGTGATTCGCCGCCAGCGAATAAATTCACGAAACGCGTCAAAAAAAATTTCCGAAAAAACGGACGCCGGTGTCAAAAATGGGCGCCGTCATCAAAAACGAGACGCCGGCGAAATTCGCAAATTTTTCGGCGAAGCAAAACAGCGCAAATTCGCCCATCACTAGTCATTAAGCCAGAGGTCCAATTTATTAAAAAAGTAATTTGGCCACCCAGGTGTATATACAGTATGTATATCCTAGGACAAAAATAAAGATATTTATTTCTCTGAATCATTAATCTTGTGTCTGTGTAATGTCTGAAGTAGGCCTTCTATTTTAACTTTTGTTTACAAAAATGTTTTTAAATTGTAAAAGAAATAATGGTATCAACAATTAATACCATTTCCCCTATAACTGTAATCACCTACTGTATTCAAAACAAAGAAGGTTTAAGGTGGGGATACATTTGTAAAAACTACATTATGCTGTAGGTGAAAAAGTGGAGTTTCTACAAGTTGCTCATCTTATGCACATGCTTTTTGCCATTACTGACTCCATTATGTAAAACAGTCAAATATTATGATGTGTAAATGAGTTGTTTTAATGAACATATGGCTCAACACCTGGAATGAACATCTTTCACATGACTGATATACACTGGAATGGCAGCCAATCACAGTTATATGTTTTCCGTTCCCTGATAGTTTAGCATGCTGCTCAAATAATTAGTCACTATACAATCTTTCCTTAACTGTGCCTTAGAACTCAATGAAAAAGAAAATGTAATTCTGCTTTGGAGCAATAACCTGGGTTTTATCAATATTATTATAATTTTAATTGAAAGACAGGGTCATGAATTCAGATAACAGTGTTTAAAAAAACCTAATATTTAAATATGTTAATTTTAAGTTACAATTTATTTGCACATTTATGCACCATAATTGTTATTTGATAAGACAGTGCTGTCAAATGCCGGCAGCATGTTCTCATATAGGGACCTGGTGCAGAGGTATGTTCCAAAGTGCAAAAAACATGGTGAATTTACACCCTCAGTAAATGAGTCCTCATGACATATAGAATAAGTTGATATGTAGAGCAGAGATAAAGTATGGAGTCGGGTTTTCCAGACTTTTCTGTGACTTTTCTCATTTGTACTTTTCCGGTTTGGATTTTTTAATACATTTCATAACATTCATGGTTTTAGAGTTTATTAGTTGAGTCGTGGTTTCCAAAACCGAAACCACTAAAATGTAACCTTTAATAAATAAGCCTCCACTTGTAATTGTTTTAATGCATGTGGAACAGCACTGGCACTTCCTGAAGGGTTTTTCCGTTTTAGCTAAATCATCCCCACAATAATTCTGTCCCATCCTATCCCCAGATTACCAATAAATCTAAATATTTTATACAATATTAGGTATTTATATAATGCTTGGTATAACATACCCAAAAGACAACCTGCAGTGGCTGCCTCAGATGGGCATTTGATAGCAGACAACCTAACTCCACCATCCATCATCTTTCCGATAAAATAATTACCCCTTGTTTGAAGTTATCTTACCCAAGCTCCCCTTTTTTTAAAAAAAGACTACTCACAAGGATGTGCTAGTGGGAATGGTATGATCATGATCTAAAGAAGTGGACCAATGCAGTAAAGGGGTGGACCTTTAATATGAATCAATGGAATTAATAGAGAGAGGTAGAATTTTACTGGTGTGAGAATTAATTCCACGCTTTGATAAATTTGCCCCATGGATCACTAGTTACAAAAACAGTTCTACTTTCTTTCAATGTACCACTGATAGGCAGGCACCTTCTTAATGTATGTATCCTCAGTGTTAAACTGACCAAAATAAATCACAGAAAGTAAAAAGTTCTTATTAGTTTAAGCAGCCTTTGTGAGTATCCTGTCCAGGGCTTCATTTCTAATACCAATTCAGTTTTTATGTAACCTCCTTATACCTAAAACAGTGACCTTTTCATACTTGATTTGTTATTGGAAATCTTCAAAGGGAATTTTATGTGCCTAAATAATAAAGCAAGTTCTAGGTTTTTATCCTCTTCCTGGAAGTTGCCTGTGTTTTTATGTTACCAATCAAGTCCTCCACGTCTCTAAAAGCTCCTAGAAATCACAGCAGGAATCTTTATCTGAGCAACAACATGATTTTTACCATATACCATTTGTGTATCATCCTTCTCTCTGTCTAGACTTTACATTGTTTAGATTCTTACACGGTTTTGTAATTTGTGCACATTTGTAAGTCATGCTTAGCCTGCCATTCTGCAAAATGATGTCATATTTTAGATAGCAACCCCTGCACAATGTACATGTTAGAAGAGAAATGATTTAAATGGCTCAGTATAGTTTAATTTTCAATAAAACCTTGTACCTCTAGGGACCACTGCCAGACTACAGGTGTACTTGCAATTATAAACTTGCTGCCAAAGCATCATAACTAAAGAAAATAAATAGTGATGGGTGAATTAGCGGTGAATTTGCGCGATTCGCCGCCAGCGAATAAATTCGCGAAACGCCCGCGAAAAATCGCTGCAAAAATTCCCCAGCGTCAAAAAATGAGACGCCGGCGCCGTTTCGCAAATTTTTCGCCTTTTCAAAGCAAAACGGCGCAAATTTGCACATCATTATAATAAAATGTATTTACCTACTTGCTGTGAAAACATAAGTTTCCATATGGTGGGCTATGGCATTGCTACCAAACTGGGATACTCAAACAAATTGTTCCAGTGTAATTTATCTATAGTAGCCTATCACTGCAAGGTTAGCTAAGATATTAACAGAAAGTTGATATTACACCACCATAAAATGTCTTTGTTCTTCATCAGCACAAGAATCTTCCTATAAGGGTGCCTCTGTAAACCTGGACTAAAAGCATAAACTATACAATGCAGTTATGTGCATTTTTTTTTAAATTGAAATTCGAATGCACTCACAACTCGAATGGGAAGTTATTGATGAAATAATTCAGATGTCTAATGTTCGATTAAAATTTGAATAGAATGCCAGGAAGGCAATTGACATCTTCAAATGGTTCAACGGACCCCTGCCATTGACTTCTACGTGAACTCAGTTTTAAGGTGGCAAAGTATTGAATTAGAACTGTTTCCAGGGTTGAGGTGTGATAAATCTTACATTCAATTTCAAGTTGGTGGTTTTAAATACAAAATTGTGAGTTTTGACAAAAAACAAAAGGATAATTTGAATTCACCATTCAAACCTTAGTAAATCTGCCCCTTTAAAATGTAAGCTCAGTTGTACATTTTGGGGCCAAAATATGCCCATGTGTGCAGTGACAAGCAGATGCAAGAGAACAGCGAGAGGAATGGACTGTATTAAGGAGTCACTGGCATGTATCTACCCACCACAACTGCCATTACCCTAAACATTTTAATGTGTTGAAAGAATTGTTTACATCAGCTGAAGATGAATGTGATAGTCATTGTACAACTCAATTTTCTCAATATTTATGAATGCCTTGAACAAGCTAAGATATATTTAGATTGCAACTAAAGACTCTTCACAGTTTTTTAGCTGTCACAAATGATTCTCGAATTGAACACACTGCTTACATTCAACTGTAAAAAAGTTCTCTGTATGGTTTATTTAAAATTTAATCTCATGGTCTCTAATTTATTTGCACTTAACAACTTGCTAACATTTTCAATATTTACTTTTAAGGGCAGATTTATCAAGGGTCAAATTTCGAAGGGGAAAATACGTCGAAATTCGACCATCAAATGGAATCCTCCGACATTCGAGTTTGAAGTTTGAGGAAGTATTCTGATCGTACGATCGTACTCCGATCGTACTTAGAATCGTACGATTCGAACGATTTTAGCGTATGATCGTACGATTTTCATCTGAACACAAAAAACGTAGAAAACTGCTCTGGAAGGTCCCCATAGGCTAACATAGCACAGCAGGTTTAATTTGGCGAAGTATTGAAGTCTAAGTTTTTTTTAAAGAGACAGTACTTTGATTATTGAATGGTCGAATAGTCGAACGATTTTTACTTCGAATCAAAGTAAATTCGAAGTCGTAGTATCCTATTCGATGGACGAAGTATTCAAAAAATTACTTTGAATTTCGAATTTTTTACCTCGAAAATTCGCTCGAATTCACTTCGACTCTTGATAAATCCGCCCCTTAATATTTAGAAAGTATCTGACATGCATTTAATAGTATTATATAAAATATTACAGGAACATTACAAGAACATTACATATACTGTATATTTTGGCTTTCCAATTAGGCATATTACATATTCCTGTAATCCCTTTTGTTTTTATAACAGATCAATAGGCCATTAGGGTATTTAAAGAATACGGGATTCTTTAAATATTATAGTTATAATTGATAATAGAGATCACCATATCTACCAACAATTAGTCAGAGAAAGAGCTAATGTACTAATGTATTACACCATTTAGTCATTAAAATCCTTTGCAAAAAGCCTGTAAGTCTGAGGTTCTCCGAGGGGAAACTTATAACAACTGTAAGGATACCAGATAGTTTGAAAGACATTTCTAATAAATGTAAGCATGAAGTTGGGAAACATCGATTACAAAACCAATTGCATTTACATTACTTACAGTCCATGCAATTTTTCTAGTTGGATCATCTAGAATGCCCCCCAATTTTTCACTTGAATTTAGTAACCTCAAAATACATGGGCAGGCAGGTAGGCAGGTAGAAAGATCTGAGCCCCGTTGATGCCTGCATGTTTTCGCGCAGAAAGCAGAATACTGCAGTACGTATAAGCAGAACTGGTACATTTTGTTTGAATTTTTTTTTTAGCAAAATGGCTCAAATTTGCTTAAATGCTAGTGAATGGAAAGGTAAAAGTAAATTGTGATTAAGGCATTTTTGGCTTTACTATAGCATATACTTTGCCCTACTTCGTTAAAGAAGCTCCTTTCCACTGTGTTTAACAATTTTTCTTAGATAGGTTCTCCTTAGATAGCCAGGGAGGGCTTTGCTTCCACTAGATTATGTTGAAGGCAAGAGGCTAATAATAATGTCTTCCCACCACAACACTTTTTTTCCCCTTATCCCTGGCCTGTGTCAGTTCTTTAATATGCAAGGGCAGTGTGTAAAATGCAAAAGTGCACACTGCCTCAGTGGTTGTAAGTGACATCTAGTATATAATCATTATATTCATAGCAAAATCACCTTGTTAAACCAAAGACATGGGATAGTATCTTCTCCCTTTCATTTCTTCAGCTAAAACAAATATTTTGCTTCTTTCATTCTAAGACAGGATTTTGTTGATGAAGTAAAAATGTAGTTTTAGTTGTAGAATAAAGTGAATTTAAGATGGCAGTAAATTATTTAATATCCACATCAAATATTAAATAAATACTCCACCTTTTCCATGTTGTAAGATGATTATGCAATATTCCACAATCTTAAGGGCTAGATTACATGATACCGTACCATTATATCAGTGAAGCCATTGGAGTACATTGGGGCCATACAAAACTCTTATAGGACCACATATGGCAAGCAGTTCCAATATCATAAACCAATAAATGTTATTCTTCTTGATATTTTTTTCCATAAAAAAGGCAAATATTCTGAATCATAAACCATGAATAACTACAAATGCAGGTCTACTCAAAGGGGCAAATTCACTAACCTCCACAAATTCACCAGCGATGGCTTCGCTCACAGCACAACACTTTGCCAGTCATAGATTCACCAGGACAACGCTAATTCACTAAAATACGAAGTTGCGTCCACGGCGCCGAATGATGGAGAAGCTGCACTAGCATTACTGCGCCAAGCGAAGTTGTGCTAGCGTTGCCTAATTTGCAAACAGCGGGAAGTTTAAGTTAAAGTTGAATGGACATATATGTTGCAGCAAATACATTACACTACACAAGCCCGGGAAACCTTAATAAAATAAAATAAAGTTGGTATATTGCCCTACACATGAGTCCAGTGTATAGTTTATGTGTAGTGATGGGTGAATTTGGGGCGTTTCAGTTCGCCGAAAAATTTGCGAAATTCGCAAAATGGCGAAAAATTCTCGAAATGCCGCCGGTGTCTCGTTTTTGATGCCGGCATCCATTTTTGATGCCGGCGCACATTCACCAGCGAAAATACACGGTTTCGGGAATTTATTCGCAGCAGTTTCGCAAATTTATTCGCCGGAAGCGAATCACGGGAATTCGCCACAAAATTACGCCTCACTATTTATGTGCCCCATGTTAGGAAATGTATGGGGGAAGCCAGTTACCCCAAAAAAAATTTACACTCTTTTTCAGCCTATCACCCTGAAAAAAAGGAAAAGACGCTAGTGTTTTTTGGGACTTAGAAAAATGTTTAATTATTTTTTTGGGAACTTATATCTACTCTATTGCACTTCGCCTGGTCTGAGGTGGCAAAGGAAAGTCTAGGGCAAGAGGTAACGTTCAGTAAAATCTGCATCTTAGTGCAGTAGTGCAGTGTGTAGTTCACGTCCGTTCGCCAGAGCGCAAATTCGCCTGGTGAATCATGCTAATCCAATGTGCATTGCTGCCATTGGAAATCATTGTGTATTGTTGACACCATGTTGCTATTGACAATATGCAGAAAACTTGAGGAACTTCTTCTATATATACTTAAGGGACTTCATCACTGCCAATGATAAAATGATTATAGTTGGAATGGCAAGTTACAATAAATCCCTTTACAACTCTTCTTGGTAACGCTGTTGCCTCTATGGGAAGCAAAAGGTGTAGATTCCCAGGTTATCCTCTGAATAATAGACATACAGTTAATAGATACAGGGTGTGTGTCAAAACAGTATTTCTTTAAAACCACACACAAAATACACTTTATCTGCATTTACTGTGGCCATGCCATTCCTGTCTAAAGTTTCTTACCTATTTTAAATTCTCCAGCTGTCAAGGTTCACACAGCTCTGATCTTACTGATACATACTCACAAGATTTTAGAATCACAAGAGCCTAAAAGCCAAATGGCAGAAAGTGATCTGTCTTCAAATACTTTATATTACATTGACAACATGCTTTAAACTGACTCAATATATGTTCTTAATATCAGAATGTTCACTGTTATTCTTTGTTTCCATAGAAATATAATGATTAGCTATGAGTTTCATTTAAACTTAAACAGGCTTATTACATGCACTTATGAACAGGCCAAATTGAATGCTGTAATTTTATCTGTATTTTACTCCCTAGATCAGCATCAGACTGATAAAATCCCCCTTTTTTAAAAAAAAAAAAAAATAAAAGCATACTAGACTGGTTTTGAAATTACAACTGTTGTTTTCATTGTGGGTGTTTAATATTTCTTAAACTTAAAGACTCTCTGGACTTTCATCTTAACCTCTGTCTCAAATGAAATATCATAACAGGCTGAAACCGATTCATAAGCACTTGGCAAGCAATGCTGGAGGATGGCATACAAAGTTAAAATCTTTATTACCTTCACATCTGGAATATCAAATATCCTGAATATTGATTTTTGCTAGTTTTGATTTGTGAAGTTGGAAAATTGTTTTAGATTGCACTTTTGGCCACAGCTATATCCCTGCCTAATGTACAGAGAGCAATGAGAAAATTTCAACATTGTGTCGCATCTCTAAACCTGTGACAAAATGTATATTTTTATCATGTAAAAAACAACCAGGTCTCTGAACTACAAAACTGAGCACATCAACATGCGTTTGACCCATTACCTAAGATCAGCATTGCGGTATTTACTGTATAAGGAGTGATGGAGCATTGATGGGTTCAGGTGCAATGGAGCCCTGTACTTACTGCTTGCCCATAAACAGGCAGTAATACAGGCCCCATAGCACCTTGTGCCCTTTGGTACTCATTAGGTTTCACATCCAAGGTAGTTGCTACCCAGGGAGGGGGCATTCACATAACTTCCCCTTATGAATACAGCTCTGCCAAATGAAGGCAGTACTTTGTTCAGGGGAAATTCCAGGACTTTGATTTCTAATTTGAGTGCTAAGGACTGGGTGCAAAGTGAAAAAGGGATGGTGGACCAAAAATGAACCCTGTAGTGTCCTCTAATACTGATTACTGCCACATGATATTATAAGTACATTTTTTATAGATTCTGTGCAAACATGCATTTAGAATATTTTTAATCCACTGAGTGACATTGGTTTGTATCAGTTGTTCATTCCAAGGCATCTTTCTGTCTGCGCTGGCTCACTGCCTACTTCTAATGTGAAACTGCTCTGTTTTTATCTTATTAAATATTAAACCACACTTAAACATTGCTATTTTAGCAGTATTTTGTCAATAGATGTCTATTTGTGTAACATATGATACCAAGAGATAAGAGAGACAGAGCGCAAGCATCCTTTTCAAAATATACAGTATTAGAGGAAGGGAGTGTTACAGTTTCTATTTAAAGATATACGAGTGAATAGTTTATAACAATGAGGTCATTTATTTTATGTGTATAAAAGACTTCCAGTTGGTTTACGAATTTCCTTAATGAAAATAAAAACAAAGCTAGTTTGCTGTTACACCCACATTGCTGTACGATATTTAAAAGTACACAGAGCTTAAGTGGCATATGGTAAGATAGACAGTAAGAAGGAGGTCTCTGCCTCATAGGGCTTACAATCTAAGTGTAGTGGTGTGATTGTATGCCAGAAGTTGCCCTCATTAACTGGATGGCAATGAACATCAAGGTTATAGGTTAGATCTGGCAGCAAAAAGGCAAAAGTGAGGTATCCATCATTATGGGTAATGGGGATGGGGCTTGGGCAGTAGGCAATATAGAGAAGACTAACAGAATATTTAGGAAGCACTCCACCTCATTCACAAATAACTGATATAACACACTAGCAAACTTCAAACAAGTGTGCAAACAGTTTTCAGCATTGTGGGTCCTGTTGAGCTTAAGCTGTCAAAACACTTTGAAATACCCTTGGCAAAAGAGTTGATATTTGCCCAATTTGGCAACTACAAAAATCAAAATTACACAAAAATCCATTATCCAGAAAAACCCAGGTCCCAAACATTCTGGATAACAAGTCCCATACCTGTACAAAGAGCTGCTACCACTCCATTTAGTGGCTGGCTGCATTATTCATCAATAATTGCCCTATAAGACCAAGTTATAATGTGCTTAAATGTTCTTCAGAATGCTTGGGACCTGGGGGGTTTTCAGATAAGGGATCTTTCTGCAATTTGCATCATTATTAGTGATGGTGAATTTATTCGACAGGCATGGATTCACAGTGAATTTCCGCACTTCACTGAGCCGCAAATGTATTTGCGAAACTGAAGCGAAAATTTGCAGTGGAAAGATTTGCTGCGACAAATGTTGCAAGTAAAAATTGTTGAGCGCATAAAAATTGTTGCGCACCAAAATTATTTGGACGCCCATTGATTTTAATCCATTTGGCCAAAAGAGTCGCATGTATAAAAAATTTTAATCGCTTCAAAATTGCCGCATGTCAAAATTGTTTTGATGCCCATTGACTTCAATGCATTTCCCAAACTTTCCGCCATTTCGCAAAGTTTTATGAATTTTTCAGCGAAGCGAAATGGGACAGATTCACCCATCGCTAATCATCATACCTTAAGTCTGCTAGAAATCATTTGTCATGTTCGGCACCCTATATCCAGAACGAAAGCTAAGCTCCTTGGTCACTTCTGCCTATAACTGCCGCCTTTCACCTCGGGAGGAGCCCTCGGCTAATCGGATGCCGCCAGGTCTTATTTGAAATTATTTGTTCTGGACGAGCAAAGGGGCATGATCGTCTCACCAGGATACTGGAAAGAAGAACACCACCAGGAACAGGCAGGCCGGGCCAACACAAGCAGAGAATCGTCAGACAGGCCGGAATCAGGATTAGAGAACGTAGAATAGTCAGAGGCAAAGGATCAGGATTGGAGAGGTCAGAGTAGTCACAGACAGGCAGGATCAGAATTGGAGAGATCAGAGAAGTAATCAGGCAGGCATGGGTCAATACACAGAAAATCAAAAGGAAGTGGCACTAGGAACAACCAAATTGAACCTAACAACGGGCAATGTGAAAACTGAATCTCCCTTAAATAACGTTTGAATTTCGCGCCATTGCACGCTGACGTCACACGGCAGCGTGAATGCGCCTATGAAACCCGGAAGTGCGCACGCACGCCATAGAGGAGACCGGCACAGGAGGAGAAGGAGGGATCGCGGCGGGTGTCCACAACGAAGGACTGCCCACTAGACCACCAGGGTGAGTCCTTACGTCATTTAAACATTAATTAAATCCTATAGGAACTATTTAATGTTTAAATGATTTCTAAAGGATTATTTGGGACCAAATACAAATTACTGTTTTATTACAGAGAAAAAGGGTAATTATTTTTAATAATTAGAATTAATTGATTTAAAGGAGATAGTCTCCCCATGATTAAGAGCTTTCTGGATAAGGAGTTTTCAGATAATCAATCTTATACCTATAGAATTGCATTTGTTCCCAAGTAGATTAGTATCTTGATACCTTTGTCATTCTGTTTCATAAATATGAAATTAAATGTGAATTATTCACACAACCAACTGCTTTTTGGTGCATGCTTTAAGTGACAGATCAGCTCTGTACTTAGTCCTGAACAGAAAAGTTGGTCACAGTTCTGTAATATCACAGTATCTACAATTGATGTAATTTGCTTAGGTGCTAAATCCCTTTTTTAAGATGTCTTCAAGGCTTACACTTAATACTAGATGGGTTATTTACAAGAACCTTCTGATTTTCCTGTATTTCCGCCAGGTATATGACAGTTTGTAAGTATCAGCCTGTGAAACCAATGACACCTTTCCAAAGAAAATGTAACTAAGCAAAGAAGTGCCACCTCATTAACAATATGACCGTCGGTAAATAGTTAGGACCACAATGAGGGGTTTACTTTGATGTGGTGTGGTGGTTTGGCAACTTTGTGATCACATATTGACGTTGTCTAGGATTCTAGCAATATGGATTTTAGCAGACTGGGATGTCATTGATTGGTTCTGCAAATGTTATTTTAAATTTCTTCTAGTTTAAAGCCTCAAGCACTTGTGCTGAGTAGATTTGAAAATTCTGCAGTTATACATTATTTTTTATGTAGTAGTTTGTGCATAATTAACCAAGATACCTCTTAAGAGTTTTGGCAGGCATGCAATGTTTCCAAGAATGGCGTCAGACATCTGCTGAAAACCTATACTATGTGATCCCATCCCCCTTCCAATTTAAAATCTTCCGAACAGCTCAGAGCAGTCACAAACCATGAAGAAATCTGTGCTTTCCAGCGCTAATAAGTTGTGAACGTATAAAACTCGATAAAGTGGGACAGCAACAATTCTGTAACTACAGTGCTTTCATTCATAATATGCCGCGCTGAAGACTAAGTATGAATGAATGTCTGGCACAATAAAAAAAAATAATTTGTAGATAAATAATGGGAATTATGAAAATGTTTACTTGAAATGTGTCATGCATACATCTGTTCATTGCAATAAATGAGTGTGTTCTTTAGCAATATACTATTTATTTATACAGCTTTTCAAAATCATGCTTGATGTATTAAAACTACAGAAGGGAAGATAAACATAGAAACAGAATAAATGGTGTAAAAAAAAAAGGTGGGAATTCTTTTGACGGTGTTAAAAAAATTTCTTATTAACACCATATGTGAGTGAAAGAATGTTTTGTCTTAGTTGATAAACTACTTCAAAAACAAAAACTGTTATGAGAATGTATGTAATGTATGTATGAGTATTTATATATTTTTCTAGGCCTCACTCACACTTGAAGCTTTGTAACAGAGACTCCACAGCATGAAAATCTCACCCAACTAAATTGCATGGTCATGTCAAAAAAATATACTTCAGCTTAAGATTATTCAGCCAGTTACATTTTTTTGATTGCACATGTTTTTTATTGCACATTTTACAATACAGTGAGTTGCATATAACCAAAATACACCATGAAAGTACACACAACATTTACAAGGTATAATCACACATTTAGGGCTATTCTGGGATATTTACTTTTCCATCTAAAGGGGGTAGACATCAAGCCAGTTCTCCCATATTTTACCAAATTTGTCAGGCAAACCATGTGCTTCATATGTTATCTTAATTAGTTGAAGCATACGATTTACCAAATGTATCCATTATTTGTATGAGGGAGGTTTGGATTGTAGCCAGTGCTGAACAATGGCTTTTCTTACAACAATGTCCTGTATAGTATTCTGGTATCATTGTGTCTATTACTTCAAGAACACAAGTTTCAGGAGAAATGACGTGAGGTAAGTCTAAGTAGTCGTTGAGACATTGAACCACCTTTCCCCAGAATTTTAGAATCTTAGAACATGTCCAGATAACATGAAGGAAATCTTCAGTTGGATGTTGGCACCGGGGCATATAGCAGATTTATTTGGGAAGACCCAATGTAGTCTAGAGGGGGGGTAATAGTAAAATTTTAAAGCTGATTAGTCTGTCACGTATCGAGATACGATAATAGTAGGCTCTATCAGTGGCCTTGTCCCACATATCCTCTGTAATTGAGGGCAGGATAGTTTGCCATTTGCGGAAGGCTTGCTGAATAGGGATGTAGCGAACCGCCGAGTATGTGTTCGCGAACGCCGTTCGCGAACACCGGCAAAAAATGCGAACAGTTCGCGAACTGTTCGCGAACTTCGAACATCCGAAAATCGTTCGATTCGAACGATCGTAGGATTTTTAATCGTTCGATCGAACGATTTTCGTTCGAATCGAACGAAAATCGTTCGATTTTAGCGATCGAATGGTCGAATGGTCGAACGATTTTGACGCGAACGCCTATTGGCGAACGTCGTGCGATGTTCGCGAACTTGCGGCGGACGCGAACAGCCGATGTTCGCGCGAACAAGTTCGCCGCAGAACAGTTCGCTACATCCCTATTGCTGAAAGGGTGAGGGCATTGCATCTTGTAGAGCCAAGGTTTTAATATATGAAGTATGCTGCTGATCTCGAATTTGTGGTAATTGGTATTGCAGGTATTGAATTGACCTTTAAATGCATGTTTCAATTTCATGGATCTAAATGGGTCTATTGGACAATCTGGATATGTCTGTTGGAGTTGAGGAATGGCCAGGAAAGGGAAATTTTCCCAAATATTTGCCAAATTCTTATATGACACTCAGCGCCATCTGGAGAAACAGGTCGGGATCTGGAAAGAACAATAAAATGTCGTTGGTGTATAAGGCTATACATTCTTCGCAAGTTTTATATCGGAGGCCTGTTATATTGCTTGCACTGCAAATTGATATGGCCAATGGTTCTATTGCCAAGGCAAACAATAATAGGGACAGCAGGCGCATCCTTGTCAGGTGCCCCAGTGTAAATGAAAGGGTTTAGATGTGGAGGTATTAACTCAGACTTGAGTAATAGATTCTTAAAGTAGCTGCACCCAGGAAATAAATTTGGGTGCAAATCCAAAAGCTTTAGGGGTCTCCCGTATGAAGGGCTACTTGACTGTGACAAATGCTTTGGCAGAGTTAAGTGACACCACAATATGCGAGCCAGCGTCATCATGAGTAATTTGGAAGTTAGTGTAGAGTCTACACAGGTTGATAGAAGTGGATTTGTTTGGCATAAAGCCAAAGATGTACGATTGATGTTATAACTTTTAGTAGTCTGGATGCTAAAATGTTCGCTAATAATTTGGCATCCGAATTTATTAAAGAAATGGGACGATATGAATTGCACAGGTCCAGGTTTTTCCTGGGTTTATGAATCAGAACAATTATGGCCGAATACAAGGATGGTGGAAGTCTGCCAGACTCCACCAAAGCGTTGACCATCCGCAAATAGTTTCGAATGAGATCTGCCGCCTCCAGTCTGTACCATTCAGCCGGAAGACCGTCTGGGCCATTGGTTTTGTTAGTGGGGAATGAGTGAAGCGCTTCAGGTATCTCTTGTGGTGTAATTGGATTCTCAAGGAAATCTCTTTATTGTTAGTCCAGTTGAGGGCAATGGATATTTTTAGGCGCAAATTTATCAAAGGTCGAGGTGAATGAAAAAAATTTGAAATTCAAGATATTTTTTGTGTACTTCGACTAGGGAATAGTACAAAATTGATTAAAATTTTAAAAAATTTAGAAAATTCGAATATCGAAATTTATCATGTACTGTCTCTTTAAAAATTCGACTTTGATCATTTGCCATCTAAAACCTGCTGATTTGCTGTTTTAGCCTATGGGGGACCTCCAAGAAACTATTTGGAGTCAATTGGTGGACTTTGAAAAAAATCGATGTTTTTTTTGGGAAAAACTTTGAATCAAATTTGATCGAATGCTCTATTCCTTTGATTACAATGATTTGAATTTGGCTGAATACGGACCTATTCAATCGAAAAAGGACTGATTCAACCAAAAAAAACCTTCAACTTAATTTCGGTTGGTCTTTTTGAATAAAAATTTCAAAGTTTTTTCAATTCAAAATTCGACCATTTGATAAATATGCCATATACAGAAAATCAGGTCTGCACACTCAAAAAATTTTTTTGACTCAGGTGGTAAAATTGAAATATGCTTTACTAATAAAAGAACAACATAACAGCTGCTTAATGTTCACAAAAACACAAAAAACATTTCACATGATAATGATATACATACCACCCTCAAGTACAGAAAAAGGCAGACAAGAAATTACAAGTAGCGGATACACCTGCCAAGATGAGAATAACCCCAACGTTTTGGCAAAATAGCCTTTGTCAAGGGGATTCTACAAATAGCCTTGACAAAGGCTATTTTGCCGAAACGTTGGGGTTATTCTCATCTTGGCAGGTGTATCCGCTACTTGTAATTTCTTGTCTGCCTTTTTCTGTACTTGAGGGTGGTATGTATATCATTATCATGTGAAATGTTTTTTGTGTTTTTGTGAACATTAAGCAGCTGTTATGTTGTTCTTTTATTAGTAAAGCATATTTCAATTTTACCACCTGAGTCAAAAAATTTTTTTGAGTGTGCAGACCTGATTTTCTGTATATGTTATATCTAGTTGCTCGGTAGGGGCGACTTATGGTTTTTTTGCACCTCTCATTGCATATTTGTTCCTTTATAATTATAATTAGGTGTGCCCTCCATTTACCTGTATTTTCGTATTTGATAAATATGCCCCTTAATATAGTTATGTATTTCATCTAGGGAACTATTCAATTGAGATTTATATAGGTTAGCATAACATTTTCTAAAAACTTCATTGATTTCAGACGGAGAATTATTGACAACTCCTGCGTCACTAACGATTCTAGGAATTACTGTAGTAGCTGATATGGCTGCCATAGCTAGATATGTTAGTGTTTTCCCTGCTTTTTCCTCCGGCCAGTTACAATTTTAACCCTGAGAATAATGTTATGAAGTTTCAGTATCCAGTTATCTCCTATAAAGTCATTTTTGCTAATAGACCCCTAATAATGTTTCTTGTTTAGCTCTTAATAAAAACTGATGCAGGAATGGGACCTGTTATCTAGAATGTTCGGGACCAGGGCTTCCCAGATAAGTGGTCTTCCTGTAATTTGGATCTTCATACTCAACTAGAAAATCATGTAAACATTTAATCAAATTAAAATGTTGCTTCCAGTAAAGATGAATTATGTCTTAGTTTGGAACAAGTGCAAGGTACTGTTTTAATGTTACAGAGAAAAATAAAATTATTTAAAAAAATTTTGATTATATCGATAAAATGGAGTCTATGGTAAACGGGTTCTCTTTAATTTGGACTTTCTGGATAACAGGTTTCTGGATAATGGATCCCATATCTGTACTTCTAAATATTTACGTTTTTCCTTATTTTCTTGTGAAAAGAATGCGGATTGTTTTTTTTCTTCTTTACTATGTAAGAGGAATTAGGTGGCAATTCAATTCAATTTTCCACTCTTTCCCCATTAAAAAAAACATATGAATGTTCATTGATCCTAATGAAGATGGCCTGCACTTGTCAGGCACAGTGTATATGCTTTCAAACTAATATTATGGAGGCAGTGGTGAGCAGGTTTGGCCATTTTGATGCTACATTATAGGACATTAATGTCAGTAATGAATATTACATTATTTGCAATGTATATACTTCAACATGACATTAGGACAGAGGGTAAAAATAAAAAACAAAAAAGGAAAGAAATAATATTAACAATAAGGAGCGGATTTATCAAAGGTCGAGGTGAATTTTCGAATGAAAAAAATTTGAATTTCTAGCAATTTTTTGTGTACTTCGACTATGGAATAGTCCAAATTCAATTTGAATTTAAAAAAAAATAAAAAATTAGAATATTGAAATTTATCATGCACTTTTTCTTTAAAAATTCAGCTTCGACCATTCGCCATCTAAAACCTGCCAAGTTGCTGTTTTAGCCTATGGACTTTGAAATCTAAGTTTTTTGGGGAAAAACTTAGAATTGAATTTGAACGAATGCGCTATTCCTTCGATTCGAACGATTCGAATGTGGCCAAATATGGACTTATTTGATAGAAAACTGACCTATTCGACCAAAAAAAACCTTCGACCTTAGGTTGGTCTTTTTGAATTTGAATTTCAAAGTTTTTTCAATTCGAAATTCGACCCTTGATAAATATGCTCCTAAGTGTTTACAAAAAAAAGCGAATATAAAATAAATTATTTAACACCTTACTAGACCACAGTTTTGGTGGTAACTTCTTTTACTAGCACTTGCAGGCAGTTTTGTCTTGTTATAGTGTAAGATATTGAACTTGGCTTTTGAGGGCAAAACCCAACAAAATGTAAAAAAGCTGAATGCAGGTTTGAATTTATGACTCTGAATATTATTATTTTATAATAACCTGTAAAAAATAATAAACAGTCTTGGTTATAATTGGTTCTTAGGGGCATATTTATCAAGGGTCGAATCTCGAATTGAAAAAACTTCAAAATTTGAATTCAAAAAGACCAACCGAAATTAAGTCAAAGTTTTTTTTGGTCGGATAGGTCAGTTTTCGATCAAATAGGGCTGTATTCGGCCAAATTAGAATCGTACAAATTGAAGGAATAGCGCATTTGTTTTTCCCCAAAAAAACTTTGATTTTTCAAAGTCCACCAATTGACTCCAAATAGGTTCTAGGAGGTCCCCCATAGGCTAAAACAACAATTCGGCAGGTTTTAGATGGCAAATGGTTGAAGTCAAATTTTTAAAGTGACAGTACATAATAAATTTCGATTTTCAAATCGGATCGAATTTGGACTATTCCCTAGTCAAAGTACACAAAAAATAGCTTGAAATTCGAATTTTTTTCATTCGAAAATTCACATTGACCTTTGATAAATCTGCCCCTAAGTATTGACTTTGTACATGGCGCATTGATGTATTTTAAATTATAATGTAACCCCTCTAGTTAAATATGAGTACAATATAAGTAACCTCAGCATTTCATAAGCTGCATATAAATGCTCTGCTTGCTATTCTCACATCCCTTTAGGGTTTAAGCACACGGGCAGATTCAGGAAGATTTAGTCGCCTGACGACTAATCGCCTCTTCTGTGGGGCTTGCCTCACGAGGAAACTTCGGAAATATAAGCGACGCTATTGCATTGATGCTGGCATTTTGTCATTATGGCAGGCAGGGGGAAGGCAGTTCGGGGAGATTGTCACCCTGCAGAAGAGGCGATTAGTCGCCAGGCGACTAAATCTACCCGAATCTGCCTGTGTGCTTGAACCCTTAGATGGAAATTGAAGTTCTCAGTGCCCTCTAATATTTATAGTTGGAGGCACCTTATTCACTATATTATATTCTTTTTTTTATTTATCTATATGATTCAGATTAGTTTCATACGTTGAACTGCAGGGCTTGATGAGTTACACATAAAAAGTAAAAGAAAAAGTTGTATTTATTTGAGAGTTGAAGCCATACTTTGTGCTCAAGTGAATATTTTGTTTTGCTCTGTAAGCCAGTTAAAGTATAAATGAAACATTCAGCATAGTCAAGTCCACTGGACCCAAGGAGAGGTCCTGCAAGGGTAAAGATGATTGGGAGATATCAGTACATTTTCCCTATGGCCTGCTGTAATTTTGGGGAAAGCTCTATGCATTTTCTCTTAAATAGAATACTATCAGGGAAACAAAAGTATACAGTACTTATAAATCCTTCTGTGTGTGACATATACTTTTGACACCAAGCCATCAGCTGCAAAAAGGTTATGTAAGTCCATAAACGGAGGCATTCCAGCTGCTGTGGTAAAATAAATGAGTGTATTTATTCCATACATATTGTGGGCCTCAGATATAGTAGTCACATAGTAATAGTAATCATATTTCTTCATCTGCCTGTTGTCCAGTTGGTATGTGTTATACAAGTTTATTGCCATGTGTATACTGTATATATATATATATATATATATATATATATATATATATATATATATATATATATATATATATATATATATATATATATATATATATATATATATATCTGTGTATGTAACCTTATATTTAAGAAACTGGCACTCCCATGTAAACACTTCAATTATTTATTATGTTGTACCAATGTCCAAAACACACACCTTTAAAGCTATTCAGATTGTATAGAATGTATACTGTATGTTTATTGCTTGATCTATCTGTATCACCAAACAATGCCTTGTTGATTAGCATTCTGTTTTATCTCTCTTTGTTTCTAAAGGATGAGAAAATTTCTCTTTCCTCTGCTCTGAAACAATATGTATAGGAATGAATAGCAATACATTTGCTTAACAAAAGGCTTGCCTAGACAAGAGCCCTCCATATAGCTCTCTGATAAGGTTTTGTTTCTTCACTGGACATCTGCGGCTGGGCTCTATCTGGAGATCTCCATTTGTTTCTCTTCACTTTATCAATGACTCTTCACAATGTACATCTCCCATGTACAACAACAGAAAAAATGTCTAATTAGCTGCTACCCCCAAACTACCCTTTCTGAATTGCATGAAGTGTTAAAACTAGGCAGCTTTCATTTGGAGCATGTTTACTAACATTATAGATTAAACTAATATCAGATCAATTGGATATCGCTGTTTGCTAAGCAAGGTGCATTTATGTGATCATAAATACAGGAAAAACTATTTTAAAGAGCACTTATTTTTCCCATTGTGGTTTAATGCTATTTCTGGAATTTTATTTGGAAAAAAATTGTATTTACAGTACATTAAAGGCATGCTTACACCATTTATTACAAGTAGAGAATCTATTATCCAGAAAGCTCCAGATTACAGGAAGGTTGTCCTGTAATAGACCCATTATAATTATATAATTCAAAAATGTTCTCTGTAATAATAATTATTACAACTTAGATATAATTAATCCTTTTTGGAAGCAATTATATTGGCTTCTTTCTAAATTATTTTATCTACGTTTCCTCAGAAACTGTACATAAAGCCCAGCCCAAAAAAGTTGCAGTTTATTAAACAACCACCTATAGGACTGCAGGGAAGAAATAACAAACTTCCCTTCCAACTAAGGGGGAAATTTAATAAGCGCCAAAAATTCGCCAGCGACGGCCTCGCAGGCAGCGCAACACTTTGGCAGGCGAAAAATGCGCTCAGACAACGTCAATTCACTAACATGCGAAGTTGTGTCCAGGGCGCCGAACCATGGCAAAGTTGCGCAAGCAAAGCGAAGTTGCGCTGGCGTTGACTAATTTGCATACGGTGGGAAGTTAAAGTTTAATGGAAGTATATGTTGCATGAAATACATTAAATTACACAAGCCCGGGGAACTTTAATAAAAGAAAATAGAGTTGTTATATTGCCCTATACATGAGCCCACTGTATAGTTTATGTGCCATATGTAAGGAAATGTAGGGGGGAGCCTGGGTATCCCAAAAGATTTTTTACAGACTTTTGAAGCCTATCACCCTGAAAAAAGGAAAATACAAAATTTTGAGGAAGTCCTATCTACTCTATTGCATTTCGCGTGGTCTTAGGTCGCGAAGGCAAGTCTGCCGCAAGAGGTAACGTTCAGTAAAATCTTAGTGAATTTGTGGAGTTATGTCCATTCACCAGAGTGCAAATTCGCCAGGCGTAAGAGTGCGAACTAACGCTAGAGGCTATCTCCTTCGCTAGCGAAGTAACGCCTGCACCCGTTAGTAAATCAGCAAAGTTCCGAACTGACATCACGCTGGCGAATTTTAACCAGCGTTATTCATTTTGCCCTTTGATACATTTGCCTCTACTACCCAATGAATGACTCAGAGGCTAACTTGTGGATGAAGGTCTGTCACAACTTTATCATGTTTTAGTCAGTGATCCTTGCACAATTGTAAACACATATTTATCTAACCGACTTAACCATTTATTATATAACCATTTCAGACCAAACCAAAAAACCAAAGTCGGCTATTGCAAGAGCAATTGGCACGTGGGAACCATTTTTTATCCATATAATAATTAGGCAAGGATCAAAACTTTGCACTGTAACGATCTCTTTACAAACAGTAAACATAGTAATACAGTAACAATAAGACATAATGTGCACCCACGGTGCTCATGACACAAAACACAGTGTGCTCTTTTCTGTGGGTGAGGGGATTTAAATAAAGGCTGGGTGGGACACTGCTGGTCCCGCGCTGTTCTGCCTGGGGGGGGGAATGACGTAGCGCTCTCTTGTGCCGGGCCAGAACTGCGCAAGTGGCACCTAAAGATGACACTGGTCGGGAGGAGGGGGAGGTAAGGTGCTGCACCTCTCCCGGCATTCCTAGTGCACCTTTATTAGGTGCTGCACTGAACAGGAAGTAACATAATATTTTTAGAAATTATACAGGATATGGTGGAATAATTTTTTGGGCACTTTTTCAGACATTTTGTTGTACAAATTGCGCAGTAATACAAACAACAGACAATCCCTTCTATGTTGGTGGTCGGGTCACCATGTTTTCACAATACATATATTTATTATGCGCAAAGGAAATATAATTCTTGCAGAGGTGAGATGATTTTGCATTGTGCATATTTCTTCTGTTAAGCCACTTATTACATTCCCAATAGAATCTACATTGCTGGCATTTAGTAACTTGTTTTGCAAGCAGCATAGATTCCATGTTGCAGACAGCTGAAGGGTTCATTTACAGTCAAAGACTCTAAGGGACATATTTATAAACATGCACATTTAATTGATGACAAAAAAGCTCAAAATTCAGCATACAATTAATTGCAAAGTTGTGATAGGTAAGTCTGCTTTTGAACATAAATTCTTTGTATAAAAACTCTGGTGTACCTATTTATAAAAGCATGTACTGTACACACATTGTTTGTGCAGTTTTACTAACTAAGCCTAAATCATATGAACATTTTTTAAAGAAATTAATTTTAGTGGTGTTTTCTCCATTGGGATAAGCCATGCCAGCAAAACTTCACAACATCACTTACACAGCAAGAATAAGGTAAAAAGCAGCAATAGAAATTGTAAATCTATTCCATTTTTCACGCTGCCATTATGCATATAAATATTAAGGGGCTGATTCACTATGGGTCGAATATCGAGAGTTAATTAACCCTCGATATTCGACTAGGAATTGAAATCCTTCGACTTCGAATATCGAAGTCGAAGGATTTATCGCAGATAGTACGATCGTACGATCGAAGGATTATTAATCCAATGATCGAAGGAATATCCTTCGATCAAAAAAAGTTAGGCAAGCCTATGGGGACCTTCCCCATAGGCTAACATTGACTTCGGTAGCTTTTATCTGCCGAACTAGGGGGTCGAAGTTTTTTTTAAAGAGACAGTACTTCGACTATCGAATGGTCGAATAGTCGAATGATTTTTTACTTCGATTCGAAGTCGAAGTCGTAGTCGAAGGTCGAAGTAGCCCATTCGATGGTCGAAGTAGCCCAAAAAAACCTTCAAAATTCGAAGTTTTTTTACTTCGAATCCTTCACTCGAATTTAGTGAATCGGCGCCTAAGTGGTCCTTTGGTGTTGTCTTGGTCATAAGACTTGCTAGAGTCTGGTGGTGAATTATTGAGTGTTCTTGCTTTTTGTTCCTTGGTAGAAAAAAAGCCCTGTAATTAATAATTCAATTAAGCCTATGTATACTGCAGATCACACCTTGCATGGGCATCTGCACCTTGCAAAAAATCAGGTGCAACATGTTGAGTGCATCATGACCATGGGTGCAAATGCAAAGTTCAAAGCTCTAAGGAGTGCAAATTTGTGTCCTTAGCGTTCCAGCACATGTGCTCCTGCTTATCATGAATGAGCTCTGCTGACTAGTACTGATGAGCGAATCTATCCTTTTTGCTTGTTACCACTAACTAGGTGTGAGAATAGGACCATTTGATGGGAATCAGATTTCCATGCTCCATACAACTCTAGGGGGTATATTTATCAAAGAGTGAAGTTAATAGTGAAGTTCCGCCACTAGAGTGAAATTCCGCCACTCTCCATTCATTTCTATGGGATTTTTATAGGCGTATTAATCAAAGGGTGAACTTTCACTTCTCCCATTGATAAATACGCCTTTCAAAATCCCATAGAAATGAATTGAGAGCTGCGGAATTTCACTCTAGTGGCGGAACTTCACTCTTTGATAAATTTACCCCTATGGCAGTTTGGCAAGGACAATAACTCATAACAACATGTTTGCCTACTGAAAGCTCACTTTAAAGAACTGTATTTGTATTCTTATACAATTCTTATAGAATACCGTGGCTAACTTTACTAGGTCAAACATTTTGCATTTAATTATACAAACCCCAAATGGTTTTACCACATTTTAAAAAGATTATGCGCATGCAGTTACATATTAGCAGTTGAAATAATTATGTAGCCCTTTCAAGACGTTTCAGTGTGGAAATTTGATATTAATTATAAAAATGCGACACAGAACTGTTTCATTAACATCCCACAGAATGCATATAAAAAGCAGATCTACAGTATCAGGTTATATTAGGCATGCAAATTAGAACTAAGAAGTACAATATATTAGTACAGTGAGATGGCACTGAAAGACAACCATTAGCTCCTTTTAGACTTTCAAATGCTTTGCAATGCCAAGGCAGGATTCTAAAACGGTAGCTCTTATTCAAATGAAACAGGATAGAGCAGATGGTTGAAGAAGGCACATAAGCAAGTAGTAAATCTCCTGTTCTCCCTTTCTGATTGCTTTGCCCACAGAGGAATAAAGATTCAAAGAAAATCAGTAATCGTGGTGAATGTCATTAGCATATTCCCAATAAGGGAGCTTGCATAAAAATTCCCACAGAAAATGAATGACAGCCGGAAGATCAATGTGCAACAGCAAACTTCCAACTGCATTCCAAAATGGAACACACTACCAGCTTTTCCCGAGAAGGGGAGGATTTGCAGGAAACAACAAATGACACCCTCATTTACTTTCAAAAAGTAAGCTAAGCACACTGTGAAATATTTCAGTCGAGATGGCACGTAACAGAGTTAAAGATTTACATTTGTTACTGGGCAAAAAAAAAAGGAAAAACAATTTTGATGAAGTCGGAGGAGATGGAACTTATTTCCCCTGCCAGTTAAGATCATTGAACTGCAGTAAAGTGTTCTATCTTGATTGCATTATTTTGAATGTGTGTGATAATACTGCAGACCTAATTGATGTACAAAAAAGATTAAAGCAATAACACATGAGCCAAGAATCAAATCGTAATTGGAACAATAGACAGAATGTCAAGGACATGGAAACACTCACGCTAAAAAGGAAATGTAAGGGGATACACCAGAGAAACAACCTACAAACAGAAAGTCAAAATAGCTCACACAGTCAGTGTGTTAGTTAATGCCATTAAAATGTTTAAAGTGTTAATTTAAAAATTTGCAAGGTTCATAAAAAATATAAGATTATACAAGTACAGAAAAAAAGATGTATTTTTGCACATCACAGCAAATGTAACATCCTGTCTCAATATCAAATGTTCTGGTTAACTGTCTATAAGATGCTTTATTGACAAATATTATTCTTAAAAATAAGGGGGTAGAGGTTGTCTCCATGACAGACTGCAGAGATGCCATTATTGATCAATTCACCAGGATGCGGATGACAAAGGGATACAAAGGGCATCTGTCACATTAGTTTATTTTTTATGTGAAACCAAGCTCAAGCCATGAGCATATTGCTTTCATTTTATAACCATTAAACAACTATCTCAGGCATTTCAAGGGGAAAGATCTTTCAACCCAAAACAGCAAGTGAAAAAACTTTTCAGTATAAATGCCAAAATGGCAAGACCATTAATAAAATATGTGTCAGCTGCAAGTCTGTCTTTGCTAACTCTACAATAAAAGGATAAAACCATTAATTACAGTTTCAGTCAAACAAAATAGACAGACATTGTTTTGGTAGTTATTGTCTGGCTGATCAACAAGCCTTTAGAAGTTTCAAAGGAGCCTGCATACATATTTAATCACAAACATATTATACTTTAAAATTAAATTATACACTATTTGAAAGTATTGCTAATCTTCCACGTGTTTTTCCTCGTAAGTGTGCATAAAGTGAAGTTATAGATTACTGTGTGTGTGCAAAATATAGGCTCTGCTTTGCATTTTGTCTATAAAGAAAAACTAGGTCTATCAAGTAATATTTTAACAAGTCGGAGGAAGAAGAAGAAGAATTTTTTATGCACAGGGACGGAACAACAGAGACAGCTGGGACAGTGTCTGTATAAAAAAGCCCTCTGGGGGTTCTGCTTGGTGCACAGTTTACTCAATAGGTATGTGTAGAATACATAGCTATTTCAGAGGTTTGGTGCCCTCAAAAGGTTTACTATGGAGCTTTGTAAATTCAGTTGTCTGTGTAGTCATAAAATTATGCCTTAAACGTTACTGTATTATCAAGAGCTGTGCTGAAAAATTCACAAACCTATGGGAAAATATAAAAAACTTTGTTTAAATGCATTGGAGTCAATGGGAAGATAAAATTACATTGCACTTTAGGCATTTTTACCTCTACAATAGCATATCCATTGTTAGAGAAGCTCCTTACCACTATGCTTGAACAGGAAAAAAGAATCCCTTTTAACAATTTATTCCAAACATGGCTTCCAGCTACTTAGATAGACAGGGGGTGGCTAGAGAGGGCCCTGATGCCATTGGGTTACAGTATATTTAAGGCAAGGGATGCATTATTAATGGATAAAATCAACGAGCACTCCGTGCCCACTCATAGGTTAAAAGAATTAAACTTTTATTTTCAACTCATTAAAAACATTAATTCCCTGACGCGTTTTGTATCCACCGATACATAGTCATAGGTATTACAGTTAAAAGTAGCGAACGGCTTTTTAAACCAGTTTAACGGACATGACCTCACTAATTGCATTATTGCAACCTGGCCATTAACCCCTATGCTGCAAGCTTTATGTTTTAACAAGCGAAAAATAATAAGTTTTACATACATATTGTTAATTTAAAGGACCAGTAACATAAAAAAAATTTAAAAAAATTTGTTTCTTTTTAACAAAAAAACACCAAGACAGTTTTAATTTTTAAATCGCAAAGCTTTTATTAAGAAATTTCTTACCGATTCTCTGCATGCGCTCCTCTTCCGAAACGGCGACAGCGTGACGATCCATCATGTGGCGCTCGATTTCTCCTCCCTGGCTATTTCCTATAGAAGGCAGGGAGGAGAAATCGAGCGCCACACATTGGATTGTCGCCCTGTCGCCGTTTCTGAAGAGGAGGCATGCAGAGAAACTAATTTTTTTTTAAAAAAAATGATGTTACTGTTCCTTTAACACAGAAGATAAATTATATTATAATAGGAATTCATTTACTTAAATACAGCAAAGCAACTTAGCTTATCTGTTCTTTATATACTTAAGCAAGTAGATGTCATCTTTATAAAAAATCTTTCAACTCAGAATAGTATGTAAAATACAATACAAAATTACTCAATTTAGTATTAATAATTTAATCCAATTTGATTTAAGTTGAAAACCATTATCGTTCAAAAGAAGAAAAAAGGAAAGATAGATCAAACCACATGCTTCATTTCAGTGCGCTTAAAAATGGATCATTGAATTTATTGCATGCTTCATTTCATAATGTTTGTAGATAGAATATCAAATGGAGACCGAATATAAGTACCTTCTGTACCTTCTATTAAGTAAATAATCAAATAATCAAATGATCATGTGTATCTATTCCATATTAACTTAAATCCAAAATTGTGAAATTAACTATTTTGTTTGTTATTAAATTAAATATAACATAAATTAGAAATAAAATAAAAATGATAAGTATAAAAACGTATTATTATTATTTTTATTTTTATTTTATTTCAAATTTATGTTATATTTAATTTAATAACAAACAAAAGAGTTAATTTCACAATTTTGGATTTAAGTTAAATTGTGCTAGTATTGTATATCTTTAGTACTTACCTCCTACAGAAATTGTGGCTTCAGGACCACCTACAAAAGTGCTTTTTGTCTTTGCTCCTGGGAATGCTTCTGACTAGGTATTTCTGTGAAAGTTGCCTTTTTAATCCTTCATATTAGATTTTTTTATTCGTATATAATATAAACCTAAGCATAAGTGAATATCACTGGTTCGTTTTGAGGCTGGTTTTAAGCAAATCATTGATACATGTCAAACAACACTTATCCACATTCCAGCAGAAAAGAATGGCTGCAGGCCCAGACTAATAATCATGATATTTGCCAAGACTTCTGTAAGATGTTATAAATCAGTATGTTTCTGGGCCTGGGAGGACTTATAACTCATCATGTGCTGCTACAACATTTTAACTCTAGGGGAATCCATAACTGACTCTGAAAAAAAACCCAGTTTATTTGAAGTGACCCTTGACTCTATGGAGGACCCTTTCAAAAATATTTTCTTCTTAGTTTGCTATGAACTCCTTTCATTGATTAAATATCAGCCAGCATCACACTTACTTGAAAGTAACAACCTTGACATCAGTTAGGCTCTTCCCAATACCTGCAATGGAATGGAAGAGGTGTTAGCAGAGAGCTAAGCTGAACTGCATGTGCAGCTTGCATGGACTAAAATAGGAAAGACAAGGGTGGTCTCTACCTAACAGAAGCCCTACAGTGATAGTAGGGTGGATGGAAATGTATCACCATATTTATAGGTGAGCAAGGGTTGTCAGGATTTCTTAAATGTGGCATGTTTGTCTAGGGTAATACTAGTCCATTTCTCATTTACTAGTATACAGTCAACTTTCACTTTAAAGCTTGAAAAATAAATTGACTTTTGTTTCCAAGATGTTGCAAATGTCTGGCAAGCTGCCAATAATATAAAATTGAATAGTCGTAATTGGGCTTTAGTATGGGTTTCCAGGACTGCTAAGTATGAAGCTTTGTATGGGTTTTTCCTCATGTTAATATAAGACCGAAAAGATAAGATTATATACAGTGATCCCCAACCAGTGGCTTGTGAGCAACATGTTGCTCTCCAAACCCTAGTTGTACTTCTGTGTCCCAATTTGCTTTATGAGCCTAATATATTCAAATAACTGTGGTTATACTTGTCATGCATTAGATATCGTGATGCAGTTGTTGCTACAAATCGACATAAACACCTCCCTGCAAATATTATACATGCTGTGACTTTTCTCATCCTTATGATCCATATGATAATTATTTTGAAAATATATTAATTGGCTTCAAATTAAAGCCTAACAATAAGTTAATACTAACAATTTTCTTTTATACTGCAGCGTGGCAAACAATGTATATTTTTCTCTAAATCATTTTTGAATTGCAGAAAAAAAGAGATGGAGCTTTAGATATGATTTGTACCAAACATTTGAATATGCACATATAGTTATAGCATTAGTTATGAATGTTAAATGAATGGTGATTTTGGTTCTTAAGGGGTTATTTACTAAAGTCTGGTTGGGCTTTTTGGTGCAAAACTAATTTTTAAGGATTTATTAAAGTCTAAAGCTGCTATCTCACCAAACAAGCAGAATATAAGTCCATATCCAGCTTTACCATTCATTGGTGGCAATACGACCCTGATTAAAAATGCCAATGTTAGATATGTGTGAACCAGTTTAACCGAAGGCTTTTTTGTCCCTTGGATAATAGAAGGTGCCATTTCTGTATTGCCTGAAGATTTATTATTTTTAACTTTGTTCTCCTCAGTTAAATGACACCCAAGTTTATAAAAATCGATATACAGTATAAAAAGACACTACACTGTTCTAGTGCAATAATGCCCACACAGAATGATGAAAGTAAATGTCTCATTGTTTATATGGCTTACTCCACAGGTGTCATATACTGTATACCCTATGTAAGCAAAGGATCCCTGCTAGATCCCATAGTAAAAAAAAAATGTAATTGGCTATGTAAACTGATAAAGATGACATGTCTGTCAACCAAAAACAATATGGAAGGCATGGCTGGACTGAGTTTTAAAATAGGCTTTGCCATTTCAAGTTCATGGAGGCTTAAACAGTGCCCACAAGGCCAGTACAAATGGATTGCCTGTGACTGCTTACAGTAGCCTCTCTATAATTTGCTAGAATATACATAATGCCAGGCTGGACCTACCAGTCATTGTGGAATTTATGCATAACTTGTCTGGATGAGAGCTGAGGTTTGCTACATTGGTTTGTTGTGTCAAAACTAGCAGTTCAACGAATAGAAAATGAACAGACAAACACAATTTTCAATAAGAAGAACAATTACAAATGACTTTAAAATCATTAAAAAATATTCATTTATGGAAAATTTTAACATTTGCTTTGAATTACATATTGTTTCATTATGCTCCACTACAAACACTTGCCTTAATGTGAATACTAAGGGGCCGATTCACTAAGGGTCGAATATTGAGGGTTAATTAACCCTCGATATTCGACTAGGAATTAAAATCCTTCGACTTCGAATATCGAAGTCGAAGGATTTAGCGCAGATAGTTCGATCGAACGATCGAAGGATAATTCCTTCGATCGAACGATTAAATCCTTCGTATCGAACGATTCAAAGGATTTAAATCCAATGATCGAAGGAATATCCTTCGATCAAAAAAAGTTAGCCAAGCCTATGGGGACCTTCCCCATAGGCTAACATTGACTTCGGTAGCTTTTAGATGGCGAACTAGGGGGTCGAAGTTTTTTTTAAAGAGACAGTACTTCGACTATCGAATGGTCGAATAGTCAAACGATTTTTAGTTCGAATCCTTCAATTCGAAGTCGTAGTCGAAGGTCGAAGTAGCCCATTCGATGGTCGAAATAGCCCAAAAAAACCTTTGAAATTCGACGTTTTTGTACTTCGAATCCTTCACTCGAAGTTAGTGAATCGGCCCCTAAATGTAAAAAGAGTTACTCTCACAGCCAGAATATCTTTTTCCTACTGAAATGAAAACACAGACAAATAAGATGTACTAATGTAGCATCAATTATAAGTGCAAGAGTTTACAAATATTATATTACAGGTATTATTCACTGGTATTTTACTAATTTGTCTAAGTAATAGAAGAGGATATCAATGAAATCCTAGCTATTACACATTAGTAGTGCTGGCTCTGGCACAGTAAAAAATGAAAACATCTGGCTATGATTCCAGCTGTGACTAGATCTGTAGCTGAGCTTCATTTTCCTATTGAAAAGAGAATATTTATGAAATGTGATGTATTGTTTTGAGCATATAGAATGTTCTTTGTAATACCTAATGAATAATAATATCCCCTATGGTAAAGTATATTAACGTAATGCATATATTGCACTGATAAAACTGGTGTGAAAGACTACTATAATTTATATATATGTTGAGTAGCCATGGGGCGGTCATTCAAGTTGAAATACAGTAGGGCTAAATAGCACAAGTTAATTAGCAGATAACAGATATTATCGACTATATTACCTGTGCCTTTTCTCCTTTTTCAGATTTTAATGGCTAATCCATGGCTACCCAGCAGTTTGTTTATATACAAGTCTATTTGAAGAAAGCAAAGTATTTTTACCAGTTTAGGGTAACAGTATTTAATTAGTGATGGGCGAATTTATTCGCCAGGCGCGAATTAGCGGCGAATTTGCGTGATTCGCCGCCAGCGAATTAATTCGCGAAATGCTCGCGAAAATTCGCGGCAAAAACGGGCAAAAAAACGAGACGCCGGCACCGTTTCGCGAATTTTTCGCCGTTTCGCGAATTTCGCGAATTTTTCGGCGAAGCGAAATGGCGCAAAGTCGCCCATCACTATATTTAATAACTTAATTATTTTAAAACTCTTTATTTTTTTTGGTATTACTGTTTCTTTAAACTAAGCAGCATAGACTGATTAATAATCTAAATGTTCTGATTCTAAAACTATTGCTAAACTTAAGCGATGAGTGAAATTTTTGACCGAGTTTCACTGTAAATGATGCCCATAGATTCAGTGAATGGAAAAAATGTGTTGAGCCAACTCACAGGTCCAAAAAAATTGTTGCCCATATACTTCAAAGCATTTTGCTCCATTTCTCAAATTTTCTGTAAAGCGAAACAGGTCAGATTCGCCCATCAATACTGAACTTCTGTACCACCAATACAGCAGAAGTATAATAACAAAAACCAGAACCCACAATCCCAAGCAATATCCAATTCTAAAAATATTTATTTTTGTGTATTTTAGTTATGTACACCATGTAGCCAT